>NC_056559.1:20525422-20559542 GCF_013358625.1 Macadamia integrifolia
AACAACAAAAAAAAGGAAGAAAAAAGAAGGTATCAACAATTACCTTGTGAAGTAGCCATGCTCAGCAGCAATACCCAGCTTCTCACAGGGAGAAAACCATCTGCTTAGAGAATCCTTTCCTCTGCCACTCACAATGAAAACAATATTCTTCGGATCGCTGCATAAACTATTCAAGACTGAAATTACTTCATTACTAGGAGTCTTGTCGACGGATGCTTGTGGCATCATGGTGCCATCATAGTCCAGAAGGATCACTCTGCTATTTGTCCTCCTATATGCAGGGGCAATGTGCTCAACTGAAAGCTTCCTGAAATTAGGCCCCAAAGCAACAACCCTGAAGCCCAAACCAAAACCAATACCCCAACATCTCCTGAGGAAATGCTCTCTGCAAGCTCTCTCTAAGTCCTGATCGAAACTCCGAGACCAATAGGCAACATCATGAGAGCTAACATATTTATAGTGCTTTTCATGGCGCATCTGTTTTTCAGCCTCCGGCATGGTGATTGCCAAATTCATGGCTTCAGAGACCGCATCAATATTCCACGGGTTGACTCGAATGGCACCGCTAAGAGAGGGTGAACACCCAATGAACTCAGACACAACGATCATGCTCTTCCTTCGAGTGTTTGACCCATCAATGCACAAAGCCTCATCTAAAACAGGGCTACCCTGCCTGCAAACTGTGTACTCGTAAGGCACCAAATTCATTCCATCCCTCACTGCATTCACCACACAACACTCAGAAATGGCATAACATGCAGCCTTCTCAAATGTGGGAACATAACCATTGACGAAGACAATCGGCTCATACCCGGGCCTCCCATACTTCTCATTGATGGATTTTGCAATTAGATGGGTCTCTTCTTGAACCTCCTCTATATCCTTACCCCGAGTCCTCGCAGGGTTTGCAATCTGAATTAAAACCACCTTCCCTTTCAATTCAGGATGCTGTTCTAGGAGCTGTCCCATTGCAAGAAACTTGAAACTAATACCCTTAAACATATCCATATCATCCACTCCCAATATTACAATCTTTCCTTCAAATCTTTCTTTCAGCTCTTGGGCCTTCTTGGCAGTCTCCGAGAGTGAGAGAACAGATTCAAGCTGACCCATGTGTACCCCAACAGGTAAAATCTTAATGCTCACAGTCCGGCCATAATACTCAAGCCCAATGTAACCCCTCTTAGATTCATAATCTAGACCCAACATCCTACTACAGCAAGACAAGAAATGCCTAGCATAATCAAACGTATGGAAACCAATAAGATCAGAATTCAGTAAAGACCGGAGGATCTCATCCCTCACAGGCAGTGTTCTATATATTTCTGATGAGGGAAAAGGACTGTGCAGGAAAAATCCAAGCTTCACACGGTGATAGTGTTTCCTCAAGAAAGTGGGAAGCACCATGAGATGATAATCATGAACCCACACAGAATCCTCATCTGGGTTTATCACCTCAATCACTTTATCTGCAAAAATCTTGTTGGCAGAAACATAGGCCTGCCACAGAGCCCGATCGAAACGCGCTCCATGGTTAGGAGATATGGGTAACATGTAATGGAACAGAGGCCACAGGTGTTGTTTACAGAAACCATGATAGAACTTATTCTGAATATCGGAAGGCAAAAAGGTAGGGACGCACCGAAACTTGTCAAGAAGCAACTGTGCTACCTCTTCTTGCTCTGAAACGTCGATCTCAACCTTCAAGCAACCAACATAAACAACTTCGACATCAGCGGAGAACCCATCTTTGAGCTGCAACACAAGCGCTTCTTTATCCCATTCAAAACACCATTTTTTGGTCTCCAAATCACGCTGGTATTTTAAGGGGAGCTGATTTGCAACGACAATCCTCCTTTCCTGCGAAACAGAGGATACAACATCTGAAACCCCGCAATCACTTCGACCCTCATCGTCATCGTCATCAAAATCAGAGATTATACCAGGAACAGTCATGACCCTCGGAAGCCGATTCCTTGTTCGTTTGATATGGGGGAAATCCTCCCCGGTAGATACCAAATTCAACAAATTCGCACACGATCTAGAGAACATCCTTAACTCTTATCCAAAAACAATAAAAAATAAAAATAAAAACACAAAACTAGACCCAGAAAAGATCAAATTCTGGCCAAAATGAAATTTGGGTACTCTGGATTCTTAGGGTTTGATTCTTTGGAGGGTGTATTATAAATGGGTATAACAAACAAGAAGCGAAAATCCGATGGGTCGAAGAAGAAGATTCATGAGAGAAAGAGAAACCCATAAAAAAAAAATCCGTTCAAATGAAGCAGAGGAGAGGAAACCAAAAGAAGAACAGAACTCTGATAAACAACGAAGGTTTATATAAAGCTCTGACGAACGAAAACCATCATCATCATCAATGCAAGTCCTCTTCTCTCGTTTTTTCTTCTACTACAAATCAATAACCGATTTCGTTGATCTCTTCTGAGTTATCTCTATATAATAACCAGAGCTACTTCTCTTCTCTAATTCTTATCTGAGGTTAACAACGTTAATTCAATTAGAACTGGGATTAAGGTTAACCTAACCCATCACCGGTAATAGCTATTAGCAAGATTCTCAAATGACGAAACTACCCTTAACAACAATTGAAAAGGTCGAAACCCATGGTGGGGTGGTTTGGTAATTTGAATAGAGAAAAATGGACACGTGGCGGGATAAATTAAGTACAGCTGTAAAAACGCCACCCCGGTCACGCGTATAGAGGGATAAGCTCTAGCTGGCACGTAAGGGATAACGATTATATTTACTTCTTTTTTTTTTCCCCTTTTAATGAAAGAATTAAAAAAAATCTGGAAAATGGCTGGTGGATGAAGACACGTGTCGAATTATTAGAAAGGAAAGGTGTCGTGCTAAGGTCGTTCAACGGAAAATAAGATCGTAATCTCGGCAGTCACGGTTTTTTAGTTTTTTAATTCGACAAGACTAGTCTTGGGTGGTGGTAGCTTTTGACTGCTGACTTGGCAGGGACTGGCTGAACCGGTTCCGTTAAGGAGACGACACGTCATGTTTTGCCACGTAGGATTTTTTTGGCGAAGAGCTATTTAATAGAGTCACGTGGGGTTTCAGTCAGGGTCTGGGTCGCAGGTTTTTTTCGATAGAAGAAGAAAAATAAGAATTGGGTATCTCGTTGGGTACATAGTTATCCAAAATCAAAAGTGGGACCCAGACCGATAGAGGTGACGTGCAACGAAGGCGGTGTGCATGACGAACCGGGGCCCACTTTATCCGTAGAGTTCTCAAGATTTGAATAACGCGGACGTGGGCGGCAACATCGCCCTTTTTTTTTTTTTTCGTTTCAAACAAAAGAGGTTTTCTTATATGCGTGCCATGTAGGGCCCACATGAGTGAGAGAGAGGGGGCCCGCCCGGGGGTATTACTTTTGATCTGATTTTGGTTTTTTTTCTATAGCGCAATGTGAGATTCTTGAACAAAACCGAGTTCGAGGTTTCTTGAAGGTACATGTGCGTGTGATGCAAGCAATGACATACCATTTCAAAAAGGCAAAACTCCACAACAATAACCATTTTGATAACGTCGCTATCTATTATACAAAATGTCCTGAAACCATCCTTCGGTCTTGGAATACTTCTGTCCAATTAGAAAAAAACGAAAGAGACTCTTGGTTTGGTTTATTAGGGGTGTCAAACCCTATTTCGGATAGTAAAATCGGACCAAATTGATCTGAACTGAAGTCTTATTGATTTGATTTTGGATTGGGTATTATGGAACCGGTTGAAAATCGAAATTGAACAGGATATGAAAGTTAGATAGAAACTAACCAAGTCAATACTAATTAGAAAATTATAAATAAAACATATTTTCCCCCATAATTATTTATAAATATACATTATAAATCGACAGACCAAACATGCCACCTGGTAACAGAATGATAAGAGGATACCAAAATAAATCGAATCCATCTAGATCGAAATTGAAATTGAATTTTTTTTTTTTTTATTGGTTTGGTTTTAGATTCACCTATTCTCACACTAAAAACTGTATCAACCTAATTGAGATCAGACTGGATTGACCGATTGACACCCCTGATTTACCATAAGTGAGAAAAAAAACCTGATCATTAAAAACAATCAAAAGAGGGAGGGGTACAAGAGATTTAGTGTATCGATGATTCATCAAATAAGGGATTGGATTTTGGGATTTGGATCCTCCTCATTACCTGGTGTTACTAATGAGGAGAGAGAGACAAAGACAAAACCCTCACTAGTGCCTGGTGTGCAAGGTTGGATCCCCTTGGGGCCACGCGTGCCACATATGCTTAGTTAAGGTGCCTTGGCTGCACAAATGGATTCCATTTTGAAAGAAAAAAATTAAAAGCATAGAACAGAACCCAATAATTGAAATTAGGCAAACACTATACAGTCCAAAAGTTGGTTTAAATGTTTTTAAGTGTTTCCTATAAAGCATATTGGGCATTGTGGATACTCAATTTTAATTCGATTTAATCTTAATTTGGTAAAAGTGGAATTTGTAGGTTCAAGGGTTGATTGGTGTGGATTTAGATCTCAAAGTCTATAAAATAAAAAAAAAAATAAAAAAAAATAAAAAAAATCTGCCATCAAGGATAGGTGAGATGTAGAAAAAAAGAAGATAAGTCAATTTATTATCATTAATTTTTGTCTTATTATGTTTTTTTTTTTTTTTTTCTTTAACAAAGAATAAGAAAAAAAAAAGTTGAATAGAATTATTACAATTGTTTAGGTCAATGATCAAAAAGTGTAGAAGTGTAACTCAGGAAGCGAGGTCTCATGATCAAACCTTCGTCGTTACATTTAACTTCTTGGGGCCACTGCACAAGAGTTTCTATCTCAGATTGAACCGGTCCTGTGTAAGTGGCATTACAGTGACCCTAGGGACTAACTGAGTCAAAGATCCGAAAACCCTAGGTATCAAAAAAAAAAATGTAAATGTGTAGCCCAATGGCTCTCCTACCCTGATCCTTCTTGAAATAATAATAAGTGTAGCTCAACAAGAGGTCTCAAGTTCGAGTCTCCCAATTGTTACCTTCCCCGTCCCTCCTTCCAAGATGTACCCATCTATCTAAAAAATAGGTGTAGCCCCAATGGGCTCACTTGCTGCCCCTTGTGTGTCCCTAAATGGCCCCAATGGATCCTTTTCTGGGCCAGTGTGGGGGCTAGCAATACCACAAACCCCCCCACCCCCCCAAAAAAAAAAAAAAAAAAAGAAGGCCATTCATACATTAATGGAGTAAGCTTAGCAAAACGAGGCCACATTATTAGAAACCTCAATTGTTAATAGCTTCAAATGCAATGGTAGGACTTGTTTGGTCATATAATCCAAGCCTCTAGTTTTTCTTATTTTTAATAAAGGGCATTTTAGAGTAAAGATATTATTTGGTGAATGAGTGAATTTGTTGGGTATTTTTCAGATAAGGGCAGGGAAGGGTTTCTGCCAAAGAATATTTCATTATATTTTAATACTTCTTTTAGTTTCCATGTTAGCTTTATTTCTTTATATATTCTTAAATGGGTTTCAAACAATTATTATTATACATAAGCCTCCAAACAACCTAAGGTTTTAAAAGCAAAGCCAATACTATATTGGCTAAGCAAGTAACCTAAAATGTATAAAGTAGGCCGAAATGGTGTACATTTAATATGTTTTTGTTCACTTTGTTGCCTTCCATTAGCCAATGAATATTGGGTCAAAATCATAATGTTCAATAGGGTTGGATTAGTTCTGATCCATTGAACAGCAAAAACATGACCCAAATCAAACCACTGGACAGTCAAACTGATTGGTGGTGGGTCAGGTGAACAATTGCCAAACCACTCACGCGATTGAATCCATTCAACCAATGAAATGAAGAAATTAACAAGAAACAAGAAAAATAGAGTTTGATTCAACAGGTAGGAGAGCTTTCAAATTTCATTACCAAATCCATTAATTTTGGGAGATATCCACTCTCTCTCTCTCTCTCTCTCTCACACACACACACATTTCGACCAAATCAACATCAACGAACAAAATACATTTCCTATCCACTTATTACTTAATTGAGGAGTTAGCATATATACTCCGTTTGTATCTCTAGGCTTAATTCTAAGGCTCATAATCTTGGTGTAATCCACCATAAAAAAAATAAATTAAATAAATAAATAAATAAAATAATAAAAAATCTTGGTGTAAAAGTTTCTTTTATGTGCACCATATAGAGAGGAGATAAGATTAGAAGGAGAGATAGTAGGGTAAGTAAGAAAAGAAATAAAATAGGGATATTTGGATACAATCACTTTACGGACGAAGCTTAGTGTCTCGCACAACTACCAAGTCTACAACTACTCACTACTTTCAATAGTCTTTATTGTAATAATATGGAAAATACCCATAACGTCTAAACTACCAACTTCATCCTATCAACATAAAAATTATTTACGTCTAGACTATCAACTCCCAATTACACGAACATAATGTTCCCTCCCTCTCAAAAATATCTTTGTTCTTAAGGACACAAAGGTGCTTGTAATTAAATCGGATATGAGCTCAAACTGCTAAGATCACCGTCATATGTTGGAATTGCATGGGGTGAAACAGACCTGGATTGGGTTGGGTTGGGTATCTTACAACTTCAACCTGACCTTAGGACCCCAAAACTCAAATCAGGCCTAACCCAACCCTATTAGGCATGGTTTTAAGTATCAGTCTCGTATCGGTCATATCAGAATAGTATCGACTGAGACCAATCCCTTGATCCCTGATCGATCCAGATCGGTTATTCATATCATTTCAGAGGTAAAATAGTAAAAAATTAGTACTTTTTTTTTTTTGAAAAAAGCAGAGGTAAAATCGACTGATACTCACCGATCCAATCCGATTTGGATTAGTATCGTATTGGTACCGATCCATCCCCTAAATCCATGTTGTTAGGCTTATGCCAACCCAACCGGCCCTAACTGACCCTGACTAAACCGGTTGGGCTGGGTTAGCCCTAATTGGACCTTATTGTTTTAGGGTTACATTGGACAAGTATATCAAATATTGGAAACAATTATGAAATTTTGTATTTGATGAAGTTAGAAACTTCTATATAAATTGGGTATAAGAATCAATAACCTAGATTTCATTATTTTGAATAAAAGGATAGGATGACAACCCTAGATTATATTATATAAATCAGAGTTAAAATTAGGGATTGGTTGGGGCAATCTAGGCTAGACCTAAGCCTCAACTCAGGACCAGCCCAACCCCGACCCAGGGTCAATGTTTTTTAACCCTTATTCGCCCGCTCTCAGGATCATAAATCTTAGTTTAGGTCCTGTTCCGGCTTAGGGCGGGCCCAGGCAAGTTTGGTTTGTCAAAGCCAAACTTACACCCTTAGTTGGAATAAAGGGGTTCTAAATTTACAAGTTTATTAAGGCCAAGATCATATAGGAAGGACACACTGAATAATCGATAGATTTTATCCCAATTTATCATTCTTTCTTATAAAATTGTCATATAACATCAGAAAGTCCTTCGTAGCCACCACCTCCAAGAAGTCTTCCAGTACCGTTCTAATTAATAGAACACTCTTACAAAGTTTGTTAGTTATCAACTATTGCATTGAAAAGTTGGTGAAACTGCAATTTCTTGAACATTCATTATTAGCCGGTTGTTACAGTTTTTATATGAGTTTCAATTCGTTGAAGATGCTGTTCATTGGTCATACTTGGTTCTAAATTCGGGGTGAATGCTCTCGAATTAAGATCAACCACGAACTCACTGTTACGGGGTTGAGTACTACATCTCTCAGACAACTTAGTGAGTTTCAAAAGAATTTATTATTGTCTATCAAGTTTCAAGAGGATTTATTGTTGTCCTCTTGAGTGCACAAACATCTCCCTCCAGCTTTGCCATCCTCCGATCCATAACTGGCTTTGATACCAATTGATAGGTGCAAAGTAGAGGGAGAAAATAAGATCAGAAGGAGAGGTAATATGGTAGGAGATGAAGGAAATAAAATAGAGATATTTGGACCCAATTGTTAAACTGATGAAGTTTGGTGTCTTTGGTTCTATTAAGGGATCACTTCACAACTCTAAGAGAATTCTAAGAGTTTATTTTAGTAGTCATTTTATTCCGTTAGATTTCAGTTATTAAATAATATTACTAAATAAACATGTTACACACGTACTCTCGGTAACTACTAAGCCTACAATATCAACTATTTTCAATAGGCTTTATCCTAACAACATGGAAACTACTCATAACATATAAACTAAACACTCCCAATTACACGCATAAAACAATTTCATTTTGTTTTCTTTCTCATGTATGGTGGGTTGTCCCTCTCCCTTTTCTCTCTTCTGTAGTTACTTTTTCTCAATGAAAAGTTTTTCATGCAGGTTCTTTGATTAAAAAAAATAATAATAATAATAATTTGTGGCATTAGTATACAAGGATTTTGTTCATGGTATCAATGCTGGTATCAATCACCACTGGTACCGATACCAATATTGATATTGGTAGGCTGTATTGAGTTTGATTGAACATTTTGCCTCTTAATATTTTAATACTATTTTTTCTTCAATACTTTTTACATAGGGTAATTTACAGCGCCACCCCCTGGAGAATGCCAGTATTATAGGAACACCCCCTCTCTTTCACCAAATTAGATTCAGACCCCCTACCGTCAGTCACCGTTAAGAAAGAATTTGAAATGACATTTTTACCCTTTTAACTAAAACAAATAAACAATCATATTTTACTTTACCTCTCACTGCAACAGCAGATACCACTGGCGGTTCAGCTTCTTCTCCGATCACTGGCGGTTCCAGCTTCTTCTCCGATCACTGGCGGTTCCAGCTTCTCTCTCTCTCTCTCTCTCTCTCTCTCTCTCTCTCGGCTGACTTGGGTTCTCTAAATAAAAAAACCCAAATGCTTAGTCATGGATTTTCAATCTTTACAGAAAAAATTTCCTCCAGATCGGAAATGGAAAAGGATCGAGTGATCACCGCTGCGACTTCTTTGGATTCGAAACTGACCTAGTCTCATCAACCTCTGCCACCACAGCGGCTGCCATCTTCCAAATGGAACTGGAACGGTCGAGGCTCTTCCTTCGCGACGAGGAGTAATCGGAGTAATAGTCCCGAGTCTGCGCCGATCCACCAGGGGTGGTGTCATCCTCATTAGCGGTGGAACTTTTGGGCTGCTCCTCCACAGGGATCAGATTATCATACCTTCGAACAGGGGCGGCGCCAAGGGCATCTTCTACCACTGGAAGCATAGTAGGAAGCCGCGAGAGGGTCCCGTTGCTGATGAGATAACCCCAGATCGGCAAATCATCTTAGTACATCTGGAAGTAGTAGTCCTTGGTGATTGCATTTCGGAACTGAGCTACCTTTTCCTTAGCGTTTTTTTTGCAAACAACATCCGAGTCTGTGTCACCTAGGAACTAAAGCTTGTAGGGAGCACTGACTAAACGATCTCTGTTCAAGACTTCACCAAGACCTTCTTTCTTCTTGGTCACATGAGCTGCAATTGAAATCCAATCAATAACGAATTTCCATATCGTCATTCAAAAATCCAAAAAAGCTAACACATGAGTTACAAGAAACTCACCTGGTGAACAGAATGGAAGATCAAAATATCGAATTCGCAGTAAACATGGGATCCTGCCGCCGCCGCCGTGATCGTTGATGCAGCTGCCACCTCCGGTGCTCGATCTGGGAGAAAGGTACAGTAACCATCGATTTGAGGATAGGACTTATTAGATGGGCATTTTAGGTACTTCACATTTAGTAAGGGTATTTTGGTATTTAATATAAAAAATAGTAGCTGACATCAGCATATAAAATATATTCTTTAACGGAGACTGACGGTAGGGGGTCTGAGTCTAATTTGGTGAAAGAGAGGGGGTGTTCCTATAATATTGGCATTCTCCAGGGGGTGGCGCTGTAAATTACCCTTTTATATATTGATCTGATATGGATAAGATTGCTTTGCACCTTAAGATTTTAATATTTTTTTTTCTCTTTTACTTTTTTACCCTCAATATTTGATACTGATATTATATTACAAATACACTCATTTAAGAATTCAAGATTTTACTTAAGGTACTTTTATTTATTTCTCCTAGGGTTATTTTGATAATTTTAAAATGTAAAGAAGGTGGGTCTTTCCCTTAGTCCCAAAATGTCCATCTGGTCATCATTGCTTTTGAAACATTCGCAGGGTGATAAAATGGGGTGTCTAAAACTATTGATAAAATTAGCACTCAATTGGCAAAAAATAGAAGAAAATTGGAAAATCACTCCATCAACTAATCTAGGATGAATGCAAAAACCCTATAGTTTAAATTTTCAAAAGTTGCACCTAGTTGGCTAAACCATCAAAACGGTACTTTATTAGTGTGGAACACTAACCTGGGTGTGGGGTGGCAGCATAAGATAAAATACATCACAAAATTTTACAGGCAAAGATCTCGATGAACATATCGAACAAAACTAACAATGAGGATTAATGGTTACCTAGAACATACAAACGGCATGTTCCTCCAAGGAATGCAGCACAAGAACACGATTTCCGTCGAGTGTACCAACTCTAATAGCCAAAAACCTTTTCTTGTAGAGGAAGAAAACTTTATTTTTCTTTCTTCAATTTTTCTATTAATTTTGTATTATGCAAAATAGGGTTTTAGTCATAGCTTCTCTTATTTATATAAACTAAGTAAACCATCTAAACAGTACTTTGTCAGTGTGGACACTAACTTGGGTGTGGGGTGGTAGCACAAACGATTTGAGATCAGATACATCACAAAATTTTACAGGCAAAGATCTCGATGAACACATTGAACAAAACTAACAACGAGGATTAATGGTTACCTAGAACATACAAACGGCATGTTCCTCCAAAGAATGCAACACAAGAACACGATCTCCGTCCAATTTAGCAACTCTAATGACCAAAAACCTTTTCTTGTAGAGGAAGAAAACTTTATTTTTCTTTCTGCGATTTTTCTATTAATTTTGTATTGTGCAAAAATAGAGTTTTAGCCATAGCCTCTCTTATTTATATAAACTAAGGTAAGATATTGCAATTTAAAAAACTAGATTATGCCAAGTGTTGTGATCCTTAAGGGTACAATTTAAGTTATCCATAATTGCACTGAAGGATGAGACTACAAAAGACGTAACCTAAAAACTCATAGTGATAGAAAGTTGCATTACACTTTCTTCCCCACACAACCAATATCACCATAGAATAAATATATCGCCATGATATTAAGTCCATTGTTCATAAAGATAGGAGTCACTTGATTAGTAATTGAACCCAAAAACATTTGAAACACTTTTAAATAATACTAATTAATATAATATAAAACTTTTTACAAAACAATTATCTAGCCCCAGATTTTGACCAATCATAGTCTCTCTCTCTCTCTCTCTCTCTCTTTTGGATGTTCTTCTAAACAAGCAGTGAAAATCTTATTAAGTGTTACCCACATTACCATTTATATTGTGCATGCCAAGCTGGTATATAGACAGGCTTGTCAGTGGACATCAGACATTGGCATACTATAGACGTACAAAAAAAAAAAAAAAATGTAACAATAAGTGCCTCTCAAGTACGAAAAAAAGTAACTATCAAAAGTTCGTATTTTAATACAATTAAGGGTAAACCAATTAGAAATTTCAAACAAATCAGTGTTCAACACATTATAGTGTCTGTTCAAGACACTGTGGTTTTGTTTTTTTTTGTTTTTGTTTTTTTTTTTTTAAGGATAACTTAAAGATTACCCCTTTAGGATTGCACCACTTGGCATGATTTATACTATTAGATTATAATATCAACCATTAAAGAATGTGCATTCGATAATGATCGTGTTCTAGTGCTGCATTTTTTTGGAGGGACACACTACTTGTGTGTTCAAAGTAACCTTGAATCTTCACTGTTAGATTTATCTAATATATTCATTGAGATTTAAGTTTTATGAAATTTTTTAGATATATTCACCATCACCTTCACTTTGATTTTTAGGGAAGTTGAAAGCAAACAATTATGCAATGCTAAGCAAAATCATCAACAGACAATTCACCTAGCACCCAAATTTGGTACAATTTCATGCATAACGTGTGAATTTTACTGAAATATGTAAGAGTTAAAAAAAAAGATTTAAGTTTTATGAAGCACATGATATAATCATTATAAGTTTTTTTTTTATCATATGTAAAAATTTTATTTAAATAAATCTTTTTGCATTACTAACATCTTGTATTTTGTTTTGTTTTTTGAATGGGAGTTTATTTAATCAAACTGATATAAACCAAGCATGATAGAAATTCTCTTTCCATGATTAAGAAAAAAATCAGAAAAATGATTTATGTCAAATCAATATTGATTTTTCTTTAATGGAGTCTATTGATACAAAACTTATAAGCACCTTGAAGAAGCATTCATAGGAAGGGTTTATGAAACTTTTTATGTATTCTTTATTTTTTTTTTAGAAGCAAAGGGTTGAGAATATTATTATCCCTCGAATATTTCCTAGACTGAAGTGGATCCAAATCTTATTATAAACTTACGGGAATTTATGTAATATAAATAATGTTCACAACCTATTTTGTAGATGACAAAGAATTATAAATTAGATTATAGATTAGCTAATGACATTTCACTGATTTTTCAATTTTTTTTCCTATTATTGATTTTATTTTATTTTATTTATTTATTTATTTATTTATTTTTGTTTTAGAGGTAACATGAGGTTCTTATGGTAGGTATTATGAAAGAGTTAACATAACGAAGCAAGTGTAAAAAAATAAAATACTATTTACTATTGCTTTAAATAAAATCCAAATATTAGATTTATTATTGTTGGGGAATAAATTTTTTGAGCTAGTAAAATGACATTTTGAATGGGATTGTTTTAATCTTTACAAGCATAGAAAAATAAATATTATAGATGACTAGGAAGAAAAAAGTATCACATATAGTTGGGTTTTCTATTTTAGTATTTTAATAAAATTTATAGAATCAATATTTTAATGGTAGGTTCTTAGAGGGAGTGATGGAAGAAGCATAGAAAAACAAATAATTGGATGTTATAAATTAAAAATTGATGAAAAAGACTTATATAACTTAAAATTTTTTATGGGTTGAGCTTAGTAAAATGTATATTAGAAGGATTACATTGTATGTCACTTTCATCTGGGAAGAAAAAATTTTCATTATGCATATATCACATAATAGGCTCATCAATTGAAAATTCACCTAAACACCATTTAAATTCTTTTTCAATTCTAATTATTGAATATGAAACATGAAATCAATACATTGCATGTTTTAAAGATTGATTTTTTGAGAGGATTTAAATTTTGAGCTCAAGCTTCAACTTTATGAAAGCTACTAAGATGAAAACTAAGAGTTGAAGTATATGAGAAAAAAACTATTACAAAAAGTCTTTATCTCAGGAATTAGACACATAATCCCACCTCACTAACCCATACTATTTTTAATTGGGTTTATGATTTAAAAACTTTCCTATTCAATTTACTACATTATATACTTGTGACATAATGATGATGTGAGAGATGTAGCTGCAAATCATAGATTGACAGAAGGGATCTTATATCAAGTGAGTTGTGATGACAGATATGGGAAACCTAATGGAACTATAAGATGAACTTCTATTATGTTGTCTCATTCTCATTTTATTGCAACAAATATGAATAATAATTTTATATGAAGTTCACAAACATTAGAGTTGTGAGGAGTTTGCTAAGGGTTGTAAAGAGTCAAAAATTGGGTGAAAACATGTGGTAGTCTAGAAAGATTGTCAAGATGTGGTAGATTACCTTATGCAAGGTTATGAGATACATTTAGTTTGCTTTATAATGCACAAAAATTTATGAAATAGTTTGAGTCGGTGTATTTGATTAAGAGACATAGAAATGATATTTTATTTTTGGGTGAACATAGGAATGATATTTTGATTGCTCATAAGAGACCAATATATAACAAGATTTCAGAAGCTTTCAGCCAAAGCATTCACTATGTTTAAATTTTTTGTTCTCATAGGTAATTATATTTTATTTATCTCATAAGAAAATTACAAAAAAAGCCCCCGAGCAATGCTACCATAAATGTTTGCAAATGAATGATCAAACATAAAACCTATATATTCACATTTAAAAAAAAAAAAAAAAAAAAAAAAAAAACATAAATTTGTAGTAAACTTTAGTATAATAATTATAAAATAAATTATGGTCTAAGAACCTTTAATATTTGCCAAAGTTCTCTACAAAAGATAAACAAAAACTCTTTGTTTAGAAAATGTAGATATAGAAAATTCATGAATAAGAAATTAAAAATGATCAAAGCTATAGAGTATTTTTCGCAATTAGATTTGGCATACAAAACCTAGTGTATAATATAGGTAAGTTAATGGATAACCTTAAGGTGACAATTGTTTCTTTTTTCCTTTATTAACAACATAAATGTGTTGAAATACTTAAAAATTAAATCGTAATTAGTACATTTTTCTTATACGTAAATTCTCACGTTACACAGGTTAATCTACTTAATAAGGCTTTACTTAATGCAATACATAAAAGATTACTCCGTAGAATGCAAAATTTCATTCTAATTCACATCTAATGTAACTCTAACTTCAAAAGGAAAATAAATATTACATATGAAAAACTATAATTATCACATATGGTAAGAGTTTCAAGTAAACAAATCAAGTTAACAAAGCTTTTATTTTTCTTTTATAAATTAATTTCACTTATTTTTCCTTTCTTTGAATTGCACTAGATGGAGCCATAAATATTTGATAATGTAAATCATATATAATACTTCATTTTTTTTGCTAAAGTTTCCTTAGTGGTAATGGAGAGAACCTTTTTTTACATAGTTTACATTTTCTGCCATGTGGCTTAATAGATAGAGCCCAAATTTTATGACAATAGACCCGAGGTTCCCCGTACACAAGTGTGAAACAATGTCGACTAGTGTAAGAGTAAAAAAAAAAGGTTTATAATGTGATGAGAAAGGAATTTAGGTTCTTTAACATATAATGAAAGAGAGAGAGTTCCTTAAAAGGTAGAGTGGGTCCTATGCCAATTATGAGGACCACTGGAGTATCACAAACCTCTCTTCTAGGGCCCATCATTAATTGAAATGAAATTGAAGTGACTCCATCTGAATTGTCTAATCATAGATTAGGGTTTATGTCAGGTTACAGTCAAAAGAAGTGGTTAAAAACCAGACTTTAACCCTAGGTCGATACACATATCATTGAATGGCCCATCTAGGTTTGGTGTACATACAAGCATTGAAAGGAAAAGCATGGCAAAAAGGTAATAGAAAAGATTGGCTAAATCTACATACCCGTATACAGCTACTCTGCACAGTTCATATACTGAATGTAATACAAACATACTAAAAATGGAGAGATCAGGATAAAGCAAGAACTAACATTTATTTCACAGTATATGGTGCAAGTAAACTTAGACATAGAAATGAGGATCATTGCATAAAATCATCGTGGACATTTGAGCTAAGTAAGCAATATATTGAACACTTAATTGAAAGAAATAATGGAATAATAAAAATATGCTGAAAAAGAAGAAATTGACTGCAGTAAACCATCAGTAGAAAATAAAATAAAATTACAAACAATCAGGAAATTTCAAGTTAGAAACTCAAGATGTAAAATTTTGAAAGAGAAAAATTTTATGACAAGCTAAAGGAAAGTGCCTTTAGCAGGTCTATAATTTGGGATTCCATTAAAAAGGAATCTCAAGTTTTACATAGACCAATAGGAAAGTAAATCCCAGAAAAATAGTAAACTAAATCTAAGAATATGAAAATTACATAATAGATAGACAATGACCTAATCTACAATTTTGAAGAAGGAACTTTTGTCAAAATCTCCCTAAAAAAACAAGTAGCTAATTGTACTTCAATGCTGCCCTATTAGGGACAACGATGAGTTGTGCTTAGTAAAAGTACGATAACAGAGAGCTCAAAACTTAGAATACGAAATCGTAAAAAGGAAAAGGAAGAATACTTATCTCCTACAACTTTTGTGAAAAGTGTTTTGTGGTTAGAAGGGTGTGGGCTCAAGTATTGGCAGTGTAAGCTCAAACCCTTGTGAAATATAACAAAACAACTCCTTACGATTTCAATATGTGAATCTTGGTGGCTTGAACTATGATGGAATTGTTATATTATGGAATTGTGTGTGTCTGGGATCCCAAAACATGGAAAGGGTTATATATTTATAGTTGAGAAAGCTCTTGGTCCATCAAGAAGTGTGGGATGCTTCCAAATGGGATGTGATCTCTTTCTTCATTGAAGAAAGATCTTGGGTCTATATATAGGAAGTATATATTCCCAAGAAGTGTAAACAAATTAACACATTTTTCACAGGGGTTTTCTAGAGTCTTCTAAGTGTCTTAGGTGTCTTAAAGGACTAAAGGGTGTGCAGTTTTGACTTTGTATTGATGTCGTGGGATCTTGTCCCCTAAATATATTAATCAAAACAGTAGTTTTTCAATTGCATTAGGTCATATATGAAGCAACCCTCTAATTACTTTGTGTTTTTTACAACTTTGGTCCTAGGAAGAGGGAAAAAAATTGAGGTTGTCTATGGACAACACACACGCATTGATATTAGGTCATAATGGCTTGAGCTTGATCTTGTTCCATAGTGAGACATCGAATTCACCTAACATGTGTTTGCACTATAAATTGAAGTTTAAACAGCATCACATGTGATGATGAGGATCAACTGCCTAGTTTTGTCATGTGATACCCACCTCAAACTACCAATCATAGCCCGTTATTACAAGGTGACAAAAGACATAAAGTAAAGAGAGGACAGTTGAACCCATGATGTCTTGGGAGCTGAGTTCACTTCGCATTCGTATTCTTTTAGGGGTATCTGTATATAACCAAAGTGTATTTAGATCTGAATCTGTTGCACCCGTGCCTTGACTTGGTCTAATTTGAACTGTTGTGATAGGTCTCAGACGGAGATCAGAAGCACGGTCAGGTTTTGGCTCGTTGCTGCCCATTGCCAAAGGGGGAGAGATGACCCCAAGTATTCGTGCATCATATGCCAGTCTAATTGGAGGGGATTTGTACCTTTCGATCCCAAATGATAAGTGACTCGACTCCTCACACATAAGTTCAGGCACGTATCGAAGTTACTGAAAGGCCTTTAGCATGTCCAAGGGTAGCCACCCGTGCAAGACCAGCCATGGGAACAAAAGTAGTCAAGACAACAAGCCGTCTTAACCACCGAAAGTATGCCACCGGATCCTCTGGGCATGAATCCGGTGGTCTATTTTCGGTGAACATAACAGGCTGCTATCATGGTGTCAATGCCCTTGGGTCCCACCACTCGCGTTGTAAAAAATCTCGAATGATCCCAAATCATCCCCCATACTTTACTCATGACGTGAACGCATTTGAATCTAAGTGGATGGGTTCTTGGGCTTTGAAAGTCATAATAACCTGATTGGTCTGAATAGGGTCCAACCAAACAGACCCTAAGGTCCATTTTAACTTATAAGTTAGAAATAAGGAATTCATTTCCTCATTTCTATTGTGTCCAACGTAAGGAAGGAGAGAAAAAGGGAGAAGAAGGAAGAAGAAGGAAGAAGAAGGAGAAGGCTTACCTTAGTGCCAGCTGCCTCCAAGTTGTCGAAATCACTGTCGGAAGTAAGTACACTCACTTCCACCACACTCTCTCTCTTCATTTTGACCTAGACAAAGCTAGGTATGGATGGAATCTTAGTGTACAAACCATGTTAAGGTTGTAGAATGCGTGTTCTACCCTCCCGGTGTTGTTGCTGAGCTCAAACCAAGCCCGATGAGCTCCAGTAACATGCATTGCCAAAAGACCAACTAGGGTTTTGATCGTTCGATCGACGTATCACCCAAACGACTCTGTGGAATCGAGATTTTATTGGCTTAGAATGATGCTCGAAACTTCCCCTACAAACTCCACGGAACAAATCCCGATGATCAGGCCTGAGCCGGAAAGCCCCAAAATGGGTGGACTGTTCTGAACCACCACCGAAAACGCCCACCAGATCCATTGGGTCTGCTTCTGGTGGCATATTTTCAGTGGACCACTGAGCCTTAGGAGCTCTCTGTCAGTTCCATCGGAAATAGGACTGATATTTTCGATGGAAATTCCTTGTTTTCGATGGGTGTTTTTGGTGACATTACTGTCACTGACGGATTTTGTGTGTACACTTTGGGGGTGATCCATGTGGTTCCCTCTTGGTATTTCTGACACGTACTAATGTACGATTATCCTTGTGTCTAGGATAGTGACGTGCATGAGCCCCGAGATCAAAAGTAAGTGGATTAATCAGTGGCCTTATCTGACCCTAACACAAGCAGAGATCAACAAGGTAAGGGATGTTTGTTTTATTTTAGATTGTTTAATTATTATAGAATTGTTCACATGCGTAAATTTAATATGCTCATTTATATTTCTCACATGATGATGGTGATTATCATATGCTACATTCTTATGGACTTTATATGAATTTTTCATTTATATGTATGATGGGATTCAGTGTGGCCGAGGTGGTACTGGTACCGTGATCGTTGTCTGTTTGATTGTGTGTGTGTGAGATAGAATCTGATGTGGTCGAAGTGGTACCAGTGCTGTGATTGTCATGTGTATGTTGTATTCATGCATTGATTATGTGTATTAGAGTTAGTTGTAATCGTGGGTTATACCTTGTGGCCAAGGCCTCGCTGGTATTGTGTAATCCAAGACTACATTTGAAAATGAAAATGCTTCGTGGTCGATGGTTGGTACCGATGTCGCGTAGTCCATACTCAACTGTGATATGTATGCTAGATTAGGTAAATGGTCTCCGAAATTTTGGTGGCCAAGGTCTCATTGGTATTGTGTGCCCGGGACTGTATTTGAAGATGGATTACACTTTGTGGCCGAGGTCTTGTCGGTATCATGTAATTCATACTAACTGTATCACTATGAAGGCATGTAGTGTATATGTAATTAGGTATCACTCCCTATGCTATGAACTCTTGCCAACAGGGGTTGAGGTGTTGAATAACCTATTGTGGTATGTTCAATGTGCCTTTCTGGAATGCCACACCCTCAGTACGATGTGATTGTAGCCAGAGGCAGAAATCTATTGGAAGTGGCCGATGTATTACTAGTGTCGTGACTGCCAGGAGGGGGTTATCAAGGGTTTACTGGGTGACCCATGGATGCATACGGGGACTGACAGACTTCTATTCATGGTTAGGGTTTGTATCCTTCCGTAGTCAATGGCGGTTCCAAGACGAAGGATATAACCTAATGCGCCATAGTAGCATTTACCAGACTTAGTTTGTATTGTTAGGTAGATAATAAATAAATGAATTGCATCACGAGCATCATGGACTATGTGTTTAATGTTTTCAATCATGCATCATAAATTATTACTGCTATTGTCTTGCTTGGATGTGCTTGACCCCACCCCTGACTAAGCTAGTTGAAAAGCTCACCCTACGTATATACACTTTTTAGATGATGATGTAGATATGGTCGTGCCTGTGGCTAGTAACTCTTTTTCCTCCAGACCTGAGTACGGAGTGAGCAACTAGTGGATACTGGAAGTGGAGGAGCATGACTAGGACTGTGCTTGTGACTTTTGTGCATACGCTGTCCCATGAGGTGTTCGATGTATTTTTGCTTATGTTGATACAGGTCTGTGAATATTATGTTTTAAATTTGATATATGTAAGTCTTGAAGGATTATAAATAGAATAACTTGGTTAACAATATTATGTTTATCATTAGATAATTTTTCATTTATATCTGATGAATTCACTATTATACTCTGATTCCGCTGCTTTTGGTTGGTTGTGATGTGAGATTATGAAATGTTAAGATGCTACTATCAGCGATCCTGGTAGGTTTGTAAGACAAGTACGTGTCTTACTCACACTGTCGATATTCCTCATGGTAAGTTGGGTCTATTGGAATTGGGGTGTGATAGAATCTGAATTATTCAGAAAATAATTATCCAAATCAATCAGGTAATCAATTAATTACTTTGAGGGATTTTGAAGGATAGAAAATTTTAGAGAATGAGGAAAAGAGCCATGACAACTTAAAAAGATGAATTGAGAATAGATTGCATTCAATGGGGTGAGAGTAGAGGAAGGAAGGTCCGGATGCACAAGTCAGAGATGTAAAATGTAAATGGATAGTCGAAATCCGAATTCGATTCGCATATGTAATTATGTAGAAGTATCCGTATCCGATCAGGGAAGATCCGGATCCGATCACATCCTATCTGTATAGAATCCATTTACATCCCTATCGGAAAGATACCAACCAAGCCAACATCGTCTTCAATAGAATTTATAGGAGATGTGGTTGTATGTGGCATCACAATTACTCTTAATAGTATTTTTGCAAAAACACAAAAAAAAAAAAGAGGGAAAGAGAACCCTGCCAATCTGGCATAGGAAATAGCCAGACTAGTGGGGGACTGAAAAGGCTACACTATCCTTCTACTATGTGTGTAGAAGATGCTCCTATGTGCCCTCCCATTGGCCCATGTTTGTAGCATACGCTACGCCAGACTGAGAACGTTCTTTCCCCCAAAAAAATATGAGTGGGGATCGTTTCTAGGCTACGTGGCCCCTACACCAGTGCAGGGTCATTGACAACACATGTGAGGGTGGTATTTTCACATTTCATTGGGGTATGCACATCAGTTCACCTTCCTATGTCTGGACATGGGCACCACACAACCTAGTAGAAATCATTTTCCAAATTTTTTATTTTTTTTATTTTTTTATTTTTTTTGGGACAAAGAACCTTGTCAATCTAGTATAGGTAGCACTAGTGCACGGGTCCGATGGGAGGTTGGACAGGAGCATCTTTAGCGCATGGGTGGGGGCAATATGGTCTTTTTACATCCATCTTTGTGTGAGTGTAGGCAACTGGTAGGCTTTTTTCTTTTCTTTTTCTTTTTCTTTTTTGCTAGAATTTCCCCAAAATATATATGATTGCATAAAAAATTACTAGCTATTTATGGTTAGTCCGGATGATCCATTAGCAACCAGACGAGGCAGTTTAGGGTTGTCTCCTAATTCGAAGTCTGAACCAATTGTGAGTCATGTACGTGTCAATACATGATTAATGAGGCTCCATTTGATTTCCAGGGGAATTAAAGGAAAGGAAAGTGAAATTTACATACTTAAAAAAATATGTTTAAAATCATTACTCCATGACTAGATCATTAAGCTCAAATTATTCCATATATGGTTATTAAATTTCGTTTTACTTTGCATCAAAAACCCTTTGCTATAATATATAATATAAAAATTACATGTAAAATGTGTCATTACTAAATATGATTAAAAAACTAAAATAATTTATATAATCATATGGAGTAATAATTATAAAATTTTAGTTTTTAAATATGAAAATTCCACTTTTCTTTCTCTCAAATATCCCTTGCAACCAAGGATTTTAGTTTTTGATATTGGTATTGATATCAATCTTTGACGATGCCAATACTATATTGATCCAAATTGGATCAAATCAATGCATATCGGTCACTTTTACCATTGTTTTATGTATTTTTTTACCTCTAAAACAATATAGGTAATCGATTTGGATCAATCAGATATTAGGTATCGATTTCAGTCAATTACCAATAAGGTCAATATGATACTGATACTTGAAATCATGCTTGCAACCAAACATAGCCTGAGAGATGGTATGAAAGTGCCATTTGGTGGATTGTCATAGGTCACCAACAATAGTTTCAGTTAAGCGGTGTGCAGTGAAGAAGGGCTCTTTCGGAATCTTCTTGATAAAGGAAGGCAAAAACAAAACAAGCAGCATGCACGCAAAGGCAGCTTCGTTGTGGATACGTAGAGAGAGGGCCCCACAAGTCGCAGCTTTTTATTGAAATTTATTGAGGATGATTTAATCGTACAGAGGAAAGGACCCCACTTAGATCCTTCAAGATAAGGATCCAAAAAATTTGCCCAATACTTCCTCTTAGGCCTTAGCCCATATTCAGACATTTTTAGTTTTTGATAAGTTCCCATATTCAGACTTGGACTCAATTGAAATGGTTGGTTTCATTTAAAGCCACGTTTGTTTGTTTGGTGAGACTGACTTTGATGTTGCCCCATGTCTAATATTCTCTCTCTCTCTCTATCTTTCTCTCTCTCTACTTTTTCTTCCGTACTAAAATTTTGGCCTATAGTGTTCCCACCATTTGGAAAAAATAAAAAATAAAAAATAAAAAATAAAACGTGTATGAAAGAGAAGTGATCGCCTGGGAAGGTTCAACTAATTTCTAACAAAAAACAAAAAAAAAAACTAATTAGAAACTTTTACTTATTCCAAATATTTGTTGAACCAGTTTTGAGTTTTGACTAAGGCAGATAGTCTTGGTTCTTGAAATGAAATCGGTCTCGGATGGGCCCGGATCATGAGCACTAGATTGGGTCGATCGGATTATTTTAAATTTATTTTTATTTTTATATTTTTATCGTTGGATCATGGATTGATAGGACTCGGGACTGATCCGAACCAAGCAAATCAGTTCGTGTACTGGTTCCGAGCCAAGATTGCGAACCCAACTGAATTACATAATTGGTGAGGAGATTTTTGGGTGGGTGGAGAGAAACTTGATTTATTAGCTATACTCAAATAAATATAGTTGAAAACTGGTCAAACCTGGCTGCTACTTTCATGATAAAAGCATGTATAATTGCCGGTCAAATTGCAAGATTAATTAGTTTAATATTTATTTAGATTTTTCAAATCAACCAGACTCACTTCTCATATTTTTAGATTTTTGTGAACTCCGACCTAATTATTTCTTGTCTTATGGGTTTTCACATTTCACCAAATATGGATTCTCACCTTTTGTGGGGGCCAGGTTTGATGAAAGAAAACAAATTGCCATAAGAAAAAAAAAACAAAAAATTTGCTGTTATCTAGGTTCCAGTATCTTTCCTAGTCTCCGGTCTTGTAGCTAAAGAAATAGAATTTCAAAAGTTACTTTGGAAAACACTTAATTAAAGAAAAAGAAAATAAATTATTCTATTATTTTGGCTATGAAACCGGATAATAGAAAAGTTTCTGCAACTCAGTAGCAACAAAATTTCATCCAATCAAATGTATTAGAGAGAGAAATACGGAAAAAAAAAACCAAGTGCAAAGTTATTTTGTTAATTATAATGTGAATTATTATTGTGGAAAATATTTGTTATTATTTTATAGGGCAAGAAAACGCTGGTTGTTTGCGTGGCCATTGCGCTAGCATGCAAACCAATGGGAGGCCACTTTTTTTGCTCCCGCCTATGTCGAGGTGTGGATACACACAATCGGATAGCCTTTTCTTTTTTCCCTTTTTAAATGTCACAAGTTATTTATTCTGCCATGTGGGTAGCTGATATGTAAATTCTTTTTTTGTTTTTGATTTTTTTTTGTTTTCTGTTTGTGTGTGTGGAAAGATGATATATACATTACAATCGTTGGATAAAGAAGACACTCTCTAGATTATAACTTTTCTAATAATAATTAGAGATTGATTATTTTTAAGGACAAAAAGATCCCACCAACCCACACATGTTGAGGTTTAGGGACCGTGGCCATTGACATGCTTTATTTTTAGTTGGTTCATTAACATAAGGTAAAATAACCTTGCCGATCTGGCATAGGAATATGTAGACACAACTGGTTCCAGACCGGTAGGGTTTTAGCTACCCTATACATAATTAGCCATTTGTGATCTAGCCTATATACCCATTGCCACCTTTATAGGCCCTCTTAAGATGTGAAACCAACAGAGTTGGTAATACAATATCAAATCTAGATTTCACAATTTTCATAAGAAATAACTTTGTCCAAACCCTTTCAGCAAAAAGAAAACTTTGTCCAAACCCATAGGTCTTTATCTTTCAGGAATGTAGAGGTATCATTTAGAATTTTACACCTTCATTTATTTGCCTTTTGTCTTATTCCTAAAAATTCTATAAGCTAAGGGTATATAAAAGTATTCAAAAATAATATTAACTTGAATTATCATTTTGTCATTATCAAAAGTTATCATTTTTTTTTTTTGGGTAACCAAAGCTATCATTATTTTGCAGTTTTTCAAATTATACATGTGCAATGATAGTTTTTTACTCTCAAAAAAAAAAAAAAAAAAAGCGTATTATACTAAAAGGATAATAAAGTAAAGCTACAAAATCATTTGACACCTTAAGGGGGGATTAGTAAGAAAATTTCTTATTTATTTATGAAAGAAATAGATGAAGCCAAAGTAATCTACAAACAATAAGGAAATTTGTATCCGTTTATTTTTAAACTGTAATACTCCATTTGGTTGCAAGGGAAACTAAAGGTAATGAAAAGTGAAAATATTCAAACTTAAAAGAGGAAACTTCTATAATATTATTACTCAACATGATTATGTGACGGCCCAAACCCAAGATAAGGGTAACAGTTCCGCCCTCAAAAGCTGTGATCTCATAATTGGATTTTTCTAACTTGCGTGTGATTAAAAGTTGGTTTTTTTTTCATCCAAGCGGCTTTCTTTTCTAAATACGTGGAAATCTATTATACATAAAAAAAAACTCAAGTATTTAAATACTTTAATGTCTGTAGCGACGTCAACTATTTATTACATGTTCCAAAAACATATTCTAAGGGAAATAAATCAAATCAAATCAAATCAACATATATCATCCAATACCATCCTTCAATATCTCATAAGAATATAATTTAATGTCTCTCCATATCATTAGAATAATTAAAAAGAAAAAAAAGAACAATTATGCATCATCTTCAGCATCCTACTACTCCTAGCCTCTAGTGTAGTCTAAGCACTCACATGTTCTATCATTTGTGTCTGAAAGTGATAATAAGAGGGTGAGCTCGATAGCTCAGAGAATCGAAACATAATATCATACATGAGTTAATAAGCACATTTTACACATGGGAACATTTTATGCAATATGACTCAAACTAATTAACTTGATGCAAGTCTCTCTTGTTCTACTGCATGTGCACACCTAGACGGGTTTGGTACACCTGCCATGTTCTTGGGTATCACATTCTCTCCCTTTAGATGTATCATCCCCATTGTGGCTCCACACGCTTTCGGAGTTTGCTTTGATATCATCTGTAATGCCTCAACCCCATTAAACTTGGCATAATAATGTCCTCTTTGAACCATGTGCCTCAATACTTTAAAACACATTGTACCATGTTAAGGAAGCTAGTTATTATCCACTACCACAACAACCTCCCCCTAGGAGATGTGGGATAAAAGTTTACGTATCCTCACAAATCTTCTAAATCCCGAGTACTTGACGTATTCTTGAGTGTGACAGATTGTATAAACTACTTCTCTTAATACATTTAAGAATGATACTTTAGAATAACATTTTTATTTTACTTTTTGGATGCAAAAAATTAAAGTGAAATTTAAAGATCAAATAGGAATGATTTAGAGTTTATAACATAATTATGTGGGCAATGACTACAAAAGTTTGCTTTTTGGATTTGGAAATTTTTACTTCCGTTCCCTTTAATTTCTCTTGCAACCAAATGGAGCCTAAGAAAACTTGATGTTTATTTTTGCCATCTAAATTTTGCAACCCTGTAAGTGAAAACATTTTAGGACCAAGTTTGCAAGCACCTGCCATTCATTGCGGGCAATCAGGTAAACAAGAGCCTGATCTAACAAGGTGGTGTAGAAAGTTCTAGACTCTAGGATCATATGATGAACCTCACTGCACGATTAAGGGAACTTTGTCCAAAATTTTAAGAATGATTGATTAGGTTTACTTTCTTTCAGCTTTGACGGCTATTACATAAGAAACACAAATCCTCAGTTTTTTCTTTCTTTCAGACCTATACATTCCTTACTTTGTAGATAAATGGAAGAATCTAGGAAAAAGTAGCCAAGAAAAATAAAGTTAATCACTCCCTTAACTGCCGGCAAAAAAAATTAGAAAAAAAAAAATCACTTCCTCAATTGTGACTTTTGTTAAAGAGGTTGCGTCTACATTACTTTATCCATATATATATATATATATATATCCATTTATATCTAATTTTTTCTTAGAAATCTAAAGCTCAATATGCTAAAGATATGGCAATTGTACGTAAACTTCCACTTATTTAGTTGGAAGTTTGTGGAAGTCTAATGACAATCAACTTCTTAATAAGCAAGTGGCAGAAAAATTATTGACATATTGAATCTTCACCTTATCAATCAGTTAGTTTAGAATTTGTCCTTAGATTAAGGAGATAAAGATTCACCAATTATTTTATTTATTATTGGTGGAAAGAATATATAAAAATTAATAATAGACCAAGAGAAGAGCTAGCCTTGACATGCAACCTTCCACTATGGAGAAGATAAGTATTCACTAATATATATCTTTATATGCCTTCTTGTAGAGTACTGGATCTCTATCCAACAAAAAGAGGAAAATTATTGGCTTACCAGCATTGATGAACTTCTTGTACAAGTTATTCTTTGGAATTTCTTTGGTGCTTCTTTCCTTGGAATTGGATGGTTGGAATTGGTCCAATGCCCATTTAGACTGACCACTTTGAGACACAAACCTAACTAAAATAAGATTTTTCTTAAATGAAGGTGTTGGGATAGATGATATATATATATATATATATATATAGGAGAACTAGAATTAGCTAGGGTCAGTTCAAATACAAGGTACCACTATAGCTAGGCTCAAACTAGAAACATTAATGGTCAAAGATACTCTATAAATATCTAGTGGATGGTCCAGATTGAGCACATATACATGGCTGGCTAGGTTAAAAAGGTGAGATCATGTAGGAAAAGGGTTTGAGTCAATTTAGGGTACAGATTGTCCTTGAAATGTTTACAAAGATTAGATAGCAGTCAATCCAGTTATTTGAACTGGTCATTTGCAGGTTTTATTAATCATGTGGAATTTGTATAGTAGAAAATACATTTACTAATGCGCGGGGAATCGTTGCCATTTAGCTTGGCCACAGAGAGGTGAAATGATCACCTTGTACTGTGAACCCAATCATGTTGTATGCGTGCGCTAACACTATTTATTAATGTGCGCTAGCGCATGCAAGTTTCATTTATAAATTGGGATGTCAATTTCAGATCCGACCCGACAAGCTTGACAAAGCCTGAATGTTTAAATCCCGAATTAGCCCAATCCGATTAATAAATGTGTTAGGTTCTAGCTCGTACCAATTATAATCAGTCTTTCCCGATGCAAGGGTGCTAGCTGACAAAGTGATAGGCTCCTACTCGTGATCGATTGATTAATAAATCGACTTAAACTGACATGTTTAAAACCCGTTTAGAGCCTATTTATGAAGCCCAACACATTTAAAACTCGATTAGAGATAAATGTGTCATTTCACCATTTAAAGCCCCATTAGAAATAAAATTGTCATTAATCCGTTTAAATCTCACCTAAGGCTTGTTTAGCCATATGAGAGACTGGTACCCAAATGCCCATTTATAAATGGGACCATACCTAACATATGACGAACGATTACTTAAATGGGTTGGTCACAGAGTAAATTTCTAAAGTGGGGAAAATCGATTAGACCCAACTGATGGACCTAGATTGACCTAGCATACGCCCCTTTCATTTTGAAAACACAGCTTAGAATTTTGAAGTTTGAATTTTCAAAAAATCCAGAGGCAAAAGATAGAGAAAAAGGAGAATTTCTTAGAAAAATGGGAGAAGACAAAAATAACCTCAGGCTCGAAATTTTTCTCTCCTCCCCATTTCAATTATTTATTTATTTAATTATTAAAATTTTTATTTCTTGTTGACTAATATCAATATTATTGTAAATATTATATAGTATTACATTTATCGTTGTTATCGAAAAAATTTATAATTTTTTTTTTCAAAATAACCTCTTTTTAGGCCATCATAATGCCAAAATTATGGGGTTTGTTTTTTTTTAAACCAAAAATAGGGTTTCAAAATAAGCTAATTTTTATATTTTGCCATGTTCACAATGTAAATTTGATGCTTCTATTTATATGCACTATACATGTTCTTTTGCAAATGATCAAAATAGAAATGGTCCAGCATTTTTTGGCTGAATAGGTTTGGTGTCTAGCCTCTTTCCAATCAATAACTTTGCTCAAACCTAACTTTTGGGTAAGACTAGAAAGCCTCATCCATAATCCATTTGAGTAATTTTCTCTCCCTTTTCAGGAGGACACCTTATAGATCCAAGACTCTTATCTGGATTGTGATTTTAAAGAAAAAAAAAAAAAAAGCTTTTTCATCCATTTTTCATCTGGTAGTCTCGCCAGTCAACACGCCCCCAAAACTCCTCCCAAGAAACATAAATGAGAAAAAACCGAGAGGTGAAGAGACGAGTGATTCCCGAAAGTGCGAAATCTACCCATTGCACCTACTCGTACGCTACTTTATATAAACCAAGGAGGAAAAAATAACATTTATAAAATAAATTGGATTTAGATCACTTTCATGGTATATAAAACCAATCAATTAGCCGGCCGGCTGGTTTAAGCACATGATGATGACTATTAATTTTATCAACTTAGTTTTGGATATGAATTAATCAAGTCATTCTTGTGGCCACCTTCTCTGGTCCAAATAAGAGGCTACATATAAGAAGTAAGAATCCGCTACCTTTCTTGTTCCATTTCCTAGGAAGATAAGTCAATGAGAAAAAACGTGATGAAACGTAACTCTATTACCAACCATTCATTCACTTTTTTCATTTTTATAATTATTTCAGTTAAAAACCCATTCACGTTAGTCAATATTCCATACTTTTTACATCAAAATCTCTGAAGGTGATTGGCAGAAAAGTATAAAATGAACCCATCAAATCTTCATGACAGGCAAGATGATTGGCGTTCACAAATAATATTCAAAAACCCAACTAAATTGGGACATATGGGAAGTGGTAGTTTCTTACAAAACTGAACTTTTAAAGTCATTCCTTCTAAGTTTGGATTGTTGGCATTCGTCTCTTTCTATCATTATAGTGTTCATTAATTTGAATGCCATTTTGCACATTCAAAGATATTTTTTACGACCTAGTGATCATTGGTTCAAATTGAGAACAATCTCTCCTTTACGTAGGGGTAACCTTCTAAGTTCGGATTGAACGTCTTTTTCTATCACCTTAGTTGGCATCAATTTCAATACCGTTCAGGGTATTCAAAGATGTTTATAGTAATCTAGTGATTGCAGGTTCAAGTCGAGAAACAACCCCTCCACTGAAAAAAAAAAAAAAAAAAAAAAAAAGGAAGAATTAAGCTGCATACATTATTTTGACCATCTCAAAAACCCGTAGTGATGGGAGTCTCATCCCTAAGTGCGCTTTCTAAGATATTCCTTCATGATTTATGAAAAATAAGCCCAAACCATTCTTTGGGTAGACCATACCAACTAGTACTAGCCTGACAGCCATTGTTCTACAACTTAAAAACTTGACTCTCTTATTTTTGATAGGTTGAGTGGGCTAGAAAGTCATTGCTAATTACCAAATCTAATTCACAAAATTGAAAGGAGTGCCAGCTTAAGATGGATATATGATATAGTCCAGTTTTGACATGGACTAAACATCCCTCTTCCAAAGAAAGAGGCTACAAAGTAAAACTAAGCTTGTTTCATTACTCAAAAGAAAAGTCAAATGAGGGAAACTCTATGAAATAAAACTCTATTATCAACCACTCACTTTTGTTCTTTTTCTATTGTAGTTGCAAAAACTATTCACATTAGTTATTCTTATCGCATCAAAATCTGAAGGGTCATTGCCAAAAAAAAGTATAAGATGCATGTATCCATCAACTTTTGATGACATTACAAGAAGATAGGCAGTCACAGTTCATATATATGCCACCTAAAGTAGGTTTCAGACCAAACATATGGAAAGTAGTTTCTTAACAAAATGAGCTTTTGGAAATCATTACTTTAAATTTGGATCTCAATGTAATTTAACTCATTCAAAATGTCCCATTATGATTTAGAGGATGGACTTCGGTGCACAGTAAAGTACAATATTGCAACATAGTTCTCGTGAATTCGAGTAAAAAAAATAGCCTCTCTACAAAATGGGGGTAAAATTATTTATATTATATATGCCTCTCTCATACAAAGCAGTGGCGGAAGCTTTATGCACCAAGTATACTATTTTTTATTATTATGAGAGATGGGCCCAATTACAACCAGACATTCCTACTAAGAATATATCCAAATCATTCTTTGGGTATTCCATACCAACAACTCTCATAGCCATTGTCCTAGAACTCAAAAACTTGACCCTCTCTTAATTCCGATAGGTTGAGTGGTTAATTTAGTTTGTTGGGTTTGATTAGTCACAAGAGGAAAAAGATAGACTCAACTAGAAAACTATTAATTGAAGGTTACAAAATTCACTCAACAGGAAAGTCACTCTCCTGGGAGTCTGCACTCTACTACTGACAAGGCACCAACCAATTGAACAAACAATTATCTTTGGCTTATATTTCAATTAATCAGGATTTGAACTGATACGAAGGTAATACAACAAAACCCTTTGGCTGACTTGATTAGACAGCTCTTTTTTATTTTTAGTGAAAATAAATCTATTCAGAGGAACAAGAAAAACTCATGAATGCCAAACATTGATCTTAGATCCATGGATCAGAAATGGACCTGCCTATCGTCCTTGTTATAGACAATACCCTCTTCGCAAGGGAGAAACTGTTACACTCCCTTGGAACAAAAGAAAAATGCAAAGTTCAATAAGAGACCACCCCAAACTTGATTAAACACAATCAAGAGTCAACATTAGGGGGCTAGTCCTTAATTTTGGTCTCACACTAGTTAATAAAGGCAATTTCACTTCAAAATTTAAAAGAAGCTAAGCAATCTTGATCTCTAAAATGAAATAAAAAAATCAGCTTTTCAGATTCCATGACTGTTCCAACTAATTGAACAAACCAAGCAGGTCAAGAAGTGAGAAAAGGTAAGCTTATTGACAAAACTAGACAACTGTAATAGTAGTCCTTTATGCTGGTACGTACCCGTACACATCAAATGCCTATTATCTACAGAGATTGAACATGGGCCAGGGCGTGGGCTCAGTACAATAACAAACTCAATAAGCCCAATTTGAAACCTAATGCATTCAAATTCAGACACAAACAACTTCATAGGCCTTGTTAGAGGCAGAGGCAAAGTGGGTAGGAAAGACCTTCAAAGAATATTCAATTGAATGCATTGCTAAATTGGCTTTCTATTGTACCATATTTGGAAGGAAAGGAATTTTCAAAAAAAAAAAAGAAAAATCCGAATTAGACCCACTATCATCAGAAATATTCGCACTGGTCTAAATGATTCTTGTTGAGCTACTCCTCCTAAGGGGGACCCAAGTCCCCAAGGAACTTGTTTCTATCTAATAGTTTTTTTTTTTTTGGTGGGTGTTCATCCCATATGGACCCTTAGACCCTAGGCTCGGGCTAATCTCCTTGGTCCTTACATATCACTATGTTCCTTTAGGGGTCTGTTGCTTTTTGGGGTTTGTCTCAAGGGTGGATTTGGAGTGTTTATTTTCCCCTCTTGTTGTCCTATGGGTCGTTAATTACGGCCTTATTTGCTCTCTGATGGTCTCTGTCCTTGAGCTTCATGTAGGGCTTCCTTCTTCTGTTCGTACATTTTTTCTTCTTTTCTTTGCAATAATGTAATATATTATCTATTCAAAAAAAAAAAAAATCATGGGCCCATAATGTTTTCCCTTCTCTTTGCAATAAATTGATATATTATCTGTTTTATATATATATATATATATATATAACTACTTCATGGGCCAATAAATTCTCTCTCTCTAAAATGATCTCTCTTTATTATTATCCGTTATTTTTATTCAAAAACTCATGTGTTTAGTGCAGCAATGTATATGCAATACCGGTCTAAGGCACCAACCAAACTGACCAACAGATGGCAACCAACACTAACCAATTGGAAACCAAACATTTATGTTGGAATAATCGAGGTGGGTGGGGTTGTGCCATTAGAGGAGTAGAAAGAGTAAAAAAGGGATGTAACTAAGGAGTAATGTGTAAGCATCACCCTGTGAGATCCTCCACGTGAAAAATGAAGTTATTTGACAGTAATGGGAATAGACAAAAGACTTCCTCATTTTGTGGCTCAGATAATCTCTCCACATGTGTTCATTCTTGGAGTCTTAAATTTTGCAGTGAGAACTTGAACATATAATTAATTGGAAGCATTAAATGACCTAAAAATTGCTAGATCAACCAACCCAACAAGAAAATTTTAAAAATTTAAAAATTAAAATCAGTGGAAAATATTTTATTATCAAAATAAAGGCTTTAAATCCTGCAATTAAAAGGTTCAGTACAAAAATAAAAAATAAAAAAATAAAATAAAATAAAATTGAAGATTGATAGATATTTATACGGAATATCCAATTATAATGAGAGATATATATGAAAAGTCAAGTAGATTTAGGAGCAATTCATACTCATTGAACTACCGGACAAGTACCAATGGTTACACCAAATAATTAATGAGAAAATCTTGCCATTATCAAATTTGGTGTTAAATAAGTCGCAATATTTCTCTCTCTCTCTCTTCTTTTTCAATAATGGTAAATCTTATCATTTCACATAATACAATGACAGTCCATAATGATAAATGATCATATGTTGTGTAGCTTTGATTTTTCATATTTTCTATTAAGTTCCTACTAAATTCATTTTTATATATTTCAAACTTTTAAGCTACCTCTACGATGACAAATGGGGAAGTTAAATTGACCAAAAAAATGAATATATGATGATATAGAAAACATGCACATCAAAGTATGGGCCCCAACAGAATTGCTACATGGCAGTTATTAAGGGTATGATGGAAGGGATCCCTATAAGGCATCATGACAGAAGACTACATATGTGTGTGTGTGTGTGTGTGTATATATGGATGTATGGATAGATGCAAGTATTTACATACATTAGTATGTACCTATTATCTGCCATATAGTTGGCGAAGAGGAATCCAAATTTATGAAAAGGTAGGACCCATGGTCCTTTGTTGACATGTCAAGTTTCAACCAAAAAGAAATTGACCACTTGAACATGTGAGTGGTGCATTAATGTAAAAGTTATTACACCCCCTTGGAACAAAAGAAAAAATGTAAAGCTCAATAGGCACAACTCCAACCTTAATTAAAGACAATCAGGAGTCAACATTGGGGAGCTACGCCTTAACTACGGTCTCAAACTAGCTAATAATGACAATTTCATTTAAAACAAGCAACATTGATCGGCTTTTCAGATTCTATGACTGTTCCAACCAATTGAACAAACCAAGCAGGTCAAGAAAGCGAGAAAAGTTGAGCCCATTGACAAAACTAGACACCTGTAACAGCAGTCCTTGCTGGAATGGATCCGTACACATCAAATGCCTATTATCCATTAAGGTTGAACATGGACCAAAGCATAGGCCAAGTATAAATGCATAATAAACGCAATAAGCCCAACCTGAAACCTAATGCAATGTGATTCAAATTCAGATATAAATAATTTCATGGGCCTTGTTAGAGGCAGAGTGGGTAGCAAAGACCTTTGGTTCCGTTTGGATGCAAGGAGAATTTAACGGGAAAAAAAGTAAAATTTTTCGTATTTAAAAAGGAAATATTTATAGTCATTACCCCATGTGATCCAATGAGATTTTATAAATTATTTAATTTTTTTAATCATATTAGGTAATGATACATTTTACATATAATTTTTATTTTGCATATTATAGTAAAGGGTTTTGGATGCAAAGTAACGTGAAATTTCATAACCAAACACAGAATGATTTGAAGTTCATGTTATAGTCACATGGGGTTATGATTACATATATTTCTTTTTTGAGTATAAAAATTTCATTTCCCTTTTCCTTTAATTCCTCTTGGAACAAAAATAAATAAATAAATAAAAAATCCGAACTTGCAAAACACTGATGTGAAAGATCCTTGTCGAGGTTCTCCTAAGGGACCCAAGACCCCAAATGAACTTTTTTTTATCTAATAGTTTGGAGGGGG
>NC_056559.1:20559562-20600227 GCF_013358625.1 Macadamia integrifolia
CCCGAATTTTTGCTTTTTGGCTTTTCAAAACTTAACCCAACCCAAAATTTTGGATTCAACCCAATTACAAGATAGGTCAGGCTGCTGGACAAGCTAAAACTATGGACCGGACTGGGCCTGTTGAAGGTTTCCACTGTGCCATTTTCAGATCAACCATCAATTTGCGATCACATTCATATTAGGGCAGATGAGGCTTTAGTTCTTATGAGTCAGATGAGTGCCCCTCAAGCTACAGCACTTGAGGATTCATGGAACTGCGTATTTATGGAGCTGAGGCTCCGTTTGATTTCAAGAGGAATTTAAAAGGAAGGGAAGTGAAATTTTCATACTTAAAAAAGAAACGTTTGTAATCATTAGCCCATATAATCCAATGAGATTGTATAAACTACTTAACTTTTTTAACCATATTTAGTAATGATACATTTTACATGTAGTTTTTATTTTACATATTATAGCACAAGGATTTTGATACAAAGTGAAGTGAAATTTCATAATCAAATATGGAATAATTTCAGTCCACAAACTTATCACCTTGATTTGAAAGAAAGAAAGCTTTATAGTTTGTCGATTTTAGAACTATAAGCCTATGTGCCAAGGAAAGTTATCTTGAAGCCTATAGCCCATAGACTTCAGCCCATGTAACTCAGATTTATATCTCTTTACCAGAACCCTTTTGGAAAGGAAGGCAAATTTCAGACAATATTATAATTACATATGATTTTTTTTAATAAATAAAATTTTGTAAAAATAAACAAGAGATACTTCAAAGGCGTATATGGAAAGTTGGAATGGAGCTACATTAAAACCCTCTTCCAGTTACATGGTTTCTCAGAGCATTGATGTGACATCATAAGTTTGTTGATCTCTTCGGTCTCCTATCCTCTTAAACTTAGGGTTCCAGTTTCAACCTTTTGAGAGCTCGAGGGACATTAAGACATGGATGTCCTTTAAGCCCCTATGTATTCATCTTAGCTATGAAAGATCTTTATATGATTCTATTGTGATTCAGGGGATACAATGTGTTTAAGGGAATTAAAGTGTCTAAATCTAGAATTGAGATCTCTCATCTGCTTTAACAAATGATACCTTTATTTTCTGGCTTGCTAGGATCTTTCATATTTTAATAATTCAAGCCATCTAAACTTCTTCCAACAACTTATAGGTCAAAAGGTTAATTTTGACAGGAGTGAAATCTGTTTCATCAAAAATATTCCCCAGGCAGGTAGGCAGTAGATTTGTTCACACCTTAAGATGAAGAAATGTCTAGGGCTTTTATTTACTTAGGGCCCCCCTAGTGCTTGAAAAATCTAAAGGCAAGATTCATTCCAGAATCACTGAGGCAAAGTAAATTGGCCGCTTGAAAAACCTTGCTTTTAATTCAAGTTGGGAGATCATTTTTCATTAAATCAGTGTTGAGTTCGATCCCAACTTACTTAATGTCTTTTTTTAATTTCCAAAGCATATTAGTTCTAGATTAGCAAACATTAATGCCTAGTTTCGGAGAGGAGACAGTAAATTTTTTTTAAAAAAGATCCTCATATTAAAAGCTTAAATTAAATAAGGGTGGAGGAACTGACTTCCACCATTGGGACCGATGTTAGCCATCTCAGACCAATCACGTGTGGTGCTTCTTAAGTTTTCCGGTGAAGTGTTGTGAACGGCAACAAACAATAGTTGCTTGGTAGTCTTTTAGTTTCCACTCATTGTCTCTTGGTTACTCTCTCTAATGGTAAGAGGTAATGTGCACGTAAATGGAACTAGGAACCCCAATCACTTTATATCTCTCCATTCAATAACGGCCTCCCATTAAGGTAGTTATTGGATAGAATGTTTGTGCATGTCTCCACTACCTTAAGCGGGGAATTAGAGTTTGCTACGTGCATAACTCTTTTCCCCATATGCTGATGTGGCATAGGTCACATCGACTAACATTTTTCCACTTGGCCTATGTTGCCACGTGCCAAGTATATGGTTTGAGTTCAATTGATGCATGGCCATGTCGAACTTTAACCCAAGGAATATCACAATGTCCAAAATGAGATTTGGCAGTGCATATTCATACAAAGAATGCTTCCTTTCATGTGTCACGATGAATTATTCTTCTCAAATTAAACCTTAATGTGGTAGATGTGCCTATATGAATTAACCCAGTAGTCAACTTTAGGTCTAACAAATTGCCCTATGTATTAACGGGCATAAGTCATTGCTTAACTGAAAGTGGATACTGATACATGAGTAATGACAATAAAGGAAATGACAGAGTTTTCTTCCTTAGAATCATAACAATTAATCACAAAGTCAAAGAATGATCTCAAGAATCATAATGGATACAATGTAATAGTTCTTCGTGCTTGATCAATTGCATTTAATGATTTAAACAATCCCATATGACCCACATGATATGTAAAAACTTTAGGTATAAGTCCTTTGATGAAGATTTGCAATCATTTTTTCAGTGTCAATATGATCAATTGCTACTCGACGATCCCAAATGTCTTCCATTAACAACAAAGTACTTGATCTCAATGTGTCTACAATGACTCACTGAACAAGTATTTTTGGAAAACCTCACTGCCGCAGTGTTATCACAGTAAACCCGAATAGGCCTTTCAATTGAGGGTATCACTTTAAGATCTGTGATGAACTGTCTTAACCAAGATGCATGAGAGACAGCCTTATAGCATGCTACTACTTCTGTTTCCATAGCCGAAGAAGCTGTCTTCGGTTGCTTGATGCTTCTCGAAGATACTACTCCAGCAGCAAGAAGTAAGATGTATTATGATGTAGATCTTCTAGTATCACCACATCCAACTTAATTTGAATCTAAGTAGCTGACTAGTTCCAATTCAGTGACATGCTTGTAAGTAAGCATGTGATCTTTGAATCCTTTAGGTATCGAAGTACCTTCTTAGCGGCTATCCAATGTGGCATTGATATCTTCCCAGTACTCCCACTATGTAGGCAATGTTTGGTCTAATACAAACTTGAGTATACATTAAACTGCCTAATGTAGATGCATATGGAATGGATTGCATTTCTTGCTTCTCTAAGTCACTCATCGGACATTGTTCCAAAATTAGTTGGTCACCTTTAACAACAAGTGCTACACTTGGTTTAGAGTCCATCATTCTGAATCGCTCTAGAATTTTATCGATATAACTTTTTTGAGACAATCCTAAGGTCTTATTTGACCTGTCTCTGTGAATTTCTATGCCCAAGACATAGAATGCTTCACCCATATCTTTCATATCAAAATTTCGAGTTAGAAACTCTTTTATTTCATGTAGCATTCCCAGATCACTGTTTGCTAATAGGATGTCATCCACATATAAGACCAGAATAATGAAACGGCTTCCTTTAGTCTTTAGATAGATACATTGATCAGCAAGATTTTCTACAAATCTAAAAGTAGTAATTGTGCGATCAAATTTTAAGTATCATTGTCTAGAAGCTTGTTTCAATCCATATATGGATCTTTTTAGCTTGCACACAAGGTGATCTCCCTTGTTCAATAAGAATCCTTCAGGTTGTTTCATGTATACTTCTTCCAACAACTCTTCATTCAAGAACATTGTCTTGACATCCATTTGGTGTAACTCGAAGTCATAGTGAGCCACCAAGGTCATCGTAATATGCAATGAATCCTTCCTTGATACAACAGAAGGTTTCTAATCAATATCTTCTTTCTGATTAAACCCCTCGTCACAAGGCGGGCTTTATACTAATCTATGTTACCTTTAGAATCCCTTTTGGTTTTAAAAACCCATTTGCAACCAACAGCTACAGATCCCTTCGGCAATTGAACAAGTTCCCAAACGTGATTCTTTGTCATTGATTCCATCTCATCCTTCATGGTGTTGTGTCACAAGATAGAATCTTGATTGTTCATGACATGTGAGAATGATATTGAATCTTCATCAGGTCCAAAATCAGATTCATTTTGTTGGAGATATACCTAATAATCTGAAGAAATTGCAAATTTCCTCAATCTAGTGGATCTCCTCAAACTAGATTATTCATCAATATTTTTCTCATGATGTGGTTCACCAACTATATGTTCTTCCTATGGTAAAAATTCATGAGGAATATGTTCCTCAAAGGTTTCCTCCTCAACCATAGGTATATAACGATTTGGAAAGGGTAAAGATAAGAACTATAAACCTTCACCTCCTGAAGTGAAAGCTTCTAATGAAATGTCAAGTTCTTTAAACTTTATATTTCTTTGTTGAATGCTCCCACTGTTGGTGTCATCCTCTAGAAATTTAGCATTATATGACTCAACAGTCCTAGGGGTGTGTGTGTGTGTGTGTGTGTGTGTGTGTGTAAGGCAATAAAACTTGTAAGCCTTAGACCTTTCTGAATAGCCAATGAAATATCCACTAACTGTTTTAAGGTCCAACTTCTTTTCATGTGGGATACACTTTTACTTCAACAGGGCAACCCTAGACATGTATACGATACAAACTGGGTTTTCATCCTTTCCAAAGATCAAAATGTGTTTTAGATATAGCTTTAGATGGTAATTTGTTCAAAATATAAACAGATGTCTTTAGTGCTTCACCTCATAAGGATAACGAAATACTAGAGTTACAAATAATAATCCTTACCATATCTATAAGTGTTCTATTCCTTCTTTTTGCAACGCCATTATGATCAAGTGATCCTAGCATGGTGTATTGTGGAATAATACCCTATTCTTGTAGGAATAGAGCAAATGGACCTGGTCTTTGCCCAGACTCTGTGTACCTACCATAGTATTCCCCTCTTCTGTCTGAATGTACTATTTTAATCACTTTGCTAGTTTGTTTCTCTAGCTACTTCTGCTTTATAGTTCTCAAAATCTTCTAGTGCTTCATCTTTATGAACAAGAAGGTAGATATACATATATCTGGTGTGATCATCTATAAAAGAGATGAAATATTTCTCATCATTCGGATATGGTGTGGGAAATTATCCACAAATATCGGTATATATGATTTCTAAGGTCTCTATACTACTCTTAACATCATTTTTGGACTCGTTTGTTTGTTTTTCCTTAATACAATCAATACAAGTGCCAAAGTCAGTAAAGTCTAAAGTCTCAAGGACTCCATCCTTTACTCACATTTTTATTTTCTCAATAGAGATATGTCCTAATCTTTTGTGCCATAATTTGGAGGATCTTTTATTTGTAGCACAATGCTTGTTTCCTATATTAGATGAACCAGACAATAAATTACATTCATAAGATGAATCCAATTGTAACATATATAATCCATTTACTAAAATACCAGAACCTACATCAATATTTTTTTTCTGAAGGTTAAAGCAAGTACCATTAAAAACAAATTTATAACCAAATATTATCAAACTAGACACTAACAATAAGTTTCGATAAAAAGTAGGAATATAACAAATCTTGTTCAAACCCAAGACAAATCCATATGACAGAACCAATTTGTAGACTCCAACAATTTCGACTTGAGAATGTGTCTCTTCAGCAGAATAAATATGTTACTCACTTAATGTTGACAGCCTTGTCTCGAGAAAGCCCTGCATGGAATTGGAACCATGAAATGTTACACTAGAATCAATCCACCAATTTCCATAATGAGAATTTATAAAATTGGACTCATAACAGACAAAGGTCTGAAAGTTACATTTCTTCTCCAGCCACTATTTGAACTTGGAGCAATCCTTCTTTATGTGTCCTTTCTTCTTGCAGAAGAAGCACTTAGAAGCTTGCTTGATGCCTTCTTTCTTAATAGGCTTCTTCCATTATTTCTTTTTCTCATTAGACTTGCTAGATTGTCCTTTCTCATAGGTGGTTACTAGGTGTGTACTCTCCTTTGTCTCCCTCTTGAGTCTTTCCACCTCTTGAATACACATGGTCAACATTTCATTAAAAGTTCATTCATCTTTATGTGTGTTGAAAGAAATCTTAAAGGGACTAAATTCCTTAGGGAGAGTGTTCAAAATGTAGTACACTAGAAAAAGTTCAGAAATGACCAATTTCAGAGACTGTAGGTGGGTTGCTTATGTGGGTTGCAATATGTGAGCCATCACACCCTTACTTGGATTGTACGTAATAGAGTTAAACTGACTAATGAGTGTCATGACAACTGCTTTATCAGAAGTGACAAACTGGAATTTTGTGGCATTAAACTATTCCTTGATGATATCACATTCAAGAATAGACACCTTGATGCTCAAACTAATGTGAGCCTTAACGAGAGACTTATAAAAGTTGTTAGAGCATTCCCAGTCCTTATGATAAACTATCTCATCTGCAGTGCTATTTGCAATGAGAGCAGTAGTAGGCTTATCCTCTCTAATTGCCAGATCCCAATTCATGCACATGAGAGTAAGGTCAGCTTTCTCTCTCCATTTAGAATAATTGTCCCCAACTAACATTAGGAGACGGAATTGGTTATCTAACATAACTGCAAAATAAAATCTACTATAAATAAGCATGCTCAATTAAAATTACAATAAAACTAAAATTAACCCATTGTTATTTTAGTGATAAAAAATCAAGCTCGCTGCAGTTTGCCTGTGGACTAGGCTGTAAATTACTATGATTTTCTTTCTTTATACTAAAAATAATAATTATTTTAATTTTTAGTGTTAGACTTTTGTCAATTATAACCTACCTGTTGGCATCAGCTGCAATTAACTATAATCTAAAACTAAATGACAAGACTAGAATGCATCTCATTAGACAAGCCTACCTGTGGGCCTCAACTAACTTAATGTTCAACATGACTATCTCATCCCAACTTGCACTAAAATAAACACTACATGTAGACATCATGTTTATTTTGTACAGAAGTTGTAAAATTTAGATGCCTTTTTCTATATTTATAAGATTACCTTAAATCATTATTATGGGATTTTAAAATGATGGACTATGTGGCATACCAATCCCCTTAATGACAATCTTGTAAATACAATACAACACTTTAATGTTATGAGTTTGCATGACTTATGAGATTCTTAATTAGGTTATATCTTCTCATAATAAATAAATAAGTAGCATGCTCATAACATCAATTTGAATCAAAACACCAAACTATATACATATGTAGTCTTAATGTAGCGAAACAAGCCCTAATGTCTCTACTTAACGGGATACTTTAATGTCTTCTTTTCCTATTATGAAACATTGAAATATAACCTTTAAAAGAACCAAATGTGTACTCCCACTGTTCTTAAGCACCCTCAAAATTTGGGTCAAAAAGTCCTAAATAAAAGCAAAAGTTGACTTTAAATGAAGCCAAAAAAAAATTTGTCTGGAACTCTTCTTTTGAAGTGCTTCTGTCAGATGTACTTCATAGAAGCACTTTACAGAAACATTTTAAAAAATTATTTCTATTATAAAATGATTTATGTAAATAGAAAACAAACAAATCTATTTACTGAAATGATTTAAAAGTTTAAAAGAAACTACAAATGGAACCAACAACAACTGGAAACGTCATAATGGGTCCTTTTTCCTTTTTAAATTCAAAATTAAAATTAATTTGACCCATCTTGTCCATCCAACTAAACATTGACGTGTGTTATGAGTAGTTATTGCTACCCATTAAAAAGAAAACAAGGAGCTTATTTTCTTGTCAAAATTACACCTATGTATAATTACTATTATCTACCTTATCCAATAATAATATAACACGTGGCATGTAGATAATTGTTACTAAGGGTGTCAATTCCTAAACCGAACCGGTAAAACTGGCCGGGCCGAACCGATAACAATCCAGACCGAACCGAACCGAAGCCTTATTGGTTCGGTTCGGTTTCGAGTATTGCAACCCCAAAATCAAACCGAACCGCACCGAAAACCGGATGAACCCGAAACCAAACCGAAACCGACTCAAAACCTAGACCGAAACCGAAACCAAACCGGTAAGAAACCGAAACACTCCAAAATTCATTAAAAAAATCAAAATTTGCATAGTTTTGTATACATTTGTATGGAAAATCGAATCCAAACTAGACCAAAAACCAAAACCAACCCGGTTACAAATCGATTTAAGAAACCGAAGTTCACCAATTCATCATTTGGTTGTTTCCTAATGGCTCCATACCGGTTTAAAAAACCGATCCAAACCGAAATGAACCTCATAAATCCAAACCGGTACCAACCCGAACCCAAACCGCACCGAAGCCGACACCGGACCGAAACCGATAAATCCTTAATGGGTCGGTTTCGGTCACTTCCAAAGTCACACCGAAACCGGTGGAACCGGACCGAAACCGCACCAAACCGGACCGTTGACACCCCTAATTATTACTATTTTATAAAGACTAAAAAGCCCTTACTGGTTTCATTAATTACACCTATGTGTAATTCAATCGAACCCCTCTCAAATGAGGACATAACACTTGTCAAGTCTAAAGTAATTGATTAAAAATCAATTTCTAAACCTCAGCCGATTACAATGGACAAGATAAATATTGATTTTAGTCAGTTATACATTGATTAATGCAATTCAACACAATTGACTAAAAAGCCCATATGAAATATCTTGATGACCCACATAAATCCCCTTCTTCTTCAACCTGTGGACAACAAAAGCTCGGTCATGGCTGCTGCTATGATCTCTACCCGCATGGGCGACATCCATAGCGGCTCCATTAGACGCCGATGGCCGATGGGTAAACAGTCACTGGCCCACGTCAATGATAAAAATCCCTTTTGGGTTTTTTTTTTTTAAGATCCACCTGAACAACAAAACAAAAATAAAATAAAATATCAATAATAAAAAAAATAGAACATAGGTGGAGAAAAAACTCCTACCATCACCATACTTTTAATCCCTCAAGACACAAGGACGCTTGCTGCCGTGAGGTCTCAACTAGTGGGTAAATACACTATGGGTTTGGCTACGACTATGATTTTGGTGTTCCAATTCAATGCCGTCAAGAGGCTAAACGACCTGCTGTGGTACCACCTATTAAAAGCTTAAATTAAATAAGGGTGGAGAATGTGGAACTGATCTCCACCATTGGGACCGATGTTAGCCATCTTAGATCAATCATGTGTGGGGCTTCTTAAGTTCTTCGGTGAAGTGTTGTAAACGGCAACAAGTAATAGTCGCTTGGTAGTCTTCTAGTTTTCACTCGTTGTCTCCTAGTTACTCTCTCTAATGGTAAGAGGTAATGTGCAAGTAAGTGGAACTAGGAACCCCAATCACCTTATATCCCTCCACTCATTAACAGCCTTCCATCAAGGTAGTTATTGGGGAGAGTGTTTGTGCATATCTCCACTACCTTAAGTGAGGAGTTAGAGTTTGCTACGTACATAACTCTTTTCTCCTATATGCTGATGTGGCATAGGCTGCATCGACTAACATTCTCCCACTTAGTCTATATTGCCATGTGCCAAGTATATGGTTTGCGTTCAATTGATGCATAGCCATGCTGAACTTTAACTCAAAAAGTATCAGCATGTCCAAAATGATATCTCCAATCCACGAATCATAGCGGTGCATATCCATACAAAGAATACTTCCTTCCATATATCACGATGAATTGTTCTTCTCAAGTTAAACCTTAATGTGGTAGATGTACATATATGAATTAACCCAATGGTCAACTCTAGGTCCAACAAATTGCCCTATGTATTAATGGGCATAAGTCATTAATTTAACTGAAAGTGTACACTGATACATGAGTAATGACATTAAAGAAAATGGTAGAGTTTTCTTCCTCAAAATCAGAACAATTAATCACAAAGTCAAAAGAATGATCTCGAGAATCATAATGTATACAATGTAATAGTTCAAACTTGATCAATTACACTTAATGGTAAGAGGTAATGTACACGTAAGTGGAACTAGGAACCCTAATCACCTTATATCTCTCTACTCAATAACAGCTTCCATCAAGATGGTTATTGGAGAGAGTGTTTGTGCATATCTCCATTACATTAAGTGGGGAATTAGAGTTTGTTACATGCATAACTCTTTTCCCCTATATGCTGACATGGCATAGGCCACATCGGCTAACATTCTCCCATTAAGCGTGCCACCTATTAAAAACTTAAATTAAATAAGGGTAGAAAATATGGAATTGACCTCCAATATTGGGACCGACGTTAGCCATCTCAGACCAATCACGTGTGGTGCTTCTCAAGTTCTCCAGTGAAGTGTTGTAAACGGTAGCAAGCAATAGTCGTTTAGTAGTCTTCTACTTTCCACTCGTTATCTCTTAGTTACGCTCACTAATGGTAAGAGGTAATGTGCACGTAAGTGGAACTAGGAATCCCAATCACCTTATATCTCTCCACTCAATAATGGCGTCCCATCAAGACAGTTATTGGAAAGAATGTTTGTGCATATCTCTACTACCTTAAGTGGGAAGTTAGAGTTTGCTATGTGTATAACTCTTTTCCCCATATACTGATGTGGCATGGGCCACATCGGCTAACACCTCAATCCCTTGGGTTGAAGGTTGCAAACCAAAGGGTTTAGGGGGGGTTGGGAGGCTTGGGTTCAAATTGAGCTATCTATATTAGATAACATTAATGGCTAATTTTGGAGAGGAGACAATAAAATTATAAAAAAAGATCCTTAATTCTTTGGGTGGAAGGTTGCAAACCAAAGGCTTTAGTGGGTGGGATTGGGGGGGGGGGCTTGGGTTCAAATTGCACTATATCCACAATGAGACCCTACTATTAAGATTGGGATGGAGACTAGTCACCAATCCTCTATCCTTATGGAGTTGGGTCTTAAAAACCAATTATTTCCCTGAAGGTAGTATTTTAGCTAAGGATTTTAAACCCAAGCGAGGTTTTTGGATCTGGAATAGTATTGTTCACACTATTCCGACTCTAAGAAGATGGTGTGTTGGAAGGTGGGTTCAGGTGTGGCTATACATATTTGGAAAGACCCTTAGTTACCTAAATGGCTAGATGTTTTACACTGACCATACTGGTTCTAACCATCGTAGTTATATCCATAAGGTTTCAAATTTGTAATTTGGAAGAAGTTGGCATGTGCCTTTGAATAACTCTCTCTTCAGCCAATCTATAGCATCAAGAATTTCATCCATTCCTTTAGCTTCCACTAACCTTGATGACTTTTTATTTTGCCCCTTTACAAAGAAATGCATTCTTACAATCAAGGCAGTTGCCAATTTCTTATCCACTAAGGATTTATCTTCCATCCATAATGGTAGAATAGAAGTAAATGATTGGTCACTAGGACTTTCATTTGGTATACTATGAGGGTAGTAGTTGGGACTTTGGGATGATCTTCGTTGTTGGGGCCTTTCTCTCTTTCGGGTGCATATCTATGGGCCACACACCACCTGCATCCCCGTTTGGGGGCACTTAGGGGCCTATTTCGTAGATGGCTGTCTCTTTTAACTCTTGGGGATTATCTAGAAGGGAACATCTTGATGATGACCCAATATTGGGGATTATGACACATAAGATTTAGAGGTGCCACTTAGGACTAGGGCCTAGGACTCAATGGGTGAGCCCAATCCATAAGGAAAGAGCCCAAAATAGTTGGTCTAGTCCAGAGATGAGGATAAGTTTCAGGTTATGGAGTTAGGAAGGTGTCAAACACTTATTCCATCCGGTAAAACCGGTCTTCCTACTAGATGCTTAAGAACGAGCATTCTCCCCTGATTAGTTATATACCGCATGCATGGCCAAGTTATTGCTACACTACTATATACACAACTGCATATAAGTTAAAAATATTTTATTATGACTAATTGAGTTGAGGACTTATACCTGTGCTTGACCGCTATTTCAGGTCGAGAGTGGTGGGCCCCTACTGATACAATATCCCTTGGTTCAGGTGGAGGTGTATTTGACTGTCTACTTTCATTCTTCAAAGATTTCGATCTTCCTACAATCCTTCACAACTTTTAGAGACCTATGGTGATTTTGGTATAGTTCTGAGATCTTGGGATGATACCTAAGGGATTTGAAAGAATCTAGAGAAGATGGAGTTGCTAAAAACTTTCTAAGGCATTCCTAAAGGTTTGGCAGATCCATCTTTAGCATGCAAACTGAGGTAATAAGACTGGCCAAAACTTTGGCAAGTGGAGGTTAGGATGGGAAAAACAAAGGCTAAAGGGATTTCTCTACACTTTATGACACTTTTGAGGGTAGGCAGCTCACAAGGAGGAGGGAAGGTGAAGGTTAGAACCTTGTGTGTCTTGGGATAGGTGAAGAGTCCCATTTTTAAGGGATTCAAACCTAACTATAGACACCCAATTTTGTCACCCTCCCCTGGCAATAATGATACAAGGATGGTGGACGCGAACTCTCACTTTCAATTAATGGAGATGCTTAACAGTGGTAATCTACCCTTAACCATCCCCAACCAAACCTACCCAAACCCTGATTTACCCAAAAACCCTAAAACCCGATGTGGGAGGGAAGATGGTCCAATTTTGACTTTTTATATATGAAGGAATCCGGTTGAAAGTGACAATACAAATGGATAGTACTCGAAAATATGATTCCAATGATATATGGTGCGTCAAAATTGGACTTACGGATCTCCCATAATCAACCCCAAAAGCCATTTCTGATACTTTGGGAGATTCTTCAAACATTACTATGTTTTCACAAAAGTCCCCTCGACAGTCGGGAATTCTGTCCATGATAGTCAGGTTTTCTATCAAAATCCTAGTTTTCAAAAAATATCTTTTCCAACATCCCCATAAGCCATTTTTGACACTTCCAAAGATTTTTTGACACTTCCGAAAATTTTCCCAAAATTCTCTCGACGGTCGGGTTTTTTGCTAAAAATCCCACTTTTTGAGAAAAGATTTCATTTGCTAAAAAATATCTTCTCCACTTTCAAAAGCAAGAAAATACCTTGTCCACTTTCACAAGCAAGAGAAAATCTTTACTATTTTCAAAAATGTCACATCACACTTTATGTCATGTCATTGGTCTTTTACCCACTGGGTAAAAATTAGGTGTCATCACCTCATTAATTAAAATTCTCCCGACAATCAAGTTTTCTGCTAAAAATTCCCTCGATAGTCGGGGTTTCTACTAAAAATCCTACTTTTTGAGAAAAGATTCAATTTGTCAGAAAAGATGTTGTCCACTTTCACAAGCAAGAAAATATCTTCACCATTTTCAAAAATATCGCATCACACTTTATGTCATGTCACTGGTCTTTACCTACTGGGTAAAAATTAGGTGTCATCACCTCATTAATTTCAAAACACTATAAATACCCCCCATTTTCACTTGTAAAAGGACACCAAAGACTCTCTTAAGAACAACCCCTTTCTTGCAGGAGCTCTGCCCTCTCTCCTCCTCCTTCCCTCCCCCTTTGAGCTTCTTCGGGCCTTTGAAGCGATCTTTTTATAGACCCAAAGTTCTACTCGAATCTTTGAAGTGTTCTTCGGAGTTTTGAAGAACTTCAATTGAAGTTTTAGTTTGATCCATTTTTTTCAAAAAATGAAAAGTTTTTAGCTTCCCCCTTTAAATGCTTTTGATTTTTTGCTAAAAAAGGAAAGTTTTAAGCCGAAGCCCTGTCCGAGTGCCACCTCAGCCTAGCTTTCCATAATCCATCCTCAGCGGAAGCTCTGGCTGAGTGGCCTTGGAATCTTTTCCAAAGTAGCCTGTCCCAGCTGAAGCTCTGCCCAAGTGCCCCTGGAATCTTTTTCAAAAGTAGCTAGTCCCAATGGAAGCTCTACCCGAGTGCCCTTGGAATCTTTTTCAAAAATAGCCAGCCCTAGTGGAAGCTCTACCCGGGTGCCCCTGGAATCTTTCCAAAAATTAGCTCATCCCTAGCGGAAGCTCTGCCATAATCAATAGTCAACAAACGAGCCAATCCTAAGTCGGGCCTCTGTCCGCAGATAACCACACTCAACATCTCATGAAATTGGAATTTAGAGTTCAAGACCATCTTCCCCCGAGCTAGGAGAATCTACGAAAAAAGTCAACATCAACCAGGGGCCCACCCCTCTTTGACCCAAAACAGGGGTCAAATTCAGTTATAATCTCTCTCCTCATTTAAGCATAATGTAGATATCTAATTAACTTTGCTTTAGTGTACAAAAATAGGTGTTTTTTATTTAATGTACATATGTTTGATAATATAGTCATGCATCCGGAATAGGAATAAATTGTGAAAAATATTTGTTCTTAATCATCTAGTAGGAAGACCGGTTGAACCGGGTAGAGTGGGTGCCTAACACCTTCCCAACTCTATAACTTGGCTCTTACCCTAAATCTCTGAACCAGACCAATTTCTGGGCCCTTTTCTTAGAAATCGATCCCACCCTCAGGTCCTAGGCCCATACCCTAGGTGGCACCTTCACACCCTTTCTATATGATCCCAATCCCCTATATTGGACCATCATCAAACCCTGTCTTTATGACGAACCTGGTACACCTACGAAATAGGCCTCCACGTATTTTCGAGTGGTGATATGGTTGTGCGAGGCCCACAAAAGCACACACAAAAGCACTCCCCACCTTATCCACTAAAGGATATCAAGAGAGAGGAGAGAAGGCCCGAATCCTAGAGACCTTCCCCCTGACGGGGATATCTCCTATCCGAGGCCCGCTACCCTCACAGTGGCGACTCTACTAGGGACTTGTCAAGCTTCTGATACTAGATGTTACCTTTAAATGCAAGAACAGTTTCCACCACATCTATTTGAAAACATGTTTGGCTAACCCCATTTTGTAAATTGTATTCACTAACTGCATCATGCATCATACTCGAAGTGAAGTCATTTGACGAGGGACTCCCTATCATGCCCGTATCTTCGAGGAGGTCAGTGTATGATATGGTGAGTACTCTGAGAGCAAATGATAGTGGCTTCTTGTACAAGAGTGGAATGTATCATCAAACGGTGAGGATACTATAATTGTGCCAGCACCCTCGGGGAGGTCCGCGCACTTTATGGCATTCTGAGATCGAATGATGGTTATCTTACACTACACCTCACACATGTTCATTCATAGTTTCACCAACCCTGAAGTGGTCCTTACCATCCCTTCGTGTGAAGTCATATAGAATGGGGTAGGGAGCTACACCCTTGGCCAAGTACCCTTGAGGTGCATATATCGATCTTGTCAAGGTAGCCTTGTCGGTCCACTGCATACTCAGCATCATGTAAAAAATAGATGGAGAAGGTAGGAGTGCCACCAGCTAACTATAGAATTTGTTTACGGTCTTGAAAAGGAATTTTCCTACATTATATTCAGATCATAAAGAATTACTTTCCTAAGTGGGTTTTGGATAAAATGTGTCTCTCATCCTTAAGAAAAATGTCTAAATACGTGACTCAGGGGTAATCCCGTCAAAGTCATGTAAAGTCTCGAGAAGTCCCAAGAAAATCAAGAGGAAGGACACCTAGTGGGAAAAAGAGTAAGGAAAACATGACTTTATTACATGGAATGTCTTATGGGAATATTCTCGATAAGCCATTTGTCTGAGATTCTCACCAATGGTATCAAGTGGACTAGGGGCACGTTCCCCTATCCACTTTCTATCATACGGTGAACTGACTTTGGTTGAAGTATTAATTGATCAAAATGAATGAATGATTGACTATGGGATGGGAATATTAGAACCCTAAAATAAACCGCCTTTTGGTTCAGGCACAAGTCCACATCTCAAGTATTCACCTCAGTCCATTTGGACACGTTAGGGTAGTCGATTGACTCGTTTAAGTCTAGTGTCACATACGTTATCTCTCTGAGATTGTCTACTACCAAGTAAGTGCACTTTGGAAGATATGGATTCAGCAGATAGTGAAACTCTAGTTCAGGCATGGGTACGTCCCATTGAGGCATTACAAGAAGAATGATTGAGGTCAAGAATAGGTTAGCATAAGTATTCCACCTACTTCGGAACCCTCCTAGGATCGATCCCACCCCGACTCCAGGAGAGCAAGAGCATAATAGACCTATGGGGCATCGGGGAGCTTCCCCCACTAGTCAGAATGGCTAGAGAGGAGTCTACTCTTGAATCCCCCCTCCAAGGGTGGTGATCAAGGACAAAAAAGAAGAATTTGTAACACATATCAGAATGGAACCTTCTAAGATGGAGAGAGAAAGAAAGCTCTGAGAGTAGTTGGAAAAGCTGGAGGATCTAATCCGAGTTGGAAAGAGTAAAAAAAGTTAGATGGGAGACTCTGATGAAATGAGTTTCTTCTCTGGAGCAAGAATTCCTGAGAAATTCAAGTGGCAAACTGATAGATTTGATGGATTAGGGGATCCTAAGGCTCACTTGAAAGTCTTCCTCAGTATTGCCAAGTCATGGCAACTAGCAGACAATTAGATGGGTCAAGCATTTATGTTGACATTATCAGAAACAACTTTGAGATGGCTCACACAGTTGGAGCCAACACAGACACAGAAGTGGGTAGCATTGGTGAAAGCCTTCACTAAACAATACTCTTACAATACTGAGGTAGATGTGAAGTGTCGAGAGCTAGAAACCTTAAGGCAATAGCCTAGGGAAGGGTTCACCGTCTTCTTGATGAGGTTCAAGAACAAGGCTGCCAAGATGGCAGAGCAGCCTTCTGAAGCAGAACAAGTAGAAATGCTGATTGAGAGTATGTCTAAGCCCTATTATGATGTCCTCTGCTACCAACACTTACAAACATTTGAAGCATTGATAGCTACAGGGACACACATTGAGAATCGGATTCTGAGGGAAGCACAGTACCTCGAAATGTCTTAAGATGCCACAAAGATCTCTAAGGTTATACTGGGAAAGGGTCCTGAAACCAATGTTGTCAGTTCAACCCAACAGTCAGTGGCGACCATATCTCCATCACAACCCTTTGTGATACAAGCGGATGCTCTGGCTCAGAGGCCCCCTCGTCAAAGAAGGCAATTTTCAGACTTGGGGATATCAATCATAGCAGTATATGAGAAACTGAAGAAGCAAGGGTTATTGGGAACAGTGGCCCCAAGAGTGATGTCTAATCCTGTCCCAAACTGGTACCTAGAAGGGGCACTCCACTGAAAAATGTCTAGGGTTGCAGCATGCAGTTCAAGATCTAGTGGATAACGGGAAGATTAAAGTCAAAGTCAAGCAATCTCCTAATGTTACTACCAACCCACTTCTGGATCATGGTACAATGGTAATCTAGATGATGATGAGTCAGAAGAAAGTGACGCCACTCAGTTCATTCAGCCTAAGAAGCAGAAGGGTCATCTGACTACCTGTGGCTATCAGAAGATCTTGACACAAAAAACAAAGGCCATAAAACTTCCCTGTGTAGAAGAATCATCAGAGTCATCAGAAGAAGCAGAAGGGCAGATGTCCACCTTCCCTCCTTCATCCAACCAACCATTTTCTCCCTATTATCTGGGATCAAACCTTCCACCATCATCCAATTAACATTTACCTCCATCCAACTACCCCAATATCCACTAAACAATCCTCTATCTCTACAATATTATCATCCTCTATATCACTAACAACCTTTACCTTATCCTCAAAGAGAGGAAACCCCATCTCTCTCTCATCATACACCCACTCCATCTTACCATTCACCATCTCCATCAGGATACCCTACCTCTAATGTTACATCCCCATCATACCACCCTGCTTCATATGCCTCATCAACTTCCTATGAATCCCATTCTCAAGGTTCAGTTCATAACCCAGAGGAAGGATGGTTTGGTGGGTATGACTGGAGGAACATGCAAGAATTGCCTGATTCTCCAAAAATGACTTCATCATTAGGTTCGATGAACGCTTTTGAGGAAGACCAAGAGGTAGATCCCACTCCTCTAATTCAGTTAATGGCCTCACCAAAGCATAAGTCAGAAACAGTTGAGGAAGTTTCAGATGATCTCTTGAGGACAGTGATAGCACTATTAGTGGGGGAACATATTAAAAAAGATGCCTCCCTAATCCACATAGGGAGTGACACAGAAGAAGATGAATCAGATAAAGAACCCAGTGAGGAGGAAGTCATTGAGGAAGAAGACACTGACAATGATGATGATAGTGTTAGTGCTCATTTGGACTGGGATGACTACTTTGGGCCATGGGAACAGGATCTAGATGATGAATCTGTGTACCATTCCCCCAGGGATCCAAGAAGTTACTCAGTGTTTGCCATCGGTAGCAATGACTTGGTACGAAATCCAACAGGTGGCATTCAACTTTCTCTCACATAGGAGAAGGTGATTCCACGTCAGATTTAGATGATGATGGGCCTGAAGACGAAGGAAGGGCAACAGATGTTTACATGGAAGAGCAGACCTCTTTATTTGAGATGGAAGAAAAGATGTGTGAGATTTATTCAAACGCACTAGAAATGCAAAAAATGGTGGATGAAATCAGTTAGATGCTAAGCAAAGTGACTGTCAGTGAACAGTACTACAAGGATCAGCTAAATGACATGGAAGAATTGGGCCACAGGATACATATGTAGAGGTGGTGGACGCTGCATTACAAATGCTGTCCAATGCGGTTAAAAAGATGAGAGTTAGGGTTCTTGATATCTGTGGAGGACCTCGACTCCCTACCTCAAGCTGAGAAAGGGAGTCCAATAAAGATGATTCAATGGTAGGGATAATTACCATTACAGATAGTGATGATGAAGATTAGTATCCCACTGAGATCATTATAAAGAAGCTCGTCATAGTGATGGAAACCAGGAGCGGTAAAGACTATAAAGGCAAGGCTCTAGCAGTAGAGCAACCCAAGAATTATGAGGCAGGTTCTAGCAGCTTGAAAAAGGAACTAGAAAATCCAATGTTAGCTCAATTAAAGAAGGCTCAAGCCAACATTTTCATCTAGGGATTGTTGATGGCTTCTCCCTCTTATCGTGAGGAAGTATTGAAATCCCTCACTCATGTACAAGTACCGATCGAGATTGACCTGGTGCAGCTTTCCCACATAAGGGCCTATGAGGTCAGCCAACAACATTGGTGTTAACATGAGTGAACTGAAAGCAATAGGCCAAACCATAAGGGCCTATGATAACACCAAGAGGGAAATTCTGGGAATACTCACCTTGGCTATGATGATCGGCCCGGTGAAATTTAACATCAACTTCCAAGTCATTGATATACCAGCTTCCTTTAACATGCTACTAGGGAGGGCGTGGTTACATCATGCTAAGGCTATGTCATCTAGCCTCCATCAGAAAGTCAAGTTCATATATGAAGGAAAAGTGATTGTCATCTTAGGGGACCCAGAAGTAGTTAATACTGTGGCCAGTATAGAGAAAGGGGAAGAGAAGACAGAAGAGGTCTGCCTCAGCGGATTTGACATAGAAGGCACTTGTGCCGTGATTGCAAAAGGGGCAGTCGAAGCAAATACCCAGGTTGACTATGAGGCAACATTAAGCCCTCCTGTGGGCCAAATGATGAAGAACATAAAGTATTTCCCTGGTATGGGATTGGGAAAGTACACACAAGGTGTATCCAAGTTACCAACCCAGTTGTCAACAAGGGTAAGAATGGATTGGGGTATGTTCCTCCAAGTAAGGGCAAGGTCAAGATATTGAAGATGACTAAAAAAATATCCACCACTTACTACCCCACTCTCAACGAGTACTTTGTAAGAGAAGGAGAAGATTTCCCGTTCTGTGGAAATGTCGAGCCATGGTTTGATGAGACCGCCGCCAAAATGCAACCAGGATTCGAAGCGTTCTTCTAGGATGAGTTCGACTGGGTGACATATGAAGTAGAATAGTTGCAAGTTCAGAAGAGTGATCAGGAGAGTTGTATTACTGGAATAATTAAAGTTGCCTGCATTAAGAGTGGGTCTTCCAGTATCAATCCCGCAACTTTGATCCGGTCAAAAGAGCCACCAAGCCCTAGGATTCTTCTGAAATGGGAATGGGAAGAGAAGATAAAGCTCACCTGGAATCTACATTTTCCTAATGATTTGAAGATCCACATCTGCTCTCTTCTACAAGAGCCTCAAGCACTAGAGCTTCATGACCTCAAACCAAGGCGTTCAGGGGAAGAAGTGTTTTTTCCAAGTAGAGAAGGGCTCAGAGGATGATGGTTTGCATGTACTGTGCTAGAACCAATTATAATGGGAGATCCCGTGAAGGCGGTCAAAGATGTGATCAGGGAGCAAGGATGGCTTCAATTGATAGGATGATAAAGCTGGACTACATAGAAGAGGGCTTGAGTAGCCTCAACCATCACTCTTCCCTCAGCGAGTTTGGTTTCAGAGGCCATGAAATCAGGCAAATGAAGTATGGCCCAGGAGAAGCTGGACAAGTACACCACTGTCGTCGAAGAGGTAGCAGTAATCAGCCTGGAAGGAGAAGTAGACGGCCTTTTGCCTCACTTACTCATCCACTAGTCTACTGAACCACTCCTGAACTGGATGAGCATTGGGGAGGACTTCAAGTTCACTCATGTCATTGAGTCAACCAACCAAATCACCACTAGCATCAAGTCAGTCGTCGAATCTGTCGATGAACCTTATGTTTATAATTCTGCCATCGAGTCTTCTATTTATGAGTCTATTGTTCCCGTAAAGGAAAGTTAAGAGTCTATGTATGTTGGAGTTGTCACTCCTTCATTCATGAATGAAATTTCCTATTCCGAGTATGACTTGCCTCTTTTTTTCAATGATGATGTAATGAATATCAAAATTTAATAAAACAATGCAAGGGTACCCGGATTATTAATTTGGGAACTGACCAATGTGCTTGAGAGGTAAAAATTGGTATCACCCTAGAACATGAAGAAGCAGAATAGATGATTAGCTTACTAAATGAATTTACAGAAATCTTTGTCTGGTCGTATGAAGATATGCTTGGAATTGACCCCAACATTATACAATATCATTTGCTGACTTACCCTAGGGCAAAGCATCAAGCAAAAGCTCAAACGGATGCGTCTTGAATGGAGTGAGAATATTAGAGAAGAAGTCATGAAGCAATGGAATGCGGATTTCTTACAAGTAGTAGATTACCCCTGATGGTTGGCCAACATTGTACCAGTTCCAAGAAAGATGGAAGGGTACGTATGTGTGTGGATTTTTGAGATCTCAACAAAGTGAGCCCGAAAGATGATTTTTCATTACCTCATATTGATGTATTGGTTGATAGCACCGCAGGGCATGCCTTGCTATCATTTATGGATAGATTCTCAAGATATAATCAAGTGAGCATGCACTCAGAGGATCGTGAGAAAACAACCTTCACTACTCCATAGGGTACTTATTGCTACAAGGTCATGCCTTTCGAATTGAAGAATGCTAGGCAACTTATCAGAGAGTTGCTACAACCATCCTACATGACATGATACACAAGGATGTGGAGGTTTATGTGGATGATATGATTGTGAAGTCAAGAGATCGATCGGGGCACATTCCAGCATTAAGACGTTTCTTTGAAAGGATCAAGAAGTACCAGCTAAGGTTGAATCCCCAGAAGTGTGTGTTCAAGGCAACAATAGGGAACTTGTTGGGTTTTTTGGTGAGTGAAAGGGGCATCAAAGTTGACCCCATCAAGATCAAAGCAATTCAAGAAACGATCGCACCTCGCACAAAGAAGAAAATTCGAGGGTTCTTGGGTCACATCCAGTACATTAGCAGGTTCATAGCCCACCTGACCAAGACTTGTGAACCAATTTTCAAGTTGTTGAAGAAGGATGAGCCAACGAAATGGAACGATCAATGTCACAAGCTTTTGACAAGTTAAAATAATATCTCATAAACCCACCAGTGTTGACACCACCAGTGGAAGGAGAACTGCTCTTGCTATATTTTTCAATTGGAGAAAATTCCAAGGGCTTGTTGCTAAACAGATAAGGGGGTGGAGCACGCCATATATTACCTCAACAAGAAGTTTCTAGAGTCTGAAACACAGTACACATCTCTGGAGAGAACCTGTGCTATATTGATTTGGGCCACCAAAAGGCTACGACATTACATGATAGCATATCCAGTATGATTAATTTCAAGGACGGATCCAATCTAGTATCTCTTCGAGAAACTATCTCTCACAGGAAGAATGGCTCATTGGATGCTATTGTTATTAGAATTTGACATCACTTATATTACTCAGAAAGCTATCAAGGGGCAGGCTATAGCTGATCATTTGGCTACCTACCCAACAAAAGATGGAAGAGCCCTAGATGATGTTTTTCTAGATGAGGAGATTTCAACAATTGAAGAAGAAGACGCATCCAACGAATGGCAATTATTCTTTGATAGAGCAACTAACCAGAAGGGGTGTGGTGCAGGGATTTTTCTTGTCACTCCAGATGGCCTTTATCTGCCCTCATCATTTTGCCTTGATTTTCCATGTGCCAATAACATTGCTGAGTATGAAGCATGTGCCTTAGGACTTGAGATAGCCCTAACCATTGGAGTTAAAAGAATCAATGTATATGGGGATTCGACCATTGTCATATGTCAGACACAAGGAAAGTGGAAGACCAGAGATGAAAAGCTGAAGTTGTACTAAGAACATTTGGAAGAGGTGATCGGACATTTTGAGAAGATCTAATTTGAATACTTCCAAAGAGATAACAATCGGTTTACTGACGCCCTGGCAACCTTGGCATCGATGGTAGTGTTAGGATTTAAAATGTAACCGCAAGCGTACGGATCAGTGTAGCTAACAGGTCGAACACAAGGAGATCAGCCACATTATGTTTAGCTTCTTTTAATAATGCGAAAGTGCACAGATTGATGATTATGATCTAATTCTAACTACCGCCTTAAAATACATGCATCTAAAAACGTCCTAACCAACACATCTAAGGAAATTAGAATTGAAATTGTAATAAAAATTGAATGACCTAGCCATTTGTCATCTAGAAATTTAAATAATCAAACCACGCATTTAAAAAGCAAATAACTGAAATAAAAAGTGATGAAAAATAAATAAATAAAATAAGAAAGGAAAAAAGCTATAGAGAGGCACACAAGTAGGTAGCTCTACTTAGCCCGAGGAATGCACCATAAATAATATAAGCTTCCCTACTTCACCAGATATCACTCTTACAAGGGCTATTCTACTTGGCTTTAGGGGAAGAATGCAATATAAATAATCAAAATAAAAGGATTGTTCTATACACAGAGAGGGGTAAAGCCAACACATGCATCTAGCTAAGGACCTTTGGGGAAAGGGAAAGCATCAAAGTAAAAACTAAAATTTAAATCCTACTTTAGGAATAAAGGGATAGCAAGAAGAGGCAATGAGAGGGGGGCGAGAAGACTACTGAAGGAGCCTACTTACTTGAACTTCAATTCTTGAATTGAAAACTTGATTGATTTGAGATACTACTAGTACTAAAAACCAGATCTGGACTAAACCAAATCTGAAATTTCTAGTACTAGAAAAAATAAATCTGAAGAGAAAAATTGAACTTAAAAGACATGCTAAATAGCTTGTTCTTGTCACCTAGAACTAAGCCTAGAACTAGAACTTGAAAATTACAACTTCAGTTGTTTAAACAATAAAAATAAGAGACTGAATCAAAAATAAAAGTGCTTGTATTAATTGAATAAAAAGAACTTACAAAAGTATTTAAAGCAAAAACCTAGAACTTGAGCTAGAGAAAGAGAAAACTAAAGAAAAAAGAGAAAGAGCAACTAAAAAAAACCTAAGAAGAGAAGTAGAGAGGAAGAGAGGGACCAACCTTTAGGGTTTTGTGGACTCCCTTTTATAGGGAATAGGAGAGAGAGGAGGATGTCCAATGGTGGATCCCCTTAAACGATTTTGTGGTGAGGTAGAGGAGAGAGAAGAGAGAGAGAAAATTGAGCTCTTTACATGTGAAATTGGAGATATAGCGTCCGATAGTCCTTAAGGTCTTGAAAATATAAAACCTACAAAAAAAGAGTAAAACCCAAGGTAGCTCCATTCTAAATATGTTAAATGTATATTTTACTACCCTAGATTTCACACATAAATGTGCTCATCAGAATTTCCCCACACTTAGACTTTGCTAGTCCTCAAGCAAAATAAAAAGAAAAATAATAAAAACAAAAACAAAAAACTTAACTCACTTTCGTAGGAATCACGGTTGCACTTAGCATGTGCAATAAGCCTTTAAACTCCTAGGTCACCCCTATTGGACAAGTTGTGTCTCGTGGGTGTTTATAGTGAATATACACCTAAAATTTAAAAAAAATAAAAAAAGAAATCCCAACCTTGGCTATAGATAATAGCCATACCGATCTGAAGCAAAGATAATTTCTCTTACACTTGAACTAGAGACCCCCACACTTGAATTTTTATTACCCCATATCAATTTCAGGCACAAGAATATTTCTTAAATTTGGAACTCACATGGTCTCTTCCAAAACATCCTTATCTTAAAGCAAGACCACTTGTGAAGTAATAGGGAACCTAGGACTAAGGTGTTAGAGTGTTTTTGACCAAACATGCTACTAAGGCATTGATGACATTTACACATGCTTTCCTGTTGTGTGGTAGACTTTTTTTTTTTCATAATAACTCTTTCCTACTCTGTTACTATTGGCCTGGATGACATGGTGGAGCAAACACCAGACACCCAAGTTACTATGTAGCTTCACTTTTTGCTTATGCCCACATAGCCAGTGATGCTAGAGTTCTTTCAGAAGTTTCCTCCCTAGGATTTTCAATCAAGGAATCACGCTTCTTGAGGTGCAATGCCCTGTCTAGTTCTAAAGAAATCAACACTTACTTTCCTTATATATGCCACTTTCCAAACTTCATTTAAAGTTGTGTATTTGTCAATACATATCTAATTAAAAAAAGAAGGCTTCAACTCCAAATCAAGAGTACAAAAAACCCACAGACTTATATATGGTCCAACACCATAAAACAAGTCCCATCTCAAGACACAGGCTTGTTTATTTTTTCTCAACAGGGTTTTTATTTGTTCAAGATGGGTACCTTAATAAAAAATTCTTACATTCATATATCAAGCAACCGAATAGTATGATCATTAACCAAAAGCCAAAGTAGGATTTCATCCTTATCCAGCTCAAAAACAAAAGAAAAACAAGCAAAGAAAAAAAAAATAAAAACAAAAAACAAAAAGAAACTGGTTTCTTTTTAAAACAAATGTCCTTAATGCATGAAAAGAATTAAAAGCAAAGACAATGCAAGGGGGTCATACGTGGGTAAAGTTAGTCATTTATGTAAAGAGGTTCATGGAGATCCATGACCTCTTCTAGAGTAGAAGATGACAACTCAATGAAGGGCTTCAACTTATGAGTGATCCCAAATTTTTTCATGAGGGCCTCAAATGATCTATTGTAAAAATGTTTGTCCCTACCAAAAATGTAATAAATAATCCCATTATCCATCCACTTTAGAATTTCTTTTTAAATGGCTTTCTTCATCACTAGGTTAGCTCTCCTCTAGGGTTCCGTTGAAGGTTTGAACCCCTCAATGAGGTGAATATGATGTTGAACAATAGAAGGGCTAATTCCTTTGATATTAGCCATGGTCTAACCTAGTGCTTCCTTATTGTATTTTAACATTTCAAAAATATAATTCCTCTTCTTGGCTAGAAGTCAAATATAAAGAAATTATTGCTGGAAGAGTCTGGTCAGGCCCTAAGAAAGCATACCTCAAATCAGATGGCAACTCCTTAAGATCTAGCTTAGGGTGCTCCACTATAGAAGGTTTGGGAATGGAATTGAAAGGGGGTCCTAAGGGCTCTATAGGTGGTTGGAGACTCCAAACCTCAGACATAATTCTGTCATCAAAATCCCCCAATTGTTCCATACACTTTTGAAATTCATAATCAAAATCAATATCAAAATATATCTCAATGGAATCTAAATTTTCCTGGAGCAAATGAACTTCCTTCTTATGGGGATTTGGTTGCTTACCCAACCTAAAGGCGTTAAAATCCATAAAAGTGTTGCCAAAAGAAAGTTTTATAGTACCATTCCTATAATTAATTATGGCATTGCTGGTTGCAAGGAACGGTCTACTAAGAATAATTGGGATCTGATCCTGAATGTTGGCAACTGGTTGGGTGTCTAAAACAGTGAAATCAACTAGGAATAAAAATTCTCCAACTTTAAGTAAGACATCCTCAACCATCCCTTTAGGAATCTTAACAGATCTATCTGCCAACTGAAGAGTAGTTCTAGTGACTTTCAATTCTCCCAATCTTAGTTGCTTATACACATGTTAAGGAAAAAGATTCACACTTGCGCCAAGGTCAAGTAAGGCATGCTCAATGTAGGTGTTACCTATGACACAAGCTATGGTAGGGCTCCTGGATCCTTATACTTGGCGGCTATAGGCTGAGTAATTATGAAACTAATGTTACTTGCCAAAAACACCTTTTTGGGCACCCTAATGATGCGTTTGTGAGTACACAAATCTTTTAGGACATTTTTATAGGTGGGGATTTGGGATATGGAATCTAAAAGAGGGATGTTCACTTCTACCTTTTTGAAGACTTCTAAAATTTTATCTATGAAAGCAGTCTTCTTTTTGTTTTACAAGCGATTAGGAAAGGGGACAGAGGGAACATAAGGACTGTTAGGGATTTGCTCTTTTTCATAAGAATCATGTTTAGTTTCCTCAACCACATCATCTTTAGTTTCAGAAGAATCTTTATGTTTATCAGACGAACCTGGAACAAGAGACACACTTGTGTCCTCAACTGAAGAAGAGTTAACAGGAGTAAGGGATGGGGAAGAGTTAGGAACACTCTGTTGATACTCTTTACCACTCCTAAGGGCATAAACAACATTACATTGGTTGAATGGCCCTTGTTGGGTCTGACCTTGTACTACATTCAATGATGCATTAGTAGGTGCTTGTGAACTAACCGGCTGATGATGCCTAAGGTTAGGTTCTGGTTGACTGGGCAAAGTTTCCTTCTCCCTCTCACTTAGAATTGAGACAACTTGGGAGAGTTCTCTCGTATGATTTTGATGGCTTGTCATAAGGAGGGCCATATTCTTTTTCAAATACTTGCCTCTCCAGTGTTGGTAAACCCAGGGGGTTGCTGATAAGATGATAGGAGAGAGGGCCTAGGGAAACTAGCCTGAGGTCCTACATTTGGCCTAGAAAAAGTATTTGGGATGAAAGGTTGTTGTGCAAAGGAAGGCCTTTGGGGTCCAAGTTGACCTTGATGATGAAAATTGGAAGGCCCTGCTTGGTTGCGTTGATTCCAGGAGAAATTTAGGTGGTTCCTCCATCCTAGATTGTAGGTGTTACTATATAGATTATTCTTGTATAAGACATTAACACTATCATTAGAAGTGCCCTTAAAGGTGTTGAGGTATTTTTCCATAACATGTCCAGGGGACTGGCACGAAATACACATCTTAACCAAATTGACTGATGATGGCTCTCTAGGAACAATAGCCTCAATCCTCTTAATTCGGCTATCTAAATGGGCTTCCTTGGTAACTATACCATCCATAAAATATCCTTTCCTTCCTATAGTTCTTTCACTCTCTTGGGTTGATTCCCATTCATGGGTTTTGTCAGCTAAGTCAAGTAAGAATTTTCATGCCTTTCCTTTATCTGCAAAGGATGTGAATCCCTCAGGGAACATAGACTCTATCATTTGTTTAGTTGGGTAATCAAAACCCTCATAAATTATTTGACATAAATACCATAAGTTTAGGCTATAGTGAGGGCATTCTTGGAATAGATCCTTAAATCTCTCCATAAGTTTGAAAAATGACTCATTAGACTTTTGCCTAAATTAAAGGATATCACTTCTAAGCTTATTGGTCTTGTGAGTTGGGAAAAACTTCTTGAGGAAGGCAACTGTGAATTTCTCCCGTGTGGTTATGGAATTTGTGGATAACCCATGTAACCACTTCTTAGCTTGGTCTTTTAATGCAAAAGTGATAAACCTAAGCTTAATAGCATCATCAGAAAGTTGTTGGATCTTAATTAGAACGCATACCTCTTCAAATTCCCTTAGAAATAGGTATGCATCCTCAAAGGTCAACCTATGGAAGTGGGGCAACATAGTGATGTATTGAGATTTCAGCTCAAAATTATTGCTATTGGCTTGTGGTAGATTTATGCAGGAAGATTGGGCTGTTCTAGCAAGGTAGAACCTATCTTTCAGAGATTTAGGTAGAGAGTTTTGATATTGGTCTCCCATATTAAAAGGCTTTAAAGAGAACAAACGTATAGGGTCACTACTTGTTGGATCTCTTCTTTTTAACAGATTCTTTGTATTACGTATCCACCTAACACTCATGCAACAGAAAACTGCCCACAACTAGAGTAAGACAAGCACAAAAGAATGGAAAGAATTTTTTTTTAACTTAACGGCAGGGATCCGGGGTTGCTCAGGTCAATTCCTGAGGTACTGCTACAGGGCAAAACCTATCTTTATCATACTGTGAGGCTTGGCAACCTCCATCGATACAACTATTATTGCAAGTTGTTCTTCTCAAGAATTTAATAAAAGAAAAACAAAAAAAAATCCGATTTATCAAAAGAAAGCGAAAAATGACATGGAATTGTCTCCCCGGTAATAGCGCTAAAAACTTGTTAGGATTTAAAATGTAACTGTAAGTGTATGGATCAGTATAGTTGATGAGTCAAACACAAGGAAAGTAATTACTTTAGTTTTAGCATCTTTTAATAATGCAAAAGTGTATAGATTGATGATTGTGATCTAATTCTAACTACCGCCCTAAAACACATGCATCTAAAAATGTCATCACCAACACATCTAGGGAAATTAGAATTGAAATTGTAATAAAAATTGAACAACTGAACCATTCGTCATCTAGAAATTTAAATAATCAAACCACGCATTTAAAAAGCAAATAACTGAAATAAAAAGTGCTGAAAAACAAATAAATAAAATAATAAAGGAAAAAAACTAGAGAGAGGCACACAAGTAGGTAGCCTATTTAGCCCGAGGGATGCACCATAAATAATATAAGCTTTCCTACTTGACCAGAGAGTATTCTTGCAAAGGCTTTTCTACATGGCTTTAGGGGAAGGGATGCAATATAAATAATCAAAATAAAATGATGGTTCCATAGCTAGTGAGGGGCAAAGCCAACACATGCATCTAGCCAAGGACCTTGGGGGAAAGGGAAAGCATCAAGGTAAAAATTGAAACTTAAATCCTACTTTAAGAATGAAGGGGTAGCAAGAAGAGAGAATGAGAAGGGGGTGAGAAGACTACTGAAGGAGCCTACTTACTTGAACTTCAATCCTTGAACTGCAAACTTGATCGATTTGAGATACTACTAGTACTAAAAACTAGATCTGGAATATACCAAATCGAAAATTTCTAGTACTAGAAAAAACAAATCTGAAGAGAAAAATTGAACTTAAAAGACATGCTCCATAGCTTGTTCTTGTCACCTAGAACTAAGCCTAGAACTAGAACTTGAAAATTACAACTTCAATTGCTTAAACAATAAAAATAAGAGACTGAATCAAAAACAAAAGTGCTTACATAAATTGAATAAAAAGAACTTACAAAAGTGTTTAAAGCAAAAACCTAGAACTTGAGCTAGAGAAATAGAAAACTGGAGAAAAAAAGAGAAAGAACAACTAAAAAAAACCTACGAAGAGAAGTAGAGAGGAAGAGAGGGACCAGCCTTTAGGATTTTGTGGACTTCCTTTTTTAGGGAATATAAGAGAGAGGAGGACGTCCATGGGTGGATCCCCTTAGAAGATTTTGTGGTGAGGTAGAGGAGAGAGAAGAGAGAGAAAATGGAGCTCTTTATGTGTGAAATTGGAGATATAGCGTCCGATAATCCTTAAGGCCTTGAAAATATAAAAATTGAAAAAGTAGAGTAAAACCCAAGGTACTCCATTCTAAATATCTAAAGTGCAAGTTTTACTACCTTAGATTTCACACATAAATGTGCTCATCAGGTAGGATGCAATCCAATAGCCAAGATTCGACCATTCTTAGTGGAGCAAAGAAGCAAGCCCATTTACAAGAATATGGTGAATTCTCTCACCATAGATGGCCGATCTCAATTCGCTCACATTGTAGACTTCATCAGGGAGAGGAAGTATCCATTTGAAGTTACCGATAGGAAACAAAAGTTCCTGAGAAGATATGCTACCTAGTTCATCCTCCAAGGAGATTTTTTATACAGAAGATCCTATAATGGGATACAACTGTTGTGTGTAGATAAAGAGCAAGCTCAGACAATCATGGAAGAAATTCATTAAGGCCTTTGCGGACCCCATATGAATGCCAAAATGTTAGCCAAGAAGATCCTCAGATTGGGATATTATTGGAATACAATGGAAGCAGATTGTGTCATCTATGTCAAGAAATGCCACAAGTGCCAAATATTTTCCAGCATCATACATATCCCACCAATGGAATTGCACTCACTTAATTCCCCCTAGTCGTTCTCCACTTGGGACATTGACATTATAGGGAAGGTTAACCCCAAAGCATCCAACGGACATAAGTTCATCTTGGTGGCCATTGATTACTTCACCAAGTGGGTTAAAGCCCAATCATATGCAGTTCTCACATCAGTCAAGGTAGCGAAGTTCATTCAAGAAAACATCATTAGCCGATATGGAGTACCTCAAGAATTGATATCAGACCAAGGATCCCATTTCTGGGGCAAGACTGATAAGATTTGAATAAAGTTTGGCATCAAGAGACATCGCTCTACCACTTACAGGCCACAAACCAATGGGGTAGTAGAAGCAGCCAAGAAGAACATCAAGGTTATCCTCCAGAAGATGGCAGAAACACACAAGGATTGGGCAGACAAGTTGCCACTTGCATTATGGGCATATCGGACTTCTTTGAGGTCCTCGACTAGGGCAACTCCATTCTCCTTGGTATACGGATTCGAAGCAGCTTTTTCAATAGAAATCCTAGTACCATCCCTAAGGGTACTATTGGATAGTCAATTGCCAGAAGGAGAATGGGTGAATGCTAGGCACGATGAGCTCAATTTTATTGATGAATGGCGTATGAAGGCCATGGATCATCTAAGGAAGTATCAGCTAAGAATAGCAAGGGCTTTCAACAAAAATGTGAAGCCCCAACACATAGAAGAGGGCAAGCTTGTTCTTCATAAACAAAGAGCTCCAATTCATGATCCAAGAGGAAAGTTTCGGCCTAATTGGTGTGGCCCGTTTATTGTAAAAAACATTCTACTTGGAGAAAAGTAGTGAACCTTTCTGACCTCAATGCTGAAGAAGTATCAGGATTGGTCAACATGAATCAACTCAAGAGATATTATATTTAATAGGGTGAATAGCCCGAACTACGCTAGACCTGATTCCTCCCAAGGGATACATAGGTAACTTAACATGCTTAAGTGCAGTCTTAACCATCTCTAAGCAATAAATCAGTTCCCAGATTAATAATCAAGGTACCCTAAAAGATCATCATAGCCTGTGTGCCACAAGAATTGCCATTTGGCATATATGACCATCAGGAATCTGTCATTCCCCTATGGTCCATCACATCTCATGTAGAACTTCATTTCCCCCAATAATCGCCATTCAGCATACATGGCCATTAGGAATCTGCCATTCCCCTATGGTCCTCCCAATACCTATCTAGGGTTTCATCTCTCCCCCAAAGATTACCACCCGACACTATTAATCAAGGCTAGTTCATTCCCCACCCTTGATTAGTTAGGACTTTGATACATAGTGGTAAAGGTTTGGTTGTGACAATGGCTAATGTCATTATACCTCTTCTTTGCTTGCTTTGGTTTCAGGAAAGGTTATAGACTCTCTAAATGAGACACTGAGGAAATGAACATTGAACATTGGCATCTCTGTGCCAAACCCACTGAAATCAGTGAATTTGTCTGTACTCGACCAGATCAGATGTATGGAATTGCACCATGGCTTACTCAAACAAGCACTTTAACATTGGGAGGCTGATCTCTATGTATTTTGGTTTAGAACCGTTGAGATATGTCCAACTCCGAAAGAATTGGTGGATTTTCATCCACCCCAAGAATTGTTTTTCACATTGTAGCTCATCTTTCATCCCTATGGTAGAAGAATTGTATTCATGTAATCCATTTGCTTTCACTTGGTAGTAAAGTGTGGTGGCATTTGAATTTTCACATTCCTAATTGCCCTGATGGATGCTGGAGCTGTGGAATTAATCATGTCAAAATAACCAAAATACAGAAAAGTTTCTTAAATTTAAGAAATTCTTCATTACAAAAATGTCAAAGTACATGAAGAGAAGATAAAGAAAAGATAAAAAAAAAAAAAAATGAACAAACATGGGGAGGGAAAAGAAAAATCCAAAAAGAAAGCACTGTATCTGTGTCTTGCAGGGAAAGGATCATTAAAGATTAACATCCTCTTTTGTACCATATTCGGTGCAATCCATGGTAAGCATAATTACATCGGCCCCAAGTGGCCAAATCTCATTACATTGGCCCCAAGTGGCCAAATCATCATCACATCGGCCTCAAGTAGCCAAATCTCATTGCACCAGCCTCGAACAGGCCAACCTCATTTGACCGACCCTAGTGACCCACAATCATTTGCACCGGTCTAAAGGAGTCTAGTTTCATTGTACATCCAAACCAAGACTGAAGCCTAAATTGGATTGAAAGGCCCAACCTGGAAACCCCACTCGAGATCGGCATATGGAAGCCCAGTCAAAGGAAACTAAGGTGAATTTGCTAAATCCCTTCTGCAGAGGGGGTTCAAACCTCTGCAAACAACATTTCTTGAATGGTGTTCGCCAAACCATATCAATCTCAAGTACTAACATCTTCTGCAGGAATGGCGTAAAATCCCTGCATGCAAGATTAGCAAACCAGGTAAGATTCTAAACTTTGACTAGTTAGAAAATATTACCTGGTGCATTTTCAATTCCGTCATTGTTGAGCAAGATGACGGCAGTACATGATCTGGGTGAGAAAATGTGGTCGTTCTTTTCTTTGTCCTTCGGCTGTTGGCATAGGCCTCGGCCAAAGAGGGGCATTCTGTAGACATCTAATTTTGTCACCCTCCTTTGACAATGACGATACAAGGACAGTGGATGCGAACTTTCACTTCCAATCAAAAGAGATGCTTGATAGTGGTAATCTACCCTTAACCATCCCCAAGCCTACCCCAAACCCTAATTTACCTGAAAACCCTAAAACCCGATGCGGGAGGGAAGAGGGTCCAATTTTGACTTTTCATCAAAATCGGGCATGCGGATCTCCCGTTATCATCCCCGGAAGTCATTTTTGACACTTCCGATGATTCTTCCAATATTCCTGTGTATTCCCAAAAGTTCCCCCGATAGTCAGGATTTTTGTCCTCGACAATTGGGTTTTTTGTCAAAATCTTAGTTTTAAAAAAATATATTTTCCAACATCCTTGGAAGCCATTTCTAACACTTCCAAAGATTTTTCAACACTTCTAGAAATCTTCCCAAAATTCTCCCGACGGTCGGATTTTTTGCCAAAAATTCCCCCGATGGTCGGGTTTTTTGCTAAAAATCCCACGTTTTGAGAAAATATTTCATTTATTAGAAAATATCTTCTCCACTTTCAAAAGCAAGAAAATATCTTGTCCACTTTCATAAGCAAGAGAAAATCTTCATCATTTTCAAAAATGTCACATCACACTTTATGTCATGTCATTGGTCTTTACCCACTGGGTAAAAATTAGGTGTCATCGCCTCATTGATTAAAATTCTCCTGACAGTAAGGTTTTTTGTTAAAAATTTTCTCGACAGTTGGTTTTCTGCTAAAAATCTCATTTTTTGAGAAAAGATTCTATTTATCAGAAAAGATCTTGTCCACTTTCACAAGCAAGAAAATATCTTCACCATTTTCAAAAATATCACATCACACTTTATATCATGTCACTGGTCTTTACCTACTAGGTAAAAATCAGGTGTCATCACCTCATTGATTTCAAAAAACTATAAATATCCCCCCTTTCACTTGTAAAAGGACACCAAGGACTCTCTTAAGAGCAACCCCTTTCTTGCAGGAGCTCTTCCCTCTCTCATCCTCCTTCCCTCTCCCTTTGAGCTTCTTCGGACTTTCGAAGTGATCTTCGTAAAGATTCAAAGTTCTGCTCGGATCTTCGAAGTGTTCTTTAGGGTTTTGAAGAATTTCAATCCAAGTTTTACTTCGATCAATTTTTTTGCCAAAAATGAAAAGTTTTTAGCTTCCCCCTTTGAGTGCTTTTGGTTTTTTACCAAAAAAGGAAAGGTTCAAGCCGAAGCCCTATCCGAGTGCCACCTTAGCCTAGCCTTCCATAATCCATCCCCAGTGGAATCTCTGCTCGAGTGCCCCTAGAATCTTTTTCAAAAGTAGCCGATCCCAGCGGAAGCTTTGCCCGAGTGCCCCTAGAATCTTTTTTAAAAGTGGCCGGTCCTAGCAGAAGCTCTGCCAAGTGCCCCTGAAATCTTTCCAAAAAGTAGCTCATCCCTAGCGGAAGCTCTGCCGGAATCAATAGTCAACAAACAAGCCAATCCTAAGTCGGACCTTTGTCCACAGATAACCACAGTCAACATCTCCTAAAACCGGCAGTTGGAGTTTAAGACCATCTTCCCCCGAGCCGAGAGAATCTAAGAGAAAAGTCAGCATCAACCAGGGGCCCACCCCTCTTTGACCCAAAACAGGGGTTAAATTCAGGTATAATCTCTCTCCTCATTTAAGCATAATGTAGATATCTAATTAACCTTGCTTTAGTGTACATAAATAGTTGTTTTTATTTAATGTACATATGTTTGATAATATAGCCATGCATGCGGAGTATGAATAAATTGTGGAAAATATTCGTTCTTAAGCATCTAGTAGGAAGACCAGTTGAACCGGGTAGAGTGGGTGTCTAACACCTTTCCAACTCTATAACCTGACTCTTACCCTAAATCTCTGGACCAGACCAGTTTCTAGGCCCTTTTCTCATGAATCGGGTCCACCCCTGGGTCCTAGACCCATAACCCTAGGTGGCGACTTCACACCCTTTCTATATGATCCCAATCCCCCGTATTGGACCATCATCAAACTCCATCTTTTATGATGAAATTGATACACCTATGAAATAGGCATCCACAATTTTCGAGCGATGATACGGTGGTGCAGGGCCCATAGAAGCACACATGAAAGCACTCCCCACCTTATCCACCAAAAGATATCAAGAGAGAGGAGAGAAGGCCAAATCCCAGAGACCTTTCCCCTGACGGGGATATCTCCGATCCGAGGCCCACTACCCTCACACTAAAATGGTGAATATTCATGGGGCCGCAAAAAAAAAAAATGGTAAAAAACAATGTGGGGCCACATATATTTGAGCTATAACTTATTTTAAATTTTTTACAAGGCCGCAAAGAGGGGCAACCAACTTTCTTAGGTCGAGGGAATTTCGCGAGGCCACCACTTTTCCACAGGGCTATGGGAAAAGAATATCCCCTAGATGAGATAGATGTTGATTCCAGCCTCCACAGGGCTTCTAGCCTTCGAGTGTGATTCTAGGAGATCTAGTGGTTTGATTTTCATGGACCATACATCTTTGGAATCATATTTTCGAGTTCTATCCATCAATATGGGTATTGAGCATCTTTTCGGCTTGGAATCATTAGGGACTAACAAGGGGCTCTTGCCCTGTTGCACCCTAGGGATGTCTTGGAAGTCCTTTTTCATACTGATCGGCATTGTCAGAGAATACTTAGATTCGATTCCTCAACGTATGATGTGTTAGCATCGAGTGCCAAAAGATTGGGCATGGTTTGGCCTTGTATAAATTAGGATTTGGTTTGACTTAGCTCTAGGGTTTCAGGTTGAGCTAGGATTTTTGGGCTGAGTATGAGTTGATTTGAAAGGCCTAATTCTTCACTGATCGAAAGAGTAGATCGTATCCATATCCTATAAGTCATCGTTGTCAGAGGCGGGTGACAAAATTGGGTGTCTACATCTACATTATGGAATTTTGAACCCCACCCAAGATTCTAATTAATAGGATTGGGAGGGGGTGAATAAATAGGTTTTCAAATTTCTTACCAAATATTCAACCCGAATTATCAACTTAGATAGCACAGATAACTAAACATTACCGGTAGAGCAATCCCAATTTTGCCAGCTTCAAATCGTGTACAATCCCACCTACAACCAAGAGTGGTAGGTCTATCAAGAGAGTTCACGCATTCTGTAGTCACAAACCATAGCACTTCTATTCGTGATAATATAAAAATAATCACAACACAAGGGATTTACGTGGTTCAGCAATAAGCCTACATCCATGGAGCAATACACACGAGATTCGTATACTGCCGGATACACTACTTTTGATTTGATTTTTTGATAATATAAAACTTGGGAAACTACCCACCACTTATAGCAATGACTATTTTTCCCTAGATAGTACTAGGTATTTCAACAAACACCTTATAAGCACTATTCACAAGCCCTCGCAATAATGAATATAATATGAAAAATCAAGTCTCGCAATACAAAACAACTTCTAACGAGGTATCTTAACACAAATCAACACTAATTGGTCAACTTAATCAATAGAGATTACAAATTACCAAAGTGGATAAAAGCACAGTTCCAATGCCTTCAAAGAACATCATCATCATGCTCATCACTTCCGCAGAGATCCGACTAATGTTCTGAAGTCAATGAGACTGTGTGGAGGGACATCAACATAGATGGGATTTATGATTTCTTAGCGGTATGGTGCTAATTTTACATGCCCTTGTATCTGGCTGCAAGGGTTGCGCCACTGAGCATGATTCTTTTTTCTTAATATTTAATTAATAAGATATGAATTTCTTTTTGGGTATAATAAGACATGAGTTGATCCCATAATCTAAGTGTGCATATTACTATTTGGAAAAGAACTTTGCCAGCTTGCATGGCTCTGCACCTAGATACAAAAGGACATGAAAAGACCATATTGCCCCCTAATGCCTCCATGTATCCTCCCATTAGCTTGCATATTGGCTCGGTGGCTGCACTAGCTGTTAGGGTTCTTTTTTCCTATCTTTTTCTTTGTTCAATACTTTTCAAATCTGAAGGTCTAAAATCTATAGTCTCACGTTTCGTAGTTATCACTTGAGATAAAAACCACTTGAATAGTCAAACAAGTTAAACACGGCAGTTGTTGCATTGTGCAGTGAGCATCGGTAGCGAGGAGCTTCTTGGGGTGTGTACCCCAAGGGTTTAGGGGTCGATTCGGATCAGATCGATGGGTATCGATCGATTTTACCCCTGTTTTTTTCAAAAAGTACTAATTTTGTACTAGTTTACCCCTGAACCGATATGGATGACCGATCTGGATCGATCTCAGACGATACCAATCCAATACGGTCGATCCCAAATCGATACTTGAAACCATGGTGTGTCCTGATGCTCTCAGCCGGCTGATGCTCACTGCACCGCACCGCACCGCACGTCACCGCTCGGTGCAGAAGATGTCAACTCGGTAAACACGAGACAGCCCATGAAAACCTTTAAATTTAGCATTTGGAGAAGAGGCTCTGAAAATACTAAAACCCTCTTCAAAACCCTTCCCTTTCCAAAATCAAAATGCAGGTGATAACCTATAAACCATACCCACCCTCCACTCCCCTCTCTGCAACTTCAATGGTTTCTTCACAACCTTCACACCAAATTAAGCTCTCACATAATAATCTGGAGTTACGTTTCAGTTTAAGCTCACAATCTAAAGGTAAGCTCATCAGAAGCAGAGCTTCTACTCTCCCAAATGACCCAGTTTGCAACCAATTTATTAATACCCTCTCTCTTTCATTTTGTCTTATGAAGGTGAGGTATCATCACGTGGAAGCAATTTTTCTCAGCCCTTGCGATTACGGAGGAATTCCAGATTTTGTTCTTCTGGAGAAACCAGAGCCATTAGCCGAAGCACAGGGGAGAGCTTATCAGCTTGGGATGATGAACCATACGAGTTGTTACCCGGTGGAAAGAAAGCTTACCTTGACGAGCAGGACATTCTGACATTTCTTGATCCTCCCAAAGAGTTAATTCCATTGGACCCGTCGTCATATAATCCGGCTGCCTATGTTTGGTTAGTTCTAGTTCTGATTTTGTTTATTTCTGTTTTTCTTTTTACATGTTTGAAGCAAATATGATGAGTTTTGAAGCTGTTGATGTGTTAATGGTGATTTTCTCTCATAACATATGATCCCCTGAAAGAGTAGTTTTCATCTAAAGTTTTCTGTTTGTGCTAGTCATTTTCTTTAGGTGTTTCTTCTTGTACTCCTCTGTTCCTATTTTCCAATGCTATTCTTCAGAGGGTTAAGAGGAACGGCCAATTTTACCTCCATTGTCGGGCCAACTCCTTGTTCTTCTCGATGCTAGTACTTGGAATGAGTTTTTGTCCTTTTTAGGTCATTAGCTCCCGAACTGAGAAAAAGGCATCCCACTAATTGAATAGGTTTCTCTCGTAATCAAAGTTTGATTTTGCTCTCACTCAACCATCTATCTTTTAAAATCCTTCCTGTGGAACTTACCAGACTAAGCAGCAAACTCCAATTCGGTTGAAATTTATCTTACCAACTCCAAGGGAAATTAACATATGAAAACTACTAATCTGGCATTAGGGCATCTAATTTCAGATGGTATTATGGTAGCTACTTGAATCATGTTCAAATTACATAGTCATATGCACGTTTCTAGGCAACCAGATCACCTAGGCGTCCAAGCTCCCTTTTGCTCGAAGGGCGCCTAGTTGCCTTGGTTCCCCCCCCCCTCCCACTGTATTCAGTCGCCTAGTTGCCTTGACAACTATGAACCAGATAGTCCCCCTCCCCTCTTTTCTGTTAACTGGTCCTACATGACCTGCTAGATTTGGTTGCATCTCGTTTACCTATTGTTTTTCCTCTTGGACTTAATTGAGGTGCAAGCCTCGTGCGTCACTTATAAAAGTTTCCTATTTAGAAGGGTTCATTTGCCACTGGTGACTCAGCTTTGTGAGTGATCCCCCTTTTTGGAGGCAAATGTTTTGTGGAAAATGTTCCCTTCATTTATTGATTGGAAGAAGATGTTTGGTCTTGTTATTTCTTATCCAACATTTCTGTGTATATCTCCTAGATGACGCTGCTCACTATATTCAGTCAATCTTTTGTTTCCTAAGAGATAAATTATGGAAAATGATTCTCTCATTCTTGATTTAGTGATCTAGAATTTCTGTTATTATGATGGTACATTTCCATTCTGTATTTTGACTAAAAGCTTGTTAATTGAAGTTTAGAATACTTAACAGTTTAGGTCTTTGTCAGTAACAAGTCTTGGGTCATTCTCGTCAGTCTTTCTTCTCCGAGTTAAGTCAAAAGTTTTTTTCATAATAAATAAGGTCGTATCTTTATCCTCTTGAACTTACGAGATGAATAAGTTATGCCGATTGCATCTTTTTTTCCTTTCCGTCTTTAATTTTATATTTGAGGAACAAATACATTCAATTGAATTTATGCTTTGCTTTTCTAGATATTAATATTTTAGGCACTGTTTGGTTGCAAGGGGAATTAAAGTTAATGTTTGTAATCATTAACCCCATGTGACTATATCATTAATTTCAAATCATTCCGTATCTGGTTATTATATTTCACTTTACTTTGCATCCAAAACCCTTTGCTATAATAAGTAAAATAAAAATTGCATGTTAAATGTATCATTACTAAATATGGTTAAAAAAATTAAGTGGTTTATACAATGACATGGGATCACATGGGGTAATGATAACAAAAGTTTCTTTTTCAAGTATGAAAATTTAACTTCCCTTCCCTTTAAATTTCCCTTCCAACCAAGCATAGCCTTATGGAATATTACAAAATACAAATGAAAGAGGTGCAGCATGATAGTTGGTTACTTTGTTTCTAGTGACATCTTATCACACCTACTCATTTACCAAGGGAGGACGCCTGCTACAACTTTTATAGATATCACTCTATGATATTTCTCTGAGTCATTTATCTGTGGTTCTAGTCATGGATGATATTTATTCTGGTTTTGCTGATCATGTTCTATAGGAAAAAAATTGGAGATATTCCAGAGGAAAGACGACACCAGTTGCTTTACTTGCTGGAGCCTAGGTTGTTTTATTAAATTGCTTTTTGGGTTATTACTCTGATTCTGTGTTATGTGAGCCCCATTTTAAACATTTTTTTTTTCTTTCCAACTAGTAATAAGGTTGTCTGTTCAACTGAAATGCAGACTTATATCAAGGCTTTGGGAAATATCTGGTACACGGTATGAAGATTCTAATTTAGTGAAGAAAAGTGCTTCCAGCTTGCTAACTACTGGAGATAGGACAGAGTCACTGGAGTTTTGGAACTGCCATACAAGTGGAGGTACTTTAAAATAATCTGTTTTATTGCCCAAAATTTTATTAAGAAGGCATGAGAAGCATAATAATACAAAGCAGTTGACCAAACCTCAGGAAGGTATTTTCTCAAAAGTATACGTTTGCAATATCTGGGTGTGGTTTAGAAAAGTATCCATGTGCAAGAAAAGAACAATAATTTTTTGGTGCATTGCATTTTATCCATGTGCAGCTTGAGTTGTGCCTTAGCAATAAATTTCAGGCGATACTAGCAATAAATTTCAGGCGATACTTTCTTGAAATGTCGGTCTTCGTCCAAGTTGTCAGAATTGAGAAATTCATCTCTAACAAAAAGGAGAGATTAGTGCATTGCATTTTATCATTGCTATAGTGAGAAAAGACCTGTTCATTTTCAACAGCATATGCTGGCACTTTACTACAAGGTATGCTTGCATCTAAATGCTAGCCATCCATTAGCAGGAATTTTTAGTGCAAACAAATACAAAGACTTGATAATGCAAAGGATAGGGGCTAGGGGCTAGGGGC
>NC_056559.1:20600247-20681935 GCF_013358625.1 Macadamia integrifolia
GGGGGGGGGGGGGACAAAAAAGTAACTTGGGATCCATAAGAGTCTTAAAATGAAGGATTTAACAAATTGAAGATGTCAACTCCAATTGTTTGGGTTCCATTAGAAATTGAATTGGAAAAAGCTCTCAAAGCTAACATCCACTCCAGCAATATGCAGGGAAACAGTATCCAAACTTTTCTACTATCCTCAAAACAAAAAGGGCGTCCAGGTGCATGAGGCTCCCACTACTGTAGTGTCTAGGAGGGGAAAATGTACAGAAGCCTTCAATTAAAATAAGATTAATTAATTGGGAGGAAAAATATAATAATTATATAAGAACATTTTAAATACTTACTTTTGTAGAAGATAAGTGTTTCCAGTTAATATGTGGACATAATTAAAGATATATATGATGGTATGGTAACTAATATAAGGATTGTTTTGGGGGGGGGGTTATGGTAGTGAATTCCCAATTACAGTTGGGTTACATCGAGGATCAACTTTAAGTCCTTATTTATTTGCGTTTATCATGGATGATTTAACTAGAGACATTCAAGATGAGGTTACTTGGTGTTTGCTTTTTGTTGATGATATTGTTTGGTGATAATACAAAAGCAGTGAATGAGGGTAGTAAATTACAATTTTGGGAACACATGGATGGATTATCGCGAGGTTTTATTCAAGGAAAAAAGTGATTGTAGGGTGTGATATGAATGGACATGTGGGGGAATTGTAGAGGCTGAGAAGGTGCACATGTTGGTTATGGTTTTGGAGAGAGGAATGAGGAGGGGATCTTAGTTTTATATTTTGCTGTGGCTTAGGATCTATCCATTGTAATACTTTCTTTGAAAAGAGAGAGGAGCATTTAGTCACCTACAAAAGTGGGAGAGCGGATCAAGTTCAAGTACGAGAATGTACGAGAACGTCCATGGATTTAGAATCAATTCTCTCTCTTCATTTAATAGATTCTAAATCCACGGATCAGGGATGTACGAGAACATTCTCATACGTGAACCTGATTCGTTCACCAAAAGTGGGCACCATGTCAGCCAAATAGATTGCTTCCTAACTAGAAGGTCCAATAGATTGTTTTGTAAGGATTGTAAGGTTATACTTACGGAGAGCCTAATCACTCAATATAGATTGGGGATCATGGATATATGCTTCATTCCATAGAATCGTAAGATAGGGGAGCCTATTTGCGCTAAGATAAAGTGATGGAGCCTAAAAGGAAGCTCTTTGAATTCATTTACTGATAAAGTGGTCAAACAAAGAAATTAAACCTTTGACGGAGACACTAATGCGATGTGGGATGAGATGTCAATGTGTATTAAGAAGGCTTCTAAAGAGGTCTTAGGGGAATCAAAAGGAAAACGGCCTAGGGAGACTTGGTAGTGGAATGACGAGGTTCAAACAAACTAAGAAACATAGTTTTAAGACATGGTAAAGGACTAAAGAGGTAGAGGATAAAAAAAGGTATCTAACTAACAAAAATGAGGCTAAGATGATTGTAGGGAAAGCAAGGGCGCCAAAATATAATGTCCTTTATAACAACCTGAGCACAAAGAAATTGGAGAAATCTATCTATAAGATAGCTAAAATGATCGAAAGGAAGAATAGAGATTTCGATCATGCAAGATGTATTAAAATTGAAGATGGTAGATTATTAATAAGGGATGAGGATATTAAGGAGATGGAAAGAGTATTTTTACAAACTATCAATGAAGTCATTTCGGGTACTTGTACCTCGGAAGATTGCACTACTCATCTAGACGCCAAATTTCATCAATATATACGCAAAATTAAGGTGTTTGAAATGAAAGAAGCTTTAAGAAAGATGAAAATAGGCAAGGCACCAGGACCGATGGGGTCCCAATAGAGGTGTGAAGAGCTTAGGAGCCTGTGGTCTATCTTGGCTAACCAAGTTGTTTAGTCAGATAAATGTAGAAGCATTGTGGCCTCGATTTAAAAAAAAAAAATGTGATATATAGAACTATAATAAATATAGCGGCGTAAAATACTATGGAGTTATGGGAGAGGGTTATTGAAACCAACTTGGGAAAAGAAACTAATATTTTAGAGAACCAGTTTGGATTTATGTTAGGTAGATCCACGATGGATTTTATGTAAGAAGATGTAGAGAGAGAAAGAAGGATCTCCATATGGTATTTATTAACCTAGAAAAAGCTGATAGAGTTCCTAGAGATCTAACTAACTTGGCATATACTTGAGAAGAGAAGGGCTTCAAGTAAATAGATGGACATAATTAAATATGTGTATCATAGTTGTCAAAGCATCCCAGGCATCCATGTGACTTTGCCTAGATTGGCACCTTGGTCTTCCTAGGCTCCTTGCTGGTGTCGGCTTGAATTTTCCTCTCTCTATTGCCTTGGTCTGCCTAGGTGCCATAACAACTATGATATGTATGAAGATGTGGTGACTAGCATAAGAACAGTGGGCGGTCAAGGTAGTGCATTCCCAATTACAATTAGGTTACATAAAGGATCAACCTTAAGACCTTATTTGTTTTCGCTCGTCTTAGATGATTTAACCAGAGACATCAAAGACGAGGTTCCATGGTGTATGCTTTTCGCTGATGATGTTGTGTTGGTAGATGAGACAAAAGCTGGGACAAACGCTAAGTTGGAGCTATGGAGGTCAACCTTGGAATTAAAAGTTCTTAAGATAAGTAGAACAAAACGGATTATATGGTGTGTCGCTATTATTACACTAGGATGGTTAATGAGGTGGTGAAAATTGATGATGGGGAGATTCCACAAAGTGATTATTTTAGGTATTTGGGCTCAATTATAAATAAAGAAGGGGATATAGAGGATGATGTTACCCTGAGTATTAAATAGGTTGGTTGAAGTGAAGAGGTGCATCTGTAGTATTGTGTGATAGGCTTATTGCTTTGAAGCTTAGAGGAAAATTTTATAAGCTGTCATCTGACCGACTATGATGTATGAGGTGGAATGTTGGGCAATTAAAAAGTGGCATATAGATAAACTAAGTGTGGCAGAGATGAGGATGTTGAGATGGATGTGTGGCAAAACGAGGAAAGATGAAATAAGGAATGACCACATTTAGAGCTGAGTTGGGATTAGCTTCAATCCATAACAAGCTACGTGAGAGTCCTTTGAGGTGGCATGGTCATGTTCATCGAAGGCCTTTGGATGCTCTAGTAAGGAGGACTGATATGATTCAGATTGAAAGAGATAAAAGAGACAAGGGCAGGCATAAAATAACCTTAGGAGAGGTTGTGAGGAAAGACATGCATAGCCTATGCTTTCTACCACATATGATTTTGAATAGAGCTGATTGGAGAGAAAAGATCTATGTAGTTGACCCCATTTAGTTGTGATAAGGCTATGTTATTGTTGTTGTAGACAAAGGCAGGGATTAGTGCCAAGTTAGAGTTTTGGAGATCAACATTAGAATAAGAAGGTTTTAAGATAAGTAAAACAAAGACGAATTATATGGTGTGTAATTTTAGTTATACCAGGACGAAAAATGAAGTGTTGAAAATTGATGAGAGGGAGATTCTGCAAAGTGATTATTTTAGGTATCCAGACTCAATCATAAATAAAGAAGTTGATATAGAGGATGATGTTTCACAGAGAAATAAAAAGAATGGATGAAGTGGACAGGTGTGTCCAGAGTGTTGTGTGATCAATCTTTTCCTTCAAAATTTAAAAAAAAAAATTATGGGACAATCATATAACCAGCATGATGTATGGTGCGAAATGTTAGGCAATTAAGAAGCATCATATAAATAAACTTAGTGTAGCAGAGATGAGGATGTTGAGATGGATGTGTGGCAAAACTAGGAAGGATCATATTCGATATGATATCGGAGTAGCTCTGATACATGATAAACTACGAGAAAATCATTTGAGGTGGCATGCAAGGATTAAAGTATCTGTATCGGTCGCCGTATCGGTCGGCCAAAATTAAGATACGTATCAGAGGGTATCATATCGTATCGGAGATACGCTAAAGATACGCACATAAATGGATAGGAAACACTTTTTATATACTTTTGCATAAAAAAATAGTTAAAAAAGTTATATATAACATGTATTATGCATAAACAGTAAATTGAGAGTATCGCACTAAGAATCCAAGATTTGTAGTTGTCTCATAAATGTAAAATCCTTGTTCCCAACCTTGATTTCCACTTTAGTTAGAGAGAAAAATGGTTGGCAGCAACTTTAGAACAAAAACACCTCAAAAAATTGTTTTTCTAAAAAATTACCCATTTTGGCCATTTTATTACCGTATTGGTATGTATCGGTGTGTATCGGTCGATACATACCGATATACACCGATACATACCGATACGTACTGATACACACCGAAACGTACATTTCACTTCGATTTTGAATTTTTCATAGAGTATTGGTGCGTATCGGTGTGTATCAGTGGTGAATCGGTGCGTATCATAAGATACGTATCGATACAAAAGGGTTTTAAAAATTTTATGTATTGTATCGGTAAGGGCCGATATGGATACGTATCGGCCGATACGGTACGATACGGACCGATACTTTAAACCATGGTGGCATGAGCATGTTCAACGGAGGCTTTTGGATGCTCCAATACGGAGGAGTAATATGATTCAGATTGAAGGAACTAAAATAGCCATGGGTAGATTTAAAATTACCTTAGGGGAAGTGGTGAAGAAATACATGCATAGTTTAGGCCTTTTATAGAGTGTGACCTCGAATAGAGCTGATTGGAGTGCAAGGATCCAAGTAGCCGACCCCATTTAGTTGGGATGAAGTAGAGTTTTATTTTTTATTATTATTTTTTCTTTTTAATTTTAATTTTAGTTTTTTTTTTTTTTATATTCTAATACTGACTTTTTCTTTGAACTTTTGGTCAGACGCAAGGATTAAAGTATCGGTATCGGTCGCCGTATCGGTCGGCCAAAATTAAGATACGTATCGAAGGGTATCGTATCGTATCCGAGATACACTAAGATACGCTAAAGATACACACATAAATGGATAGGAAACATTTTTTTAAACACTTTTGCATAAAGAATTTGTTAAAAAAAACTATTGATAACATGTATTATGCATAAACACTAAATTGAGGGTATCGTACTAAGAATTCAAGGCTTGTAGTTGTCCCATAAATGTAAAATCCTTGTTCCCAACCTTGATTTCCACTTTAGTTAGAAAGAAATATGGCTGACAGCAATTTTGGAACAAAAACCCTTCAAAAAATCGTGTTTTTCTGAAAAATTACCCATCTTGGCCATTATATGACCGTAGCGTACTGTATCGGTACATATCGATACTCACCGATACGTATCGATACTCACCGATACGTACCGATATATATCGATACTCACCGATACGTGCCGATATATACCGATACGTATCGATCGATACGTACCGATCGATACATACCGATACTCACCGATACGTACCAATACATACCGAAACGTACATTTTACCTCAATTTTATATTTTCCATAGAGTCGTATCGAGGCATATCGTATCGTATCGTATCAATGTGTATTGGTGGTGTATTGATGCATATCGGTATGTATTGTAGGATATATATCGATACAAAAGGATTTTAAAAATTTCATGTATCGTATCGGTGTGTATCGTATCGGTCGGCTAAATTTAAGATACATATCAGAGAGTATCGTATCGGTATCGGAGATACTTAAAACCATGGTCAGACGAAATATTTTCTGTTCTAAAATTTACAGAAAATTGTTGATTTAAATCTGTAATGCTATTCTATATTATTGTTTTCATAAGGTTATAAAAGTGTCCCTGGTTACAAAAATTCTAGAAATTCAAACCTTAGTGCTGGATAAGATGCTTCAAATGTTCATGTTGTATATTTCTTCATCCTTCTCCGTCTTTAGCCAATTTTTAGTCTGTTTGATGAGTGTAACACATTTGACTACTGTTAACATCGATTTACAGTTATTTTTTGCTCCTTTGTCTTTTGTTTATGAGCATTTCACTTTGATTCTTCACTTGTACACCATTTACTAATTTTATCTGTTGATGTATACCTGATGTAGACAGTAAGAAATGACACACAATAGCAAGCCTAATCCAAAACAAGCAACAAAAATTGGGAATTGTGAGAAATAAGTAGAACTGCAATAACATATTGCAGAGAAATGAAGAAGAAAAATGTTGTCAAGATTTTTTTTTTATTTTTTTATTTTCCCCATTTTCTAACATTATTTAGTATGCTACATATACCTTGTATCATAAAAAAAATTCATCATTAAGCCACATCAAGTCATCAAAAATCAACATTAAGCAACATCAAATTATTAAAAATCAATATTAAGTCACATTAAGTCATCAAAAATTAACATTTAGAGAAATGTTCTTGTTCTCTAATAGTTTGACTAGTCAAATGATTTTATTTTTACATAAGTTTTTGGTATTAAGTAGAGCACAAACTAGCTTTCCAACAAGTCTAAGATCACATAAATCTAACTTGTAATGACAAAGTTATGTTTCTGTCAAATTTATTTTAAAGTGTGTGAATGCTGTTAAAATCGCTTGAATAAAAATAAGTTTATGGATATAAAAAAAAAAATATATATATATATATATATTTATTATTTTACTACACTTTTGGTTCTTTACAATGTTTTATTATGATAAGATTTATAAATTTTTCAGAATTGAGAAAAGCCAAGCATTTGAAAGTTGAAAATCACCCCCGGCAGCAAAAAATCTAGTTTTTGTTCTTGGACTTGGGGATTAACTTTTTATTTTTTATTTTTTACTACACTTCTGGTTTTTAACAATGTTTAACCATGGCAAGACATACAAATTTTTCAGAATTGAGAAAAATCAAGCATTTGGAAGTTGAAAATCACTCTGACAACAAAAAATCCAGTTTTTGTTCTTAGACAGGGGGGTTGTCTATTTTTTTTCTTTTTGGAATTTGATTTTTAAATTATTTTTATTGGATTAAAAAAAAAAATTGATATTTGACATAATAAGTGTTGTGCTTTGCAATGAGGCGACGGTCACCTAGACCCCTACTAGACCACCTGGACACTTTGACAACTATGAAGGGTATTTACCAGGAACAGTTCCTAATATTGTAGGGCTTGAAAATCCAGGCACTATTAGAAGAGAACCATTCTATTACAATATACAATAGCATATTGAATTGCATGCCTATTCAGAGGCTATGACTAGGCTTCTTTATTTTAATTCCTTTTCAAACTCTAGAGAAACCCCTAGAAAACTCCTCGTAGAACTTTGACTTGCTAACAAAGACTCCTAACAAATCCTGATATGACTTGGGATAAGAGAAGAAACAAACATACGTAATGCAACCAGGACTAAAATATTTAACTACTAATTAAACTTAAATTCTCAATATGAAAACAAAATCTTAATAGAAATAGTAAAATCAAGATTTACTAATTAAGTTTTAATCTTCGATTAGCAAAAGTTAGTATATCCGTAACCATAAAACCTGTAATTCAATGAAGATGCTCCTACATCAGTGTCAAAATGTTGTCTTATATTTATATTGCAGAGCTTCTCTATAGCATGATTCTAACTGTAATTTTTGCATTTTAAATAATTTTTAGTTTTCTGAATTGGTTAAACTTGTAAGTCATTGCCTTATTCCTTTCTTAATTGTTCTATTTGGTTCGGATGTCTGAACACATAATGACAGTTGTGTTCAACACTGTGAAATAGGACCTAAACCAATAGCGTGGATAAATTTCTTCAAGAAGGTCGATCATCCCCAATTTCAGGGAATTCTCAAGCTGTAATTATTTTATTTTTCTTATCCTTCGTAGGCAATCCTGTTTAAAAGGTATTCAAGCCTCTACTTGTATAACTGCAATTTTCGATCTTTTGCATGTGCCAGGCTATATTTTGCTCCAAGGATGGGATGCCTTATGGGCGGATAATTATTGGTAAACTTTGTTACTCTTTAACAAGCATATCCAATATTGCTCATTTAGATGGATTTTATGTGATCTTAATTGTCTAGAAGTACTTTCTATTTTTGTCATTCTAGAAGATACACTTTATGCATAAAATAAATTTTGTGAAATATGCAAACCCTGATTTCTTTCAGCGAAAATTTGGAACTGTGGTTGAAATTGAAAGCAGTCAAACATAACTAGAATTAACTAATTCAGTTGAAAGTACCAGAGATGAACTCTGTTGCATCCTCTTTTCTTTTCTGAAAGAGTTTAAGGTTAAATATGTCGTAGATATAAAATATTGAACGTGGAGAATAAATTCAAAATAGAAAGTAGATGGTATGGCTCTAAGATTATTACTGTTGAGTTGCATTACATTAAATGTGGTTCAGATTCTGAGATGAAATTTCAAGATGCTACCTAATGGTGAATTTCTTCAGATGGATTATTGGCTGGAGCTACAAATTCCTTTTGTCCATTATACTTCACGGTGAGACAGCTCAAGGAAGTAATGTCCACAGAACAGCCTTGTGATTTTGCATATGAATTTGGAGATGGGCTTTTGAATCTCCATGACTGCCCAGAAGGCTTCCCAATACCAGGTAAATGGGCTACTTGGGCATCCAATTTCAGTAATCTACAATTTGAAGTCATGATTTCTGTGTTATATAAACTCTTGACTGTCTATTTTCTCATTTCCTTCACAGTATACCTGGTCTTATGTAAATTTTGTAGTTCTTATATGTGCTTTGTATAATTTCATTTGATTATTTGATTGTTTAAATCTTGTAATTTATGATTATTAAAAGATTAATTTGTATGAGTGTCCAGCCTATGCCATCTTTTAATGTTCAGATGTAAAAAGAATCTGCAACATCCATGCTCAATTTCGACTTAAGAATCGTGCAGCTTATGGAAAGCCCAAGTTATTCTCTAGGCAGAAATTTTTGTTGCACTGCTGTGCATACCAAGATGGGTTCATACTTGTTAAAGTGAGTTGAAAATTTTGGCTAGATGACTATTACATCCATTCTAGTTCAATAACCATCTCTGAAATTAATTTAGCTGAGATAAAGATTGAGGTGGCTATGTCGGGCATCATTCCTAAGGGGCCTAAAACCCCTCAGAATCAATTCTTAATGATGAATTGGGGTGTTCAGCCCATATGGTTTCTAGGTAGTTTTTTCGTTTCTCTTTTAGTGCATTCCATGCTTGGGATTCACTTCTGTTGGTTCAGATGGGGCCCCCAATCCCCTCTTGTTTGATCCTCTGTAGTCTTGCTAATGTCTTGGGCTTTGTCTCCTTCTGAGGGGGGTAGCCCGCTTGTCTTGTAATTTGTTTTGCTTTTCTCTAATAAATTTGATATTACCTATCAAAAAAGAAAAGATTGAAGCGGATGTGGAAAGACTAAGAAGGCTATTTAGAGGGTGATTATCGGTGGGTCCAAATAGGTGAGAAGATGGGAGGAAGATGTGATGGTTTGTCCATGTGCAATGAAAATCAACTGCAGCACAAAATGCGCCAATGACAGGGTGATCACATGTAATTGGAATGGAGTTAAAAGACAGGAAAGGGGAGAGGCACTAGAAAATAAATGGGTGGGAAAGGGGTTTGACAGCTTTTGAATAGAAGCTATGTCCTTAATAATGGGATAACAGTGCTGGCATTCTATATTCTTCTTATAATTAATGTTTTGCATTGTTATTTGGGAGCCTTCAATCTAATTTGAGATGGCTCTCCACTAATTACCACTCTTAATTTTTCATTTTGCAGTAAAACATCCATGGCCTTTCAATGATCATGTGGTCATTTATGTTCGTCATGTGGGACCAGGAGTATTGGTAGGGCAAGCATGGCAAGAAGGAAAAGTACTGGAACAAGTGCCTAAAAAACTTTGTGGTGAGATTCTAATGGTGAAAGATTATGCTGCATGTGGAGAAAATCAGTGAACGGAAGTACTCCAACACCCCCCCACCCCCACCCCCAAGGGTGTGAACTTGCTTTCCCTTCTTTACAACCATTTGCAAATCTCTGAGTTGCTGACTAATGCTATGATTTGGCAAGCATGTGCAGTCTCTCTTTGTCAACTATGATCTTGCTGCTCTGATTTTGTATATATTTATCTAATTTTGGATTTCTATTGTGACTGACCAAGTTGAAAGATGAATGTGCTTGTAGTTTGGTCCTTACCTTGAAATAGTGAATTCTTTGTTTCTTGAGGGCAAATTTGATTGTGCAGCAGTGTGAAGTTTCTGATTGCAAATATTATAAAACTCTCATAGGAAAAGTTAATCATTGGGGCTCAACTTTCTTGTGTTTTACATCTCAAATCAGGAACTTTCTGGACAACCCGATGTAGCCTATGGAGTTAAATAGATATTGAACTTGTTGAATGAACCTAAGAACTTGACACAGCTAGGGTCTCCTTGTGAGGGCACACTGTAATCAGATTATATTGAACTTTAAGTCCATAACCCACCTTGTATAGATGAATATCATCCAACGCCATTCCAATGGTTAAAACCTCGTGTGGGCGCCTCTCATTAAAATTGTTGGACTATTGAACTTGTATGGATTTTTGTTACTTTTACTTCTCAACTGTCCTACATGGGATCTAGGAATTTGTTGTGTGGAATCTGCATGGTTCAGAAAGTTATACATCAGTCTCCTCTGGTTCAAATTATTGGTATGTAATAGAGGTGAGATAAATAGAACCAGCAACAGTGAGAAGGAGAAGAAGATAGAGAAGAAGAGGGAAACTATCCGGTAGGTTCAATGAATAGTAAACCCATCCGGTAGAACCTCCATTTTTTGTCTCCCAATGCATGAGGCTCTCGCTATTGTATGAGGATCATAATTTGCAATCATATACAATGATAATCAACAAAAGGTAATCAGTCAGAAAAAACGTGGTCATCACCAAGACAGAGCGATGTGATCTAGTGTTAAGATATGAGAATCATATACCCATCCGGAGAGAACCTGAATGAAGTATATTTGTTTGTTTGAAGGTCTTGAACACATGGATTACAAGATAACCAAATGTAATAGAAAGTAATTGCAGCAGTGGACATTAGTACTCATTTTTTCAGATTTTGAAATAGACATATTAGAAACAAGGTAGGCTAAAAATGGAGGGAGATTGGAAGGACTCTGTACGTAGTGTTAATGGTCCTGTAGCCAAATTCTACACCAATTTGTTTCCAATTATTTTTTACATAACACATGCATAGGATAAAAATACAAAAATTTAGAAAGTTTATTACTAGTGATAATGCTTCCATTAAAAATATTACGTAGTTTGAACTCTGGGTGAATTTGAACCCAAGCTTAGCACAAGACATTGAACCCTTAAAGTCTAAAATACCACTTGCCATATGGTACACATTGTTAACACTCCTCCTCAAACTGAAACATAAATATCATTCATGCCCATCTTGGAACACCCTTGACGAAAAACATTTTGAAACAAAGCTTGGTAAGTATATCACCAAGTGGGTTGGTAGATCAAACATATGGATTAGAGTTTGATTTCCACAGCACAACATCTCACACAAAATGCCAGCCTTTAATAAGCTTGGAAGTTTGGTCTGTACAACAAAGACTAGATTATTAGCAATGAAGATAGCAACGTCAAACCTGTGGTGATTGCTTCAAACCATAGATAGCCTTGCAAAGAAACATACTGATTGGCATTCTTCTTGAATAACATATCTTAGAGGTTGCTCCATATATATCTCCTTTAATAAGTCATCAAATATGAAAGAATTTTTTTATAACAAGTTGAAAGAGTGGCCAGTTCTGATTATTGTTCTCAACCAGATTCTTGAACATAATAGATAGCCCTTCCATGGTCAGAGTGAAGAGATAAGGGGACATCGGATCATCTTGCTGAATTAACCCTGTAGGGCTACCATTAACCAAGACCGAAAACATCGTAGAATCCACGCAGTAGTGAACCCATATAATGAATTGAGTAGGGAATCCTATGGCCGACATGGTAAGAAATAGGTAACTTCTCTTCAAAGTGTCAGACTTTATGGAGGTCTATTTTCAAAATTGTGGAAGCGTAAGAATGCTTTCTTGACAGCCTCCCACCACATTATGGCAATCCAAGTTGTTATCAGTAGTAGTTCTCCCTTCAATAAATGTTGATTGATTCTTAAGAGAACTAAATTTAGACAGAGCTTCTTTACCTTCCTCTATCTTAGGGTTATAATCTTCTTAATTCTCCTACACTGTGTATCATGGAACAGGGTATAAAATTATGCATTACAAGTGTTCGACATAAATATTGAAAGAACAGATTGTTATCATAAAATCAGTATAGCCCTCGTAAGAAGTCTCATTTTAGGGGCAAGTAGCCAAATTGAGACATTTTCGAGACTATGTGGTAAGAGAGCTTGGATGATGGGAAAGCATTAGATGCATCCCCCCACATGGTTTCAACATAACAGAGTACCGGCATCAGTGAGAGCACGAGAAGGCTTCTAGAACATAAATTGATAAACAAATTTAAATCAGAATGACTAAAATAAGTTGAGATAGTTAGAGCACAATAAGACTTCTAGATCACATACTCATGGAAAAGATAAAAGAGGAAGAGGGGGGAGGGGGAGAAAATAAAACACGAAAGTTTCTTCTCCCACAATACCCACTCTCAAATCTCTTTCCCCCCAACACCACTCACATTAACGTAACATCCATTCCAATTTGGATGCTCCAAAACCATCACCAAGAAAGAAATTTATTCCGTTGTGATTATTCAAACTTCCCATATAAAATCCTAAAATCAAAGGTAGAAAATACAGAAATTTCTCCACAGATAATCAAAATATATTCATCCAATGCTAAAACTTCACTGTAAAACCTACTTTAGAGACCATTGCAAGAAAATATCCGTTGGATCTCCAACTAAGAACTTGAGGTTATATGATAAAATCAAAAAAGGTAACCACAACAACAAATGGGAAAAACAGATCAGATAAGAAAAGAAGAAGATACCGTTAGGGTTTGAGGAGAAATCGACAAAGATCGTTGATCGCTGAAGCCCCCTTAGCTCACAGGTTCTTCTCCATGAAGCTTCCCTCACAGGTTGCATATCAATGCTTCTTCGTTCTCTAGGTCAAGGATGAAGTCGAGACCATCGTGGGTCTTGAGAATGAGTTTTATCCCTTATTTTTCAGAACGTGGAATGAACCAATTTTCCCGTTCTAAAATGAGCGTTGTTCTCCATTGCATTCTAGTTCTCATGAACGAGAATGAGAATGCATACCAAACACTATTTTTTTTATCCCAGAATGCATTCCAGGGCTAGAATGTGTTCCAAGAACGCATACCAAACACAGCCTAAGCGAACCAGACACAACCAAACTTAATTTGATCATGTAGATGGTTTCGAAAGTATCCCTCATTGCTTCCAATTTCATCATTCTTAAAAATAAACGTCTATGATAACAGTTAATGACAGCTTTGCTGTTTACAGACCTCTCTTACACTGTAACATAAATACTTGTGGACTGAGAATTATAAGAACATGGCTCAGGTGAGCTACCCTGGGTCCTTGAATCAAATATGGATGGTTAATACCATAACTTTCCAGAGGCAAGATTTGATGAAGTGAATTCAAATATCACCAGAAGACATGTCCAAGATAACATCTAGGCAGAATCATTGCTTTCGAATTAGTTATAGTGTCAAAGCAAATCTGCCATACAATTTAATCCTTCACACCAATGCAAGTGCATGGACGTGGGGAAAATGGAAAGTGAAATATTTTACATTTACAGTTTGAAAGAATGATTCTGCAATCTGGTTAAGTTCTTCACCGTAGTCTTGAAAATCGACTTAAAGCAGTATATGAACTATTGAACAAAGAAACTGATGAATAATCTCCAATATCCAGCCAACTGCATAAAGAAAAGAACTCGCAGGTTATTAACTCATCTATCTACCTACCCATCTCGTCTATAGACTATATGCAATGGAGTAGCGCACCTGAGCCAGAAAACCATTTCCAGTTTGTCCTTCAATTACCAACCCTGCTGTAAGACCAATCATAGCCCAAGCTCCATTAATTGCTTCAATTTGACGTTGTCTCTGTATCAATTATGAATGTGATAAGCATTAAAACAGAGATTAAAAGATGAAAATTCACAGGGTACAAGGAAATACAAAAAGATCAAATTCAAGCTTATCTGATATTTGTTATGAATAATGCCCCACGGCACTGGAAATGCTTGATGCATGTCAAAAAAAATCACTGTTTTCCTATCTCTGGCATGTCCAAAATCTCTCTCTCTTACCTTTGTGTGAACATTGGTTTTCCATGTTATAAGAACAGGGAAATGTGAGCCTTTGAGATTTATACTTTTCACGTACCACCATAAAAATTATGCAAATGCCTTGAACATATGAACACGTAAAGGGAACAAGCCTTTCCTTTCAAGAGAAAAATTAATCAATCACAATGGATGACCCCACAACTTCAGAGTCTTACTCTCCATATAAATATAAATAATTATCCCAAAGATCGAGAAACTAATGATAATCTAGCCAGTAGAGAGTGTTTATATGTGTTAAAACTTCAGTATGGGATATTAGGAACAATATCATGAAAGAAAACCACAGAAAATTTTCATGAAATATTCAGCAATCCCTATATCGAAATATTCATGGATCTGAAGGTACGATTTATCCATATGGTCCAAAGTCCCCACCACATTTACTGGCTTCTAGAGAAAGTTTACTCACTCTCCGTCTCTCTTTTTCTTGGATCACTTGCATTTCTTTGGCTGCTAAGCGCTTGGCCTCCAAAGGATCAACCATGATCACCTCATTGTTGAAACTTCTTTTTCCTGAAGAAGCCTAGAAGTGAAAAAGAACATGGATTGGTAACCAAAAGAATGAAAAATATTGTGTCAACGTACAACTAAAGTACATGCTGCACTTGCATGAATATGAAAATAAGAAAAATTTGACACACAAAAACAAAGAGAAAAAAACAATGGCAAGTGTACATCTTCATTGTATTTGGACAGACATAAATCGATGCCAAAGTCTGCTGATTTTAAAAGTTTGGATTTACAAGTGAACATGGGATATTTTTGAGATCAGAGTCATAACAAAGAAATATTTCAGAAAATTCAATGAAATAATTCAATTGATAAATTGGTCCATATCTTTGAAAAGTTTAACCCTCGCTACCATAAATAAGCAAGCCGTAATCAAAGAAATTAAGATTCGAATGCATAGAAACAACTCTAATCAGAACAGTGCCCGCCTCTTTGATTCCAATTTTATAGCAAGGCAGATAACTCATAAACCTAATTCCCACTGGCACAACTAATAGCCAATTCTGTTCTGGATGTTGTTGCATTGTCAATGTGAAGCCAACTGAAAATTATATCCCTTCCTTTCGGAAACCAAGTCGGAGGCTTTATTTTTATTTTTATTTCTCAAAGGTAAATTAAGTTGTTAAAAAGAAGCACAGATGTCACCACATCAAATTGGACTTCCACTGAAGATCGATCCAGATGATTTGGCAAGCAGATAGTTGAACCCTTAAAAAGGTTTCCTTAGTCACTGAATACCCTAAACCTCTTCATATTTTGGTGCAGGGTATGAAATCATAACAAGGTTAATATTCTGCTACTGAAGATCACATAAGGAATCTTCTTTTAGCATCCATTTAATTACATCAACTAGCCAAGAGGATATAACCTAAATCGGTGAGCACATTTAGGACTCCAGTTCTATAATTATATCCATAGTATGTACTCAAGCTCTCCAGCATATTTTACATTTTTTACTTGAAATGGAAATTGGGTCCAGTTAACATCGCAACTCCTATGGATTTACTGAAGCAAGCTACTGGACTTCACAAACTCAGACTGTACTATGGGAAAAAGTTCTTGGGAAAGAAAGGAACTTTTGCCTCTTCTCTCCGAAAAATAAAAAGTTTCACATTTTCCAGTCTTTTGAATTGAAGATCTTTCTGCCAGAAACATGATACCAAATATTGTCCCGACTATAAAGCATAACAATAAAAATTTTAAAGGCATAAAGAAATTAAAACAAAAAGAAAAAAAAAATAGGAGCCCTCCACTTTGCCTCTATGCCTGGTAATGTGTCTGTGGCAATTCTTTTAGCAATTTATTCAAATATAAAATGCGATGGGGGAGTTATTTTTTCCATGCTGATGCATCAACTTTCATTCAAAAATAAGGATACTTCTATTCCAAGATTTAACAGTAGGGGGTATCAAAAGGGGGGGGGGGGGAATCAACAGGAAGGGTGAAATGATCAACTTGGTTCATGTACCAAGCATGTAAACGCCATTTTCTACACATTTTAATACAAACAAATAAACAAGGGGAAGAACATCTGTGGTTCCATTTGGTTGGAAGTGAAGGGAAAGGAAATGGAATTAAAACAAAAATAAAAAATTTTGTTGCGTTACTAACAACTCACTAAACATAACAATTAAATTTACTTCACTTTTCACCCAAATTCCTCGATTTTGAATAAGAAACTATGATAAGGTCTATCTGAAAATTTTAACTACTTTATCTGGTAAGATATTAAGTTAGCTATACAGCCATCATTACAAAATTTTCCATTTTCTATTAAATGAATTTTACTTCATTTTCCATAGTTTGTAATAACAGGAATTGTCAGTGAAAATCAGCAAGCTATACAACAACTAGAAAAACAAGTAATTCTCCATGTAGCTCAAAATATATAAAGATATTGGGCCTCAGAGAGCATAAACTAACATATTCTACTCCCTCCATTATGAACCATGCTATTGAAGGTGAATTTGATAAAAAGACAACTAAACAAAGGGATTCTTAGTAAGACAAAATACTCAGATTAAACTATCCACCACATACCTAAAAAATGTTTGATCAATAATCAAAGCAAAAATATCTGCATTATACATGTAGAAGCCTTGAATTGATGCATACATTAGGATTAGCCAAGACCAGAAATGCTTGTCCTCTGCTTCTACGTTTAACAAATCGCACATCTTCATTTTGTTGCAATCCCTGGCTCCTGACGGAGAAAAACGGTAGACACACTAAATATAAAACCAATAGACCTAAACCCCCAAAGCAGAAGCACTGTAGGCATAAAGAGACTTAATAATATCAATAAATCAATCAAAAATTCCATTTTTGTTGTCACAAAATCGCCTTCTTTAGGAGATTTCTGATCAATAATCATGACCCAGAAGAGATTCATTCCTAATTCGTGCAAACCCCCATTTTCCTCAATTAGAAAAGCGCAAACCAGACCATAGAACGGGGAGAAAATAAGAAAACCCAGAAAGAATCAGAGGAAATTAAGTACATAAGTATGCCAGATTAAGCTTACTTGAAGATCGTTACAGGGAGAGAGGTCAAGGAACGGTGATCGTGAGAAGAGCATAAGGGCAGAGCACCATTGATGGTGAAAGGAAAGGATCCCATCATCTCCTTCTCTCTTTCTTAGAAGTAACGAATAAAGATGTGAAAAGTTTTGATTTCCACTTTTAACGGTTCAAACTCTTTCACTCTTTGTAATTCCTTTCTAGCCAATCGATTGGACTAGTTTTTAAATTGAGCTAGAATTCCGTACTGCTAATTAGTATGTGTGTCTTTCAAATGCTCATGATCCTCCGGTAGGAGTGAAAAAAAAAATAATAATAAAATGTAAATGATCCAATAAGATTGAAATTAAACATGAGGCTTAAAAGATCGCTCGAAAAATCCAACAGTTGGACTCATCTCATCGCTTCCACATGGTCGAACAAGATCTCGTGTTGCATTTACCAACCAAAAAAATGAAAAATCTTATGTTGCAGATTTTAAATCTACTGTTGATTGGGTGGAAAAAAGACTCTTGGTGGGAAACAAATTTTCTTCCTCTCGCGGGACTTCACAGTTTTCGCAGAATCTATTTTAGCTTCTATTTTTAAATATCTCATTTCTTGTTTTGTCTTTCATATCAAGATTGGTAAGAAATTGATTTCTATTTGCTCAAGCTTTTGGAATGGAAATTCTTGAAATTCAAAAATACTTCACCTCATTGCATGGGACAAAATCTGCTCACCAAAGAAAGTAGTTGGCTTGGGGTTGCGTAATGCTTTTATTTAAGACAAAGTCCTGCTATTGAAATTTGGTTATAGACTTTTATCAAATATTAATACTCTTTGGGTTCAGATTCTAAAAGCTAAATATTTTCCTCACCAATCAATTTTTGATAAAAAAGTGTTACAAAAAATGGGATCTTTGACATGGAACAATATTGTTAGCATCCCACCAACGTTGCGGAAAATGGTATATGTTCAGATAGGGGATGAATATAAATATTGTCTATAAATTGATCCCTTAACCTCTCCAATTCCTAGCTCCTGTCTTCCTACTAAGATTGACTATAAATTCTTCTACTCAGTGAAGTTCTTAATGATGGTTGGAATGTTAATTTATTGAATGCTTTCTTACCCACTAATGTTGTTAATAATCTTATTAAACTACCCATCTCATCTGAGGATCTATGGAGATGCTCTCTAATGAAGGAGGGGTGCTTCTCAACCAATTACTTTCTAAATTCCTCTATGATTCTCGTGTTTCTAAATTTTACTTACCACTAACACATGAAAAGCTATGAAAAGTTGTTTTGAGACAGCATGACCATGTTCAAAGGAGGCCTTAAGATGCTCCAGTACAAAAGAGTGATTAGATTCTGATTGAAGAAGCTAAAAGAGTCGAGGGGAAATCTGTCTAAAACAAATTTGGGAGAAGTGGTGAGGAAGGTCAGGCACAACTTAGGCTTTGTATTAAATATGACCTCAAAAAATTTGATTGGAGGATAAGGATCCATGTACCAAACCCCATTTAGTTGGAATGAGGCTGAGTTATTCTTGTACTAAGGGAACATTTATCCATGTCATTCATTTAGTTGAACAATATTCAGATTGAACTCTAGTTTTACTATAACCAATTCTTCCCTTCGTTCAGTGCTCGAGTTTAATGGATCAAATCTTATTCTAGCTATTCTTGTTTATCAAGAAGTAAGGATCTCAAAATCCTTGGAACTTATTTATCCTTCCTCACCACTTCTCCCAAATTTGTTTTAGGTAGATTTTCCCTCGACTCTTTTAGCTCCTTTAATCTGAGTCAAATAACTCTTCCGTACTTAAGCATCTAAAGGCCTCCCTTAAACATGGTCATGCCTTCTCAAAACGACCTTTCATAGCTTTTCATGTGTTATTGTTACTTGAAAATCAGCTCTATCCTTCCTAATTTTGCCACAAATCTATCTCAATTACACCAAGTTTATCTATATGATGTTTTTTAACTGCGTAACATGTCGCACCATACAAGATGATGTTTCACATAGAATTAAAATAGAATGGATAAAGTGTATAGATGCATAGGAGTGTTGTGTGATCAACATATTCCCTTAAAACTTAAAGAAGACTATTAAATTGCTGCATTGTTGGCTGCTTATGCCAAAAATGTATTCTCGAGCAAAACAAAAAAATCCAGCAAATATATTTAAGAAAAAAAAAGTATCCCAATTGAGGCTGATGAACTCTTAAGTGAGCCATATAAAGGAAAATATAGACTAACCAATGGCCTTTGTAAAGTAAAGGTGAAGATGTTAAAGACACCATTCTTATGCTAACTTATGGCTTTTAATCTATCACACAAGAGCATGAGTGCAAGTATTTTCATAGCAGCTTTGCAAACTTGGTTAGAAAACTACACCGACCTGGCCATAATTTAATCTGTACTTCCTGGCTTTTCTTGCATTCTTAATTACAAAAATACAGTATATACCACATAAGCAAAAAAGCCTTGCGATGGAAACACATACACGAAAGATATATACAAATTCCAATCCCCAACAAGTGCTAAGCAGAAGTAGGGAATTGAAGAAGAGCAATTTAATCAAAGCTGATGGGATTAACATTGTACCCAGTGCTCCACAATTCAATTGGTACATTCTCTTCATGACCCTTCTTGCATTCATAATAGAAGAGAGTGTAAACAACAAAGGCAAAAAGCCTTACAATACAAAAGAGGAAAGTGAAAACAGAACCAAAAGCAATCTGAGTCATTGCTCCAAGATCATCATCATCATCCACTGTGAGAAGAATCAACAGAAAGGAAATTGGAGTGCTCAGTAGCTCTAGAAACAACATCAGAACAAACCCTTGAACCTTTCTACCCTTGATGAGTTCCCTAGCTTTCCCAAGTGCTTTCATTCCATAACAGTCCTCTAGAATTGAGATCACAAGACCCAACATAAAAACAGTGGCTGGGTAAAGATATAATAATGTAGCAGAAATACCCACAATGCTAATCCAGGCAACAGTGGCACCAACAGAAGTAATTAAAATGAAGGCCTCAAGCATCATCAGACAGAGAAACACATAAGCAATGGTGATTAGCAAAAAATATAGCCCTGTGATGATCAACCTTTTCCATGTTGCTTGGATCATCAATAACAACTCCCTAAATCTTATAAAGTTACCTTGGTAAGTTGCAGAAGATGAATTTATTGTTGCAGCCATACCAAATAGAGAAATGACACAGAAGATTACTGAGAAAACAAATTCAAGACACACCAAGATCCAGGCATCTTTCTGGGCTGTAGAAGGGCTGTCATTGAAGTCCTCAAGCTTTTGTAGCAGAGGCCCAGCTAAGACAGCATGAAATGTAACAAGGATGGAGAAGGGAAAAAGAAGGAGGATTGTGACCAATACCGTGAGTTTCCTATTTCTAGAAGGAAGCTTGATGGCTGCTCTCAGGACTCCAGTTACATCCGACATTAGAGATGAATCACTAGAAGCTAGGAAGACCTCCTTATCCATGGCTTCTTCTTCTTGTTCTTCTGTTTTTTGGGATTGAATCTAGAAATGCTATTGGGGTTTAATGGTAATGGTAAAGTAGTGCTTGCTTTTCCAAAAGAAAAAAGAGAAAAAGCAAAAGCAAAGCACTAGAAATTTGGTACGATTACGGGACCAAAAGCCAAGTGGACATCTCCCATTTGCTGAGATTCAAGCACATACCCAACATTTTGCCAAAAAGTAGTGCCTAGTTCAGTGGCTTTTTTTTTTTGGTGACCCGAGTAGGTTACAAATGAGTTATAACCCTTTTAACATGAGTTGCTGCTAACACCCTAGAAGTTAAGACAAAACTGGAAGTTTACAATTTGGAGTTCAATTTATAAAAAAATAAAAAATAAAAAATAAAAAAATGAAAATTATTGTCACAACTCACAAGGGGTTATTAATCTTTCAAACATCGCAAAACATCTACGCTGCCACAAGGGCAGATGATTTGTAAATGATTTAAGTTAGTCATGTGTCAAATTTATGTTTGTTATTTATTAATTTATTTTTGTAAAAATATCAAATGTTTTTCTAATTTAATCAAATACTCTCTCATATGTTGACATGCGTCCCATCTATGTCATGAATGCATACTAATCTTCTAACCATGACTATGCAATATACCAACTTTGAGAACTAGAGGATTTAGATAAGAAAAAACACAAAAATGATCGGCACAAATGACTTCTGAAAACATGACAAACATTTACATCACCATTAATTGCTCTGAGCTTTGGGAGCTTATCTTATATGCGCCCATCAAACTCATGAATCTACTCCAATTAAATGGAGTTTATAGGATTAGGAAAAAAAGATAATCAATAAGTGCCTATTTAAGTTTGTTAGAGGGTATAAATAAAATCGAACTGCTCTGTTTGATTCTGATCAAGGGTTTTTGGGATGAGTTACACAAGTGCCTCATTGAACTTTTATTACTTCTTGATGGCTTTTCTTACAATGGTGATAGAACATAGTGTAGACCATGAAATAGATGATCTTGACCAGGCAAAACAAGTTCACCATAATCAGCAAGATCACCAATCTCCTTTCTACTAGTAAACTTGTTATAAACTTGTGACCAAGAACCCTTAAAATGGTTCCACAAATCAAGGCAAATATAAGGTTGATGATGAAGCCCTGGATATGTAGCATCCTTCCCTTGGTGACCTCTGCAGCTCTCCCCAGAGCCTCCAAGCCATAGCATCCTTCTTCCACAACTGAAATCACTAGCCCCATTCCCCAGTTTACAGCCACGTACAGAGTAAGCAGAAACCACCCCAAAAGAGCTATCAAAATGCCAAGGACAAGAAAGACAAGCAGACCATCAGAAAACACCAAAAGAATACCCACTGAAGCCAAAACCAAAAGGGCATAACCAGAACCCAAAAGGGTCACGTAGAACAGAGTGATCAGTGTTCTGGTCCATGTTCTTTTGATCTTCAAAACAAGCTCCTTGAAGGTTAGGTTCTTCCTAGCTCTAGCCATGGCTGAAACACAGATTGTAGCAGTCATGGAGAAAAGGGAGACCAAACAAAACCCAATCGTGAAGAGGAGTTGAATTGTAACAATATTTCTGGCGTCTTCTTTGATTTCGGTGAGCAATTTGGTGCGTTCAGGGCTTCTGCGTTTCTCTGTACCCAAGAGAAGAACTCTGGTGATGAAATCCATGATGACAGGGTATTGGATGTAATGATCAGACAACAAGAGAACAGAGTAAGAGAGGATGGTAAGGACGATGATGGAGAGCATGACCTTCCCCTTTTTGGAGATTTTGAGTTGAGATCTTGGTACAAGTCTTGAAGCACATTGCAGATCAGAAGGGAAGATGGAAGCCATTGAAGGAAGAAAAGGGCTGTGTGGGTTTTATTTAATTCTTTTTCTATGCGCAAATTCTGTTGACTTTAAACTTTAATTGTTTAAGAAAAGAAACCTAAATTTGTATTTTCCTATATATGGAGTATTCTTTTCTATTTTTTTTTTTTTTTTAATTATAAAGGAAGTTCAAATTACTCGGGAAGAAACACGAGAGGCATCAGCATTTAAAGTAGAAGAAATGAAGGAGTGGGGAGATGTCTAGAATTGGGAAACTTGTAGATCAGCTCCATGAGTAGCCAAAAGATCAGCGACCACATTACGTTCTCCATAAATATGATTAAAAGAGACGCTGGTAAAACTTATGAAGCAATTTTCTATAACATGCTTGATACGCCAAGGAATAGCATGGTATTTTCGATCTAGAATACTGATAATTGTAAGATTATCCCCTTCAATCCATATCGATTGAAATCGGAGGGCATCAGCCACCTTTAGGGTGTGGAAAATTGCCAATGCCTCTGCCACACAAGCAAAATTCCATCCAATGCCTATAGGGAAAGCATGACAGAATATGCCATTATGGTCTCTAAAGACTCCACCTACACCTACAAATCTAGGGTTCCCTTTGGATGCGCCATCAATATTGATTTTAATGTAGCCTGAAGGCAAAGGGGACCAAGATACCATGACAGTCTGCCAAGGAGGAAATGAAGTTTGGTGAATAAAGGCGTTAGTCACCTCTTTAGCTTTTGTAATGAGCCCCCATGGAGTCTTATCTACAGATCGGAAGACTGTCCAGATAAGATGTCCAAATGTACCATAATAAATTGAAGATAAATCGAAGAGGCTAGACTTTGAATTATGGCTAGAGATGATGAGATTCACTAGATGTTCTTACATTATTCCATCCCGAAACACTATGTAACCCAGTCAAGCGCCAAGTTTGAGATGAATAAGGGCAGCCAATGAGGATGTGATGATCATCAGTTCCATGCCAAGAGCACCATGGACAGTGGCTATTAATGAGACACCCCCTTTGGTTGAGTAGTCGGGCATAGGTAATATACCCCTAGCTAACTTCCAAGAGAAGAATTGGACTTTGGGAATGGTATAAGAGTGCCACAATTCCAGCCACATAGGGGTGAGGAGTATGGCAAGAAGGACCCAAGGCAATTCGATAAACAGAGGAAACCGTGAAGGTGCCGGAAGAAGTCCTCAGCCAAACATAGCAATTAGATGCCGGAGATTGAGGAATTGGATGGAAAGAATTCTCCACGCGATGTCGTATGGGCACCAATAACAGATCGAAGAAGCATTCCAAGATCTCTTGTCTGGCATCATAAAATCAGAAACTGAGGTAGGAGCATTACTTGGTACCTACAATAGAGCAGCAGGAGGAGGGCAATTTGGAATCCAATAATCAGTCCAAGGGTTAATAGAGACTCCATCACCAACTTGAATAAAAATCCCTAGACTAAGGAGATCTCTACTACTGAAGACCAATTTCCAGCCCTATGAGGCTTGCAAAGGACAATGAGTCTGTATGAAACTGCAATGAGGAAAATAACGGCTTTTCAAAAGACGACCCCATAGGGAAGCATTGGAAGTCAAAAGTTTCCACCCTTGTTTGGCTAGCAATGCTTGATTTATGATTACAGAGAGCTTCAGATTTAAACCTCCACGTCGTTTAGGTTAACAATTATCGACCCAGCTAACTCTAGGAGTTAGTTTAGATTCCCCATTAGACCAGAAGAATTTACGACATAAATAATCAAGCTGGGTTAACACTGACATTGGAAGTTTGAATCAGGACATATAGTGGAGCGGAATAGCTGAGAGCACCGATTGAATTAACATGGTTTCCCTGCAAAACTCAGATATTTTGATTTCCATAGTTGGAGTCTCCGAGGAACTTTATCAAGAAGAGCTTGGGAACTTTATCAAGAAGAGTTTGGCAATCCGACTTGGATAATTTTTTCCCACATAGGGTAGACCAAAGTAGATGTCCATCCTGGTAGTAGGGGTAATTTGAAGGCGCGATTCTATCAGCCGTTTGACAGAGGAGCTAACATTAGGGAAGAATTTAGCTATGGTCTTGAAATATTAAGCATTTGGCCTGAATAAGAACAATAATCACTGAGAACCAAGGAAAAAGCGTGTAACTCTTGAGTTGTTGCTTGTCTGAACAAAATCAGGTCATCGGCAAAGGCCACATGGGATATTGCTTCGTTGTCCCTTGAGAATTTAATTCCCTGAATTTTCTAATCAACCATAGCTTTCGCTAGATGATCTAATAGAACCCCCGCACATAAGACAAATAGGTAAGGTGACAATAGATCGCCTTGGCGTAGACCTCTCGATGGTGGTTGAAAGTAATCTAACGGGGCACCATTTAAGAGAACAACCATATATTAGATGTCTTGACACAAAACATCACATAGTTAATCCATTTTTATTCAAATCCATAAGCTTGCAATGCCTTTTCTAGAAACCCCCATTCCAAGCAATCATAGGCTTTATTTATGTCTATTTTAACTAACATAAAGCCATATCACCCGTTTCTTTTGTGTTTGATTCGGTGCAATAACTCATGACAAATAAGAATATTGTCATGTATATTGCGCCCCTTAATGAAACCATTTTGATGAAATGATATGATTTTGTTTAAGAGTGGTTGTAATCTAGAAACCAGAAGTCGGGCACTGATTTTGTGTATAAAGTTACACAGGCTAATCAGTCCGAAACCTCCAATAGCAGATGGGTGCTCCACTTTAGGAATTAGAGCAATAAAAGTCTGGTTCAGAGTTTTGGTGAAAGGACCTGAATCGAAGAAATTGATGACTGTACTGATAACTTCTAAACCAATGATTGGCCAGGTTTTTTAGTAAAAAATACTTTGAAATCCATCTGGACCTGGTGCCTTTGTGGGAGCCATGGACATAACTGTATTTAGGACCTTTGCACTAGTAACCGGTCGTAATGGGTTGATGTCGTCTATCCCTGTAACTCATCCCCTAATATTGTAAAAGTACTAATCATGAATCAAAGGAGCTGTAGCAGAGTAAAGGGATTGTAAATGAGTATTGATGGCGTGACCCATATCTTCTCTACTAGTGAGAGTTAACCCATTCACATTGAGGCTGCGAATGAGATTTCTGGCTTTCCTCCACACCGTTGTCAAATGGAAAAATTTTGTATTTCTATCTCCAAAGTGCATCCAGTCCAATCTAGATTTCTATAGCTATAAGATCTCTTTTTGGAGGACAATGCGTTTCAGTAGCATTACAATAATTTTCAGTTGCATACCAGTGCACATCTCTAGCAGAAATATCCACATCATAAAGTGAGATTAGCGTGTGCCTAATCTGATCCTCCCTTTGATTAAGATTGCCAACAATCGATTTGTTTCAAATTCTCAGCTTATGCTTATGATTATTGAGCTTTTTATGGAAAATAAAAGAGGGGGAACCATGATAAGGGTAGTCCATTCAGATTTCATTAAGGCATCAAAGGTTGATTTAAAAAACCAACACACCTCCAAGCGGAAGGGTCTCCTAGCTTGAGAATACAAAAAAGACTTTAGGAAAATTGCTTTATGATTAGATGTAACAACATGCAAGTGATTCACAACAATATTTGGAAATTGTTCACACCATTCAGTAGAGCATAGAATCGGTCCAAGAGACCTTCAATGCGATAGTCATTCCTTTGGTGATTGTCCCAAGTAAATTTTGGAATGCCACCACTTCCATTCACAGCCGAAGAGCAAGCATAGTGATCAAACTTTAAATTTTGGCATAAGGAATGAAAATCAGTCTAAATGGACTTAGTTTCTGATAAGAAAAGCAAAAGTGGTCGGTTATTTCCTCTAAGATTGCGGAGCTCCCTCCTTGCTGAGATTCGACCCAATCCTCGGCAATTCAATGACATTAAGTACAAGCCATATCACCCTCAGATGCGAATTGGAAGATAACCAAGCCCTTTCCAAGCGGATGCGTAACCACCCCGTCCTTCATATTCCAATTTTCTTTTGCCTCTTGACATAGAGAATCCAGGGAAGCAAACATGAAATTTACTCTACCAATAAGAGGAAAACGGAAAGTATTCCTTACCGGCTAATAATCCTGTTGAGGAATTATATCCAAGTGAGGCTGCTTGCTTGAATAGACTCTGGCAAAGCTGCAATGTCAGGCCAAGATCCTCTACCCACCGCCTTAGCATAGGATTTCTTGGCCTAAGCCATTTTTCCACATGTTTGCTCCCTATAAACTCCCCAATCACTTCCACAATCTCCCTGGCCGTCAGTACTCTGTCCACTCCCTCCCTGGCATTGCCATCCTCCTCATCACCCCCATCGCGCATCTGTCACGTAACCCTGCCAACTTAATGGTCCCTACACTCCCTCCTCTCTCCCCCTTTGCCGACCCACCCTCCCTCCCACCCACTTTCCCTGGCCGTCAGACCATCGTTTATGCATATGAACGCCTCCTTATTGGTTCCTGTGCAAACACAGAGCGCTCTTTTTCCCATTATAAAAATTTGATTATAATTATTACACTGAAATAAAATCCCGGAAATGCCTATTATTATTATTATTATTATTATTATTATTATTATTATTATTTCTCCAATATCTTGATTAGAGATTCTTTTTGCAACCTAGATTGATACAAGAGGAATGAAGTATCGTCTATGTAGAAACGAAAGCCCAAAACGATGTAGAAAGGAATATAAATAATAAATAAGCAATCACACAATGTAAGAATATACATGATTCGATAAGATTGTCTACGTTCATGATGTAATGAGATCTGCTTCAATATCAATGGATAATAGAATTACCATCAATTGTCCACATGATTCTCTCATATTATTAAAAAGAAAATCATCTTGCTATAAACATATGAAAAAAACCCCTGCACATGCATATATTATTGAAATATTCATGTAGCTCAAAAGAAAAAAAAAAAAAAAAAAAAAAAAGACTCCCATAAAACTGCCATGGACCCACAAATTCGTCAAGCCCTAAAAACAAAGATAACGTGTAAGGTGGGCCAATTCCTTTGACCCTTGGGTCCTATGACCTCTGACTTAATAATCCTTCAGAATTAACACACAAATGTAAGCGATATAATACACGACACCGTAACCCCATCACCTGTAAATTAATCCTAGTTACAAGCCATGCGCTTCAAAAGAAAAACAAAGAACAGGATGAGTTAATATCTTCCCAAAAACTAATCAAGGACTGATAGCAAACAGGAGAACTCCATAGATCAGGTTTGACTTTAAATGAAAATTATGAGTAGTCTACAAGTCCACAATTAATAAGTAGAAGAAGGAAGCAATTAGAAGCAACTTTCCCAGCACACTCGACATATAGGTACAGATTACCTAAACTCTTTGGATTTCTATTGAAGACATAGAAATGAATCCTTAAATCCACAAACTTTCTCAAGCCAGAGTTGCAGTAAAACGTGGAACAGTAGGGAACATTCTCTGGCCTGAACCTAACTGAACTTTCACCTCTTCTCCATGGATCTTCTTACACTCAAAATAGAGCAGTGTGTAAACCATTGCACCATACATTTTCCACAGGCAGATAATATTTGTCAACATGAAATGCAAACCTGCTCCAAACTTCGCCGAAATCTTCACATCCCCCGCTTCATATCCAACAAAACCAGAAACTAAAACGAGAACTAGACCCAAAACAAGGGTGACAACATATCCTTGAAGCTTCCTTCCCACCATAAGCTCTTCAGCTTTCCCAAGTGCTTCCATTCCATAACAACCATCTTCTAAAACAGAGACCACAACACCAACCATCCAAACCATCCCCAAGTAGAGGTTTACAGAGAGAACCAAAAGAACCATGAAGAGAGCCAGTGTAACCAGAGGAAAATAGTGCATAACACTGTACAAGGGAATTGAACCATTGGCAATCATTGTGAGAACACCAAACATAATAAGAATAAGAACAGAGCAGCCTACACTCATTAGAGAGATATAGAACCAAGTGATCGCCGGCCCATGCCAGGATCTTCCAGTCTGCGTTAAAACCTCCTTAGGAGTCGCTTTCTTACCCGAGTAAGTCACGGCGGAAGCATAGACTGTGGCAATCATGGAGAAGAGGAAGACAACCCACATGGCTACTGCAATGATCAATTCATTGCCCAGAAGAACTCCCACGTCTTTCTTGATTGCAATCACCAGGGTATGGTACTCAGGGGTATCAGGTTGATGGGTTCTTAATTGGAATATGTTCATAACCAAATCAAAGAGGAATGGTTCGATGGAGAAATGGTTACCCAAGAAGAGAAGACAGTTGGAAAGGAGGGAGAACAGGGCAATTGAAACCACGAGCTTTCCATTTCTTCGAAGGATTTGCAGGGCTTCTCTAAGAATCCCCACAGCACTCAAATGATCAGAGGAGTTCAAAAGCAGCTCCTTTGACATTGCTGGAGCTTAAGATGAGAAAAAGGCTCCTTTCCTTAGAATCTATCTGAGGGTTTTTGGTTTTCAATCTCCAATTCTCCTACAAAGAAAGCATTTCTATCCCTTGCTGCATCAATTGATGATTACTCTTGGGAATTCATATAAATCAGTGATAGTTTAGGATATAAACTGGATTCCAAACCAATGTTAGAAAGGCAAACACTAACATGCAAGGCGTCTCAGCTTATCAAAGCCCTTCTAGTGTCTGGTCAAAAAATTATTTTTATAAAGGAGTATTTTAAAATTAAATATTCTCGTCGACCTCACCTCCACTAAATTTCAAAGAAGATGATGAAATGGATAATTAGATTTAAATATCATTTTTTTTCAAATAAATTTTGTTGTACGCAATGGAACCTAAAGGTGTCTGATTCAGAATCTGCAACCTCCCTCAGCTGTGATTCAGCAGCATGTCCTTGTCTATTCCATTCGTATTCTTTTTCACTTTAGGCAAAGGGGCGGGTTCCTCTCTCTCTCTCTCTCTCTCGGTGGGGGGAGCGAGAGAGAGGAGGAAGGGTTGGGAAGGAAGGGGCATCTTTTGCCCCGTATGATATAAACACTTTTTTTTCTTAGACTATAATCTAAACACATAAATCACATTTGTTGGTTTGGAGTGAGAAATTTTAATTTAATATAAAATACATATGAAGGATAATTGCTTGCTCAGTTAGTTGCTGCCTAATCAATGGAGGGATTATAGATGGGACTCCTATGCGTGTCAAGCTCTGACCTATTCCTGATGCAGAACAAAATACTTATAAAATTTTTATTCATTGATGTCTTTTTTTCTCTCTTCTCTTCTCTTGTGCTAGTTCAAGAACCATTATGCCAGGCAAGATTGTGAGGCCACATAAAGATTCACAAGGTGGGAATAGACAAGGACCCTCGCGAAGGGCCAGCAAAGGGTCCATTGGGCCAAGCTTATTGCAACAATTCAACTTCTACTACTATTTTTCAAGAAAATAAGGGGTAGGAGGCCGTGACAAACCAACGACCTTTCTTGGACTTATCCTAGAGCCCTACTATCTAGCAGCTTGCCATTGAGCTAGAAACTTAGCCCCATTCAATGATGACCACATGTATTATTAGGGACTCGAAAAATATAATCTCATAAGAAGGCTTTGGGTTACATAGTAATCTACATATCCAGATTTCACTAGAAAAATACTTCAACAGATAAAAAACTACAGGGTCTGTAGCACCACAAAAAACACTTTGCATGGGGAAGATATCAGATCTATTCAAAACCTTATGAGAGAGAGAGAGAGAGAGAGAGAGAGAGAGAGAGAGAGAGAGAACTTTTCTTTGGCTTCTACATATTATTTATTTGAAAAAAATTTGTTGTTAAAATTTCGTATGCTAATCCAAGTAGTGAGATTCTATTGGATGATTTTACCTTAATTTTCTTATGTGAGTCTGAATTACTCACTGGACACCTAAAATTAAAAATAAAAATTAAACTCTTAAGTAAATAGTATTATTAAGTACATTTAATTTACAATATCACATAACATAACTACAAGCATGGAAATAAGACTTTCATCACCCTATTTCGTTGATCGGAATATCATGCACAAAGAATTTGAATCTCTGATTGGGCATAAAAGAATTTCTAAAACCTTACAAAATAACTATTAATAAATAATAATATTTTGAATCCTTTTGCAAACTAGTTGCAAAGCATGCTACCATACGAGAAGTGAAAATGATTATTTTAACTCTGTTTACAAACTAGCTAGCTAGTTGCAAATAGGGATAGATATGCCGTTGGTATATGGTAAGCCAGCAGATAGCATCAATGGGGGTGCTAGATGAGTATCATACAAGAGGTGTAGGGGGTTCTTTCAAAAGGATCAAGAAGAGAGAGATAGACACAATGGATGTCAGCTTATGATATATCAACAGCATATCCAACCTTTTCCCATAACTATTTTAATATTGTCCGTCATTTTCTATCTTATTTTACATTTTTTATTTGAACTGCATCAGATTGAAAGGAAAATGACAATGGCACAATGGAAGTGTTTTTTCCATAATTATTAGATTACATAAATGAATTATATCCCCATTATATTAAGAAAAAAATACTTAGTGGGCCATATATGTCTTGTTTTATGATTCTCATGTCACCCTTATCTTATGAATGCATGATTTTGTTGTGTTAACAAACAAACACTATATTGATGACTGCGTTTTTTTCTAAATGAATAATGACTATAAGTTGTTATCGTTGCATCCTCAGTCCATTGTGTTTAAAATTCGAGGTTTGCTAAATCAATATATGAGTAATACATCCTTTAACATTTTTTATGTATCGCAAATATTGCCCGTGCATGGTTGAGCAACTAAGATATTGGATGAAACTAATGACAGTAAGTAGCAAGTTATTTTTTATCCAAAGAAAGTGAACAAGTTATTGAACCTTGCATATATTCTATGGTAAAAACAAGAAAAAGTTATATTTTATAGTTGGTTATTGGAGTTTTATTTTCTTAAGTACTGAGAGTCAGTTCTTATTCAATGCACAAATTAGTACTTGCACTCGTTGGTAAATCCTCTCTCCCTGCATATCTTATAAAAACAAAAGCAAAAGAAAACAGCTTATACCACATACAACTAAAGACAGCTTCTGTTACAATGCTGCTTCTAAATGAATAACTAAAATTGGATTACCTCAATTTCTTGTGTCTTACAGGAGTGTGTAGGGTTTGATGCAAATGTTCAAAAATTTTTTTTTTTTTCTTTTACATAAATAGTAGACATGGATTTTGGATTCAGATCAAATTGGTGGATCACCGATTCGAATCAAATTCAACATGACTTTTTTTTAATTCTCCAGTCCTTTCATAATGAATGACTCAGACCGGATTGATAAACTAACCAATTGAACCGATTCAACTGCAACTCCTTTTGTCCATTGCAAATCTCCATCCGCTTCTTTTTTTTTTCCCTTTTTGAACAAACATCTGCTTCTTCAAAGCTATTGATGAGTGTCGTTTCCTCATAATCAATTGATCTCATTGTTGTGGTTTCCAGCTCCAATAACTTTAGAAGGTGACGACAATGAAGTTGAGGAGAAGATTCTCTTGTCCACGAAGATACTTACTCCTAGTGATGCCAACCATGGTGCTTGTTTCATGGATTCAAGAGTCTATTATACATCAGAAGCATTGCAATCAATAACTAAAAACAAAACAATATGACTCCTAAATGCACCGATATAACTATGAGATAAGGTTCGTGTCAGGTTAAGGTTCGAAAAAGATTTTAAGCACGATCCACCCAATAAAATTCGGACTTTAACCGTAGCTATTGTACATTATGAATAGACAACTAGTCATACATTTTTACTGTACGAAGAAAATCAAGAATCATGGTCAAAATATATAAAAAAAAAAGGAGGGTTCAAATCGACATATTACCATACACACAAAATCAAGATCATGGCGAGAATATATTAAAGAAAAAGGAGGGATCAAATCAACATATCCTAGTCCCTTTTATGCTGGTTATTATACTGAATTTTAAAGCATACATGCTGAAATAGATTGGAAAATGATATAGAAAAACACTAATTTAGGATACAACATACAAAAAGTTATGAAACTACCCCTTTCAATGAGAGAACTAAAATAAAGCACATGCGGCACATGTACATGAAATGACCAAAATACCCTAACATATATGCCATATATACAAACATGGAAAATGGAAAATTGATAAGACATGCATTATGTGAACACGGTAAATATATTGACCATATTCTACGAAGACTAATATCAATGAAAAAAAAAATCCAAAATACACGTACAGATAAAATGATGAATATATACCCCAAACCTAGAAAAAAATAGAAAGAAGGAAAATTATAAAAAATGAACATGAAAAGGATCATAGACTCAAAACTAGAGATTAAGACCATAAGAACTCATTAAAAATATTCAATAAAACCTTTAAAAAAAAACCAATAAATAAAAATAAATCCTTCTACATTGCATTTTTTTTTTTTTGCTAGAAATTCATATATATCAATTATAAAAAGAAAAAATAAATAAAGTACTGCAAAAGAGGGAGGGAAGGACCACCCTCGCCTCTCACTTGGTCAAGAAGGGATTGCACAAGTTTGACCTTCGGCATTGCCATCAGCAAAACAGGGCAAACACTCTAATCAACCACACAAACTAAGACAAATAATCAAACTAGCAAAATCTAGACCTAGGACGCCCAGATGTATCCATATCGAGATTCATCTTAATCAGAGCTAGGCACACCGTAACCGGTGTAGATACTTCCAGCCGAGCAGCTAATTTAGACAAAAAATCAGGTATTGAGTTCGCTTCATGATAACAGTGGGAAATTTTCCACTCCATCTCTTCCAAAAAAGTCCATTTCTGATGAGCTATCCAACTGGGCTTTTTTTTCAGAAAGAGAGTTACAACCACAACTGAGTCACACTCTATCCAGATCCGCTGCACATTCAGCTGAATTGTAGACTCAATCCCAATCATAAGAGCCATGAATTCCACCTCAAAGTTTGTACGAACACCTAAGAAACTTCTGACGTTTGTGATCACCTCAGCCTTATCATTCCTAATCACACCCCCTGCTCTAGACTTCCCCGAATTTCCTATTGAACAACCATCCGTATTGAGTTTAACCCAGCCCGCCTAGGGAGGACACCAGAAAATATGAAAGATTTCCTGAGGTCTACTCCTCACCCTTGAAAAACCAAGTCTTCTAGCACATAGCAAATCCGAAGTGGAAATGGCAGAACCTATATGAATTAGAGATTGAACACTTATCTCATTTCTCAGCAAAACAAAACAGTGCTCCACTGATTTATACACTCCATCATATTACATTACATGCTTATTAATTTTGATGAAAACATCGATAAAAGTCAATTCAAAACAAGGCAAAGACGGATCTACTATGGGAGAAAATATGGAAAATGTATACAAATTCTAAAAAAAAAAAAAAAAAAAAAAAAAACATGTTGAAAGGGTAAGACCTAGATCTACAACTTTGAATAGTAAAAAGTGCTGAGAAAAGCTACGCAAAATGTATATAAATTGTAAAAAAAAAAAAAAAACATGTTGAAAAGGTAAGACCTAGATCTACAACTTTGAATAGTAAAAAGTGTCGAGAAAAGCTACGGAAAATGTATATAAATACTGTTGCCCTACTAAGGCTAGCAATGAACTGTACTTAATACAAGTGAGATAAAGCTTCACAAAGAACTTGGAATTGAATAAAAAAAAAATACAAGAAAGAATATGGTCATCTAGATACAATTTTCTTTGAAAGAGGAGTTATTGGAAGGGAGTAGGCTCAGGAAATAAAAAGATTAAATAGGAACTCAAGCAGTGAAATAGTAGAATGACTCAAAAAATATGATTCCAAAGCGATATAAATCTCCAAATAACTCATTGAACTCGGAATAATCATCAAAAAGATGGAAGGGGTCATTTATTTATATTCTTGGAATCTCTTGGTCAATCGAAAAAGGTTCTTTATGCTTCTATTCATGTAGGATTTCTTACCACCATGGAAATGTGTCAATTTTAATATATATGGGAAAAAATAATTCACCCATAGATAAAAAAAATCCTTTGCTTCTTAATGTTCGAGTGTCCTTTAGGGCATTCCTAGGATATTAGGAACTACACGCAAGCCTCGGTTAGCAAAGGTAGGATTCAGGTGAGATCTCATATACAAATTTGGGGAATCCCTACACTTGTGCATGAGACAACATGTAATGGGTTTTGGTTGATACGTAACAAATTTTGGCTGAATGCCAAATGGTGCCATCCAGGGTCCAATCCAATTAAGTCCTTTCCAGAACTAGGATCGGTCTATGGTCTTTGGGTTGGTCTTGTTAGATATAATTTAGGGTTTCACATCAGACCCTAATCGGTTCTGTACAGACAACTAGAATACGATATGAATTAAAACATGAATAATTTGATCACATCATAGTGGATCGAATTGTACCTTTCACGTAGTATGCTAAAGATGATCAACGTCGATCACTCCCAATTTTCCTCTCTTGGCTATGAATCTTCTATAGCTCCTTAGACCTCCTTGGTTCTCTCACTTTAGTGGTAAAGTGGGAAAGAGTGAATAATGGTTGTAGGGACCCAAAACCCAATATTTATAATATTGTCTTGCACCCAAAACCCTAAACCACAATGAGTTGGGCCAGTATATCCCTAACTTGAGAGTGGACCGAACCGGTTTATGCAACTTGACTCTCATCCATTTAATCAACCTAAATAATTAATTAAACCCAAGAATCCAACAATCTCCCACTTGGGCTGCATTAATTATAAGGATGTCTTCCAAATTAGTGTGTCTATAGGATCTTATTACATTAACCATTCTTATTGTGATTCAATTAAAAAATCATTCACATCGAACAATAGCAGAAGATATACCTCAGTATACGACATACAAAAATAACATTGTTGTCTTTCCATGTAGGTCATTAACTATGATATTGACCTTTATTATGGTAAATCACATTTAATCTAGGATTAATATCTAACTATGACTTTCTGCCTATAAATTGTGGCAAAACATTGTCTTTGAACTGTGGCAGACAATGGCTTTGAACTGTGGCAAGTACTGCCTTTTAAACTGTGGCAATTACTGTCTATAACTATGGTAAACATTGCATTTGAACTATGGCAAATACTGTCATTTAAACTGTGCCAAAAATACTGCCTATAACTGAGGCAACTATTGCCTATAAAACATGTTTAAATGAAACTATAAAACAATTAATAAATGAAATATCTGTGTATAATTTAAATGCTAAAATATAACTATAATCGATTAAACTGTACCCCAAAACATTCGGCCTAAGGTTTCAAAACTTAAACAAGTAATCAATAAGAAGCAAAGCTCTAACTAACCAAGCATTTCAAAAACTCAATAATACTCATGTTAGAAACATGATCTTTGAACACTCCCGTTGGAAAAACCTTTGTAAGAGGCATGCCAACATCCTTTCAATGACTAAGAGTTGTAACTAAAACTATATCCTTATCTTTTGAGATAGGGATTCATTGGTCTTTTTATTTTCTTATATTAACTGTGAAAAAAATTATGATACCCTACTTTCTAAACCCGATCTAATTAACCGCATTGACTTAGTTTGATCATATAGGGGTTGAACCAAAGAGAACCGACACAGGTACCATATGGAATATGGTAGTAAGGGTGACCTTGAACGTGGGTTGGCCAGATATGACCAAGCGGGTACCAAGTATAATATGTGCACCCAAGCCTTACACTTGCAAGCACCACGAGGCCATGTACAAAAGGTAAATGTACGTACTAGTATTTGTGAGTGCCAACGTAATCTAATATTATGTGAGAGGTTATTTCCAGTTGAAGTCCACCTGAGATTTAGAAGATATTTTGGGAACATTAAAGGAGACATTAATTGTCTTTTCCCTCATTAATGTTAGTTGGTCGGTGGGAGAGTAAAGAAGAGAGAGAAAGAAGAAGAAAGGAAAACAGGAAGAAGAAAAAAGAAGAAGAAGGGAAAATTGACCATAGAGCTTTACCGGAGTTGGGTCTTGGTATTTTGAGCCCGAATTAATGATCAGCTCACCGAGGTCTTTGCTTTGAGGTTGGTATTATATAAATTCTAAAGATTCTTAGGAAAACCCCTTTCTTAAACCCTCTTTTTGATTTTTGGGAAAGAGCTCACTTGGATCTTGCTAATCCTACTTGGATAATCAAATCTAAGGTCTAATGGAAGGTGTGTATAATGATTTTGAAAGATTTGAAAGGAGTGTTGATAAAGATCTAAAGAATTTGGAAGTTCTTGAGCAAAAGAAGTGAAATTTTGGATTTTATTGGTGTTCTTGAAAAAGAGGTAAGAATCTTCCTTTTCTTTTGATTTGATCTTAGATCTAGGTTGAAGGTACGTGACTGGACCTTAGACAAGTGATTTAAGTCACCGGATCGTCCCCAAACAAGTTCCCTAAATAGGAGGAAAGTCGGGAATGATGTTGAAAAATTTTTGTTCAAAGACTGGGGGGTATTTTTACCCCACCTGTCTTCTGGTTTTAGCCCACTTGAGTTCCCAGAACTCAATTTTCAAACTTTGGAGTAACCGGTGGGCTGAAACAGATGGGCTCTTTTGGTTTTAGCCCACCTAAGTTTTCAGAACTCATTTTTCAGGTTCTGGAGTAACCGACGGGCCAAAACTGACGGGCTACATAGCCCACCGGTCTTTGGCTCTAACCCACTTGTCTTTTCAGAATTCTCAGAATTGGTCCAAATTTGATGGGTAACATCCATTTATGATTCTAAACTCAATTTTAGTGTTCAAACATGATGATTTTGACCCCAAAATAATGAAATGATAAACTATTATGTTTAGGATAGGTTACACTCAATATACGCATACCCACACATTGGATCTTTTTTGTGCCGAATATAAGCACCGTGTATATATACAAGTAAGTGGGGAGTGGACTCTGATTTAATTTCAGAATGCTATGCACCATTTAACATATGTTATTTTAGCCATGACATCATGTACTTGTGTGTAGACTAGACATCACATATGCTATCTCACGCATTTGAATGTGCAATTACATAATATGTTATGCTTTGCGTTATGATCGAATATTCATTACGTCTTGGCGTATGTGATGAAGGAATTTCATTTAGACTTGATATGCATGTTAGATTTAGATGTAGTAGTCAGCTTGGAAACGAGTGCATGGTGGCACTTGATATGGAAGCGGTGCCATCGTGTAATCGTACTATGCTCATGTAGAGGCATGTGGCTAAGATGTGATTTACCCTTGTACTACGACCCTTCCCAACAGGGATTTACATATTAAGGGATCATTGGGGAGAAGCATTGTATTATGGTTGTTGAACTCCTGCAGCGGTTAAAAGTACGCACGACTGATCGTTAGGACAGTCGGTAACCCCGATGATATATTTAGAGGGCCGAACGTACTGTTTTTATTTCTGGTAGAGTCACCTATTTACTTTCTGTCATTTAATTTACCAGGAGTCGACTTGCATTTTAAATTCTGGTACCAATGGTGGGCCTTCTCTGACAACCCTATGGGCATATCGTGGGATGGGGTTCACGACTCGTACCCAAGGCTACGGGCACTGTGGTTGTGAGCAGCACAAAACCTATGATCTAGTAATATTGTTAGGTTAATAGGGTTAAAATGAATTGCATATAAACGCATTTGTGTTTGTGACTGTTTGTGTGGTTTTCCTTGTGTGGTCTTCTTTTCCACTTACTGGGCTAGTGAGCTCATCCTACGTGTACAATTCTTTTTAGGTGATTTTACAGGTTACTTGCCTGGTGATCAGGAGTCGGGCCACACTGTGGAGTTTCCATCTGAGGACTGGTGGGTCCCTAACAAGTTTGAGCATAGTGTCAATTGCATGTGCGTGGATTGTGTTGTATGGCAGTTGTGACTCCTAAGTGATTCTGTTGATTCTTTTTTATGTACTCCCTTTTTGTTATTTGTTGCTTAAATTATTGTATTTTTGTATATATATCATGCCTTCGGGCCTAAATGTATGTGACTTTTATAATTTAATTTGAGTATCAAGTATTTGGGAAACAATTACAGGTATTATTATGAACAGGTCTTCTGTTGAAAATACAGGTCTTATCTTAGATTAGTAGATGTATGCTGTCTGGCAGTTATTGTATTGTTGATCCTGGTAGGTTTGTGAGTTAACTGGTGTTAACTCGGTCACCAACTCGGTTTTGTGCGAGCGAGGTGTGACAAGAACACTAAAATTCAAAAATTCAATCATCTTTGGGTAAAAGAATTCTTAAGTCAGTGGCCCTTTCTAATATACCTTGATGACATCACCTTTGGGAAAATGCCATCTTTATTGTCAAGAAATTCACAATTAATGAATGTCCATAAACTTTGATGACATCACCTTTGGGCAATGCCACATTTACTGTTGAGGAAGACACAATCGAATTGAATGTACCATTTTAGTGGATTTCGCTCAATCCTTATCATGTTTTTCTCATTAGAGATATATCTATGCATAGGAACATACATTTAAATGTGTCACTAGGACAACAATAACCATACAAGAGTCACAACCATAACTACATTCCTATCTTTTGATCTAAGAATGCAATGGTCCTCTTGCAAATCCATATTCACTGTGAAAAGAACAATAGCTTTCGAGCCCTTCACCTTTGGGCTTAGAAACCTCTAGGTTACTGTCATTTTCTTTAACTTAGGTGACATCACCTTTTTGTAAATGTCACCAACTTTACTGTCACAGGAAAAACCATGGAAGAATAAGATGTGCCACTTTGGTGGATTCCACCTCACCCTTTCATGGTTTCCTAAAAATTTACTATGTAGTTAAGTATGTGCGGAAGCTTACACCCAGTTTAATTCTAACATCATCCATTCATCATGGGGTGTTTAAATATGACATGCAAGCACAAAATATCATTAATTTTCTACTTACGTCATTTATAAATGACTTTTCAATATCATGATAATGATAAACCAATACAGAAATATGCATAAACATAAATATATGTGTAGAAACACACACTTGAAGTGTTATTTGTATAATCATTGACAAAAATATGGCATAAAGTTGTTATAGAACTAAAAATTATAACAAAAAATCTTCCCAGAACAAAATCAGGATAATAAATGTGACCTAGAATAACTTCAAAGTCGATATGAAAATAAAACAGAACACCACAACTATTCCAGGAAAGTTCTAAAACAAAAAACTGGGTCCTAATCCTTTCTGGAACAAACTTTGATTCTATTCCATTTTATCTTGCATTAAATGTTGCAACCCGATAGTCACTGAGAGGGAGGTGAATCAGTGAGTCCAATTCCAATCCCTAAAAACCTGTTCGATGTATGGCCAAGAAAAACCTGATATACCTGTCCATGTTTACATACAGTCGTATGCACACTCAGCCTCTCATAGGCACTTCCAAGTATACACACCCATTCCATATTTCATGCACTTCAATATAAAATGTAAACAACAAACATCCACAACACAGGATTTTTACGAGGTTCGGTAATTTACCTACATCCTCGAAGTAGTGCCTATAAAGGCTTCGTACCTACTCAATACATTACTTTTGACTGCACCCACAGTCGGGAGCACCCATACCTAATTTTCTCAAGCCGAAGCTGAGATGGCACTCGTAGTGTCGGTACAATGTATAGCACCCATTACACGGGAGCACCCACTCCCGATGCTTAGCACCCACTAAGCATTCAATAAATAATATAATAAATTTGGGTTTATATCAATGCCCTACAGTTAAGCCTTCCCTAGCAAATACATCCACAACTAGCTAGCATGCTTACAGTTCATCCACAACTAACTTAGCATGTAAACATTCATCCATAACTAACCCTAACATACATACATATTATCATATATATGCATATAATGTAAATTCTAATGTTAGAAAATTTCACACGGCTTGTTTGTTGTTAGCAGAGTTGTCTCAGAGCATAGTCTCTACACACTGGAATCCTCAACTCCCCTCTAAAGTAGGAGACGTGAATCTTCAAGTAAGCTCAACATGGCCATGGCATATCAAAAGTCTTCTGCCTTGTCTTCTTACACTTTAAAGCACAAATAGAAAAACCCTCTCTTCTTTTCTCTTTTTTCTTTTTTCATGGCTTTTGATCAATGAAACATCAAGACCACTCAACTACCTTCTCAATCCCACTTAAATGGAGTAAGAACACCTTCCATCAAGCAATAAACCTCATTCAATGATCACCCATCAAGAGAAAAATTTCTCATACCAAAACCGTAGACTTTCTTTACTCAAAACTTATTTTTCTTACTTCTATAGTGTAGGGCTTGAAAAAACGAAGAAGTAGCAACTTGGTTCACCCAAATCTGAGTTAAAATGAGAGAGATATGATCATTTGAAGTTGGAGGAATGACCATTTGAAGTTGGAGCAATGAGATAGTCTGAAATGGAATCTTCGTAGGGGTGGCATAGGCTACACCGGTGGCACGCGTAATAAAGGCGTAGATCTGGCCATAGATCTCATCAAAAGGTATCTCTTAATCTGAGCCGTCCGATTAAACCAATGGATAATAGATCTAAACCATGGGTTTTGAATCTCGATGACATCATCATGACGTATGCGCTGATATTGTCAGATGCATTATCGATCACCGATTGGTTGGTGTAGTGAGTTTCACAGTACACTGTCGGCTAACTTTAATAAGCTCCATCGATATTGACTATTAGATCAGAACTGATCTAATATGATTGCCTCAGATCAAGATATGGAGAATCTCTTTATAGATTCTATGCACATGTGCTATACACAATCAAGACTCAATATGGTGAGGTGCCACACCATCATATCTAATACACTTCACCAATGAAAAGCCTCGGATAAGAATCTTTAATGCAAGCTCTTATACGAACCATCAGATCTAAATCTGACCGACATGGCTCAATCTGATTTGTGTATTAAGGATCCCTCTGGTTCTCTTATATACACATAAGCCCCTGCCTTCATATTTTCAGTGCAAAACACCCCTTATCAACTAAGACCTTCAAAATCTCAAAATTACATAAAAACCCTTCAAATTTCAAAAATAAATTCCAAAAAATCCACCCAACACCGAGAGCATACTGATGAATTTTCGGTTTGGATTTTCGAACCGATTTTATGGAAACACTTATAACTTTTTCATACGATATCCGATCGAGATGAAAAAAAGTGCGTTGGAATGGTAACTAGACGCTCTACCTTCCCAGAAGACTCAATCATCTGACTAAACCATGTAAAAAGACCAAAATGCCCCTTACCTTTCTAATGATGCATCTTTCTCATACGAAATCAGAACAAGATGAAATCAAAACCATTGAAAAGATTGGATTTTTGTCGTATTGTTATATGAAGAAACTTCCTTTAAAAAAATTCATCTTTAATGTCGAAACTACCCTCGACTACCATAAAAGCCGTAACTTCTTCATACGGTATCGAAATGTGACGAAATCAAATGCACTAGACTAGGTAAATTACAATCTATCTTTTTCTTGAAGAACCAATCTTCAAAAATTTTCATTTTTATTACCAAAAATACCCCTGAGCATTAATAGGTTAATTTTACCAGTTTTGACCCAGAAACCCGCACCACCTACTAAGGATGTATTAAACCACTCCATGCATACCAAGCGACTCTGTTATCTCATCAGTGACACTGGACCCTGTCATGTCATCATTTTCATCCATGTCACCCAAACTGATCACATCATCATTGCCATGTGGTTGGGTTGCCAACAAGGACAACCATAAAACAACAATCTCCCCCTTTGGAGTTGTTGGCAACCACCTCATCACTATTACACTCCAAAGCTCCGATGAGTAACTCTCTCCCCCTTTGATAACAAGTACAAAGGGTGGAACCAATATACTCCCCCTGAGTCCAAGCAACATCAAGCAACTTGCTCCCCCTCTCCTAATGCCACTAGTGCATTGGAAGAATCACCACTCCCAGCTTCTGTCTGAGGAACTCAAACTGATCTTTAGGAAGCGGTTTAGTGAAGATATCAGCCACCTGCTCTGCTGTGGGAACAAACTCCATCATTACTTCACCTTCCATCACCTTGTCTCTTAAGAAATGATACTGGATAGCAATGTGCTTCGTTCTAGAATGCATCACTGGGTTCTTGGAGATATTGATAGCATTAGTATTGTCATAATATAGTGGCACTACCTCATCACACTCAATCCTTATCATAATATAGTGGCACTACCCATGTCACCAAGCTGCTCCCTAAATAGAATGTACCACCACTGGTGCTCTTCCTGTCATCTACACATCTGGCTCAATCTGTATTTGAAAAAGCTGACAAACTAAAGCTCTTGACTTTCGGATACCATAACCCAAACTCACTAGTTCCTTTCAGATATCTAAAAATTCTCTTCACTGCTACCACTTGTGTCTCTTTTGGTCCTGCTTGGAATCTGGCTACTATACACACAGCTTGTAAGATGTCAGGCCTACTAGTTGTCAGATATAATAGGCTACCAATCATTGACCTATACGAGGTGTGATCAACTGATGGAGAGTCATCTTCCGTACTCAACTTACACCCAGTCATTATAGGTGTACTAACTGGCTTGCAACCCTCCATAGTGAATCTCTTCAACATCTCCCTCACATACTTGGATTGAGATATGAAGATACATTCCTTCTTTTGACTGATCTGCAAGCCCAAGAAGAATGACAGTTCATCCAACATGGATATCTCAAACTCATCTTGCATCCTCATTGTAAAATCTCTACATAACTCATCTTTATGACCCCCAAAGATGATATCATCTATATATACAACCACCACAAGCTGACTGCTTTCTTCAGTTCTGATGTAGAGATTACTGTCCACTAAACCCTTTTTGAAACTCAACTTGCACAAGTAAGAGTCTAATCTAGAGTACTATGCCCTTGGAGCTTGTTTCAAATCATACAATGTCTTCTTTAATCTGCACACAAGAGTGGGGTCCTCAATCAGCTGAAACTCATCAGGTTGCTCTATGTAAACCTCCTCTTCCAAGTTTCCATTTAGAAAAGCTGATTTGACATCCATCTAATAGACCTTGAACTCCTTGTACACTGACAAAGCCAAGAATATTCTGATAGCCTCAAGTCTTGCCACTGGAGCAAAAGTTTCCTCAAAATCAATGCCTTCCACTTGAGTATACCCTTTGCATACAAGTCTTGTTTTGTTCCTCACCACTTGACCATCTTCATTGAGTTTGTTTCTGAAAACCTATTTAGTACCAATCACATTCTTATCAACTGGCCTAAGGACTAGATCCTAAGTGTGATTCCTCTCTATCTGATCAAGTTCTTCATTCATGGCCTTCATCCAACTCTATTTATTGCTTGCCTCATCAACAGTTTTTGGTTCAATATTCGAAAGAAGAAAGTAGGTGTTGGTCTTCATTCTTCTAGTCTGAATACTTACAGTGGGGTCACCAATGATTAACTCATCTGTTTCCTGTTGATCAACTCTGTTGTGTCTCCTCTGCTCATCTGAATCTACCTCAACCTGTTTAACATCAACCTCATCTTTGATTTTGGGTCTACTATCAACCAGGTCATTCTCATCATCAAGATCTTCAAATTTTGGAAGTTCATTTCCTGAGCCTGAAGGAATATCCCTTTTTTAATCAACTGTGACATCAACACTCTCTATAATTTTTTCAAATCTGTTGTTGTAGCATCTATAGGCCTTACTTGAAGTAAAATAGCCTAAAAATATACCCTCATCAGCCCTATCATCAAACTTACCCAAATCTTGGGTTGTGTTCTTGATGTAACACTTGCCACCAAAGACCTTGAAGTGTCTTACTGTAGCCCTTCTTCCAAACCAGATTTCATATGGAGTCTTGCTTTCATGAGGTCTCAACATACATCTGTTATGGATGTACATTACAGTTAGAACTGCTTCCTTCCAAAATTTTCACCCATATCATTCTCTGTCAACATTGTTCTAGCCATGTCTTGCACTATTCTATTCTTTCTTTCTGCAACACCATTCTGTTGGGGTGTTCTTGGAGTTGAAGTTTGTTTCCGGATACCATGCTCATAGCAGTATTCTTCAAAATCATCCCAACTGTACTCACCTCCTCTGTCAGATCTCAGACACTTTATCTTCTTCCCTATCTGATTCTCAACTTGCTTCTTAAAGATCTTAAATATGTATAAAGCCTCTGACTTATGTTTCAAGAACATCACCCACACCATTCTTGAATGATCATTAACAAATAACATAATGTATCTCTCTCCTGAGGTGCTAGGTGTCCTCATAGGACCACATAGGTATGTGTGAATCAACTGCAATGGAGAACTGGAATAGTACTCCTTAGACTTGTAGGAGATTCTAGTTTGCTTTTTCTTCTGACAAGATGCACATATAGGATTGGAGAGCTTCTTCAACTCAGGAACATCTCTCACTGTCTTCTTTGAAGAAATCTTGGCAAGTTTCTTGAAACCAATATGCCTAAGTCTTCTATGCCACAACCATGTCTCCTCATCTATGTTGATTATACAAGAATCTTTCTCTAACTCTGTCAAGGTGTACAAGTTCCCTGAAGTTCTTTGTCCAGTAGCTACAATGTTTCCACTGCTTGATCTTTTTATCTCACACCCTTTACTAGTGAAAGTTACTTCATGCCCTTTGTCACAAATTTTACTGATGCTGAGAAGATTGTGTTTGAGCCATTCAATATACAAGACATCAAGGGATTTCACCTTCCCATAGTTCAGACTTATGGACCCCTTCCCTGTAATTTTGGCACCATTGTTATTGTAAAACTTCATAAATTCACCTTCAAAGTCATGTAATTGTTCAAACCTTTTCTTATCTCCCGTCATATGGCTTGAGCAACCACTATCAAGAATCCATGGAGTAGAGTCTCCTTGAGCCTCAAAAGCTCTCTGAATAACAAATGTTGTTGCATCTTCTTCATCTTTTACTCTCTCTCTCTCTGAATCCAGACTTTCTTGACAGATTGAGATTTCTTTGCTTTCTTCTGCCTTGAGAACTGTCTCTCCATCTCACCATCTTTTGTGTTTCAGAAAACTCTCTGCTTACCTCTATTCTCCTGTCTTTGTGGGGGAAACATAGTTCTATAATTCCTTGCAATATATCCAAGGTTGTTGCATCTGTAACATTCAACTATTTTGTTCCATAAAGGGTGCAAAAGGATTTCTGTCCATATAACTCCTTGGACCAATGTTGAACTTGCAATCTAAGATCTCGTGTCTAAAAGTATTGCATTTGTAATAACAACCTTGAAAGTTGTGCCTCTGCATCACAGGTTTCATTTCCTATCTGTAAGGAGCTCTAAAGTTGTCAAATGCTCTAGGTCTCTATTGAGGATCTTGACTGTATCCATAGCTCTCTGCTCTCCTGTTTGGCCTTGCCAACTGTGATTGTCTAACATAGTTAGTCTTATGGAATATAGATGGATTTTCTCTTTTGATTGAACCAGTCTGCACTTTATCTTTTTGTACTGCTCTCTTGATATTGCCAGCAGTAGTAACATGTGTCTTTCCTCTTTGAGCATTCCTGTCATTGACTTTGATAGGATTATGTACCGTTCCCACCTTGGTATTTTTGAGAGATTCTCCAAAAAATCTAGGCCTAAATTTGATGTGAGTCGGTCTTTGAGCATTGATGATATCATTAACCTTCTTACTACTAGGATGCTCTTTTAGAGTAGAGTCATCTTCAACATCTTCATTTTCTAAGTCTTCTCTCTCAATCTCAGTTCTCCCATAGTCTTCAACCTTAGCCTTTAATAAGGTTAGTTCATCTGCATAACCATCAAATTGTGCAAGAATCTCATATTGCTCCTCTAGTTGTGCTTTCAAAGCCACTTTTTCTAACTTAAGATTGTTGCAATCAATGATCTTCTGTGAGAGTTGATACTCAAGATCATCTAAGGTCTTCCTTGACTTATTGGCTTGATCTCTCAACTCAAGAACTATTTGTTCTTGCCCCTTAAGGTCTTGAGTGACCTTTTTCACTTTCTTCTTTTCTCTTTTAAGCTCTCTAAGGGCAACTGTGAGTTCAGCCTTTAGATGTGATTTTTCATCTTCCTCTTCTTCTTCTGTAAAATATTCCTTGCTAGAAGAATCTTTTTTGTTTTCTTCCATATCTATTGAGACCATGAACATAGCCTTATCATCTTCATCATTAGATGCTTCTTTAGACTCTTCATCAGATGTGCCACTGCATTTCTTAGAAACCAAACTTTTCTTCTTGTCTTTGCCTTTCTTATATCTGTTTGAGAAGAATTTTTTCTTTCCCTTGAAATGACTTTTTTTTTTTTACTTTCATCTTCATCACTTTCTATTTTTCCTTGGTTAGGACACTTGGCTGTAAAATGTCCAACCCTTCCACAGTTGAAGCATTTGAAAGGCAACTTATCCTTGTATTTTTCTGTTCCCTTTTTCAACTTTCTGGTGAAATGAGCTGTAACCTCATCTTCACTCTCATTAGTATCCTCCACAGAGTGCTTCTTCTTCTCCTTGATTTTCAAATTTTTCGTTGCCTTGAAAGCAACTTGTTTGTCAGTGGACTTACCATTTTTCTATCTCATTTCAAGAGCTGTGAAAGTGCCATGCACTTGATCAAGAGTGATAGTGTCTAGGTCCTTTGCCTCTTCAATAGCTGACACCTTGGAGTCATACTCGAGCAACAAAGACCTCAGGATTTTTTGATAAACAACTAAATCCTCTAGATTGGCTCCTAAGCACCTAATAGAGTTGACCACTTCATTTACCCTGATCATATAGGTGTCAATATTCTCTCCCTCTTGCATTAGTAGACTTTCAAACTGGCTTCTGAAGGTCTGAAGCTTTGCTTTCCTTATATTTTTATCTCCTTCATAAATGCTCTTCAGTCTCTCCCAGATATCCTTGGTTAAGTCACAATCCATTACCTTAGCCATCACACTCTTATCCAATGCTAAGAATATTGCATTCACAGCCTTCTAATTATAACAATAAGCCTTTTTAGTTTTATTATCAATCGGACCTCCTTCAGGTTCCTTATACCCAATCAGAATTGATGCACAAACATCATAACCTAGTGAACCTAGGTACGACTGCATTCTCCTCTTCCACAAGATAAAATCAGATCCATCAAACTTTGGTGCATGTCCTGAATAACCTTCACTTGTCATACTGTCACTGTCATTGCCACTGCCTCTGGATCACTCAGCTGTTGATCAAGCTGTCACTGAGTATCGGCTCTGATACCAATTGTTGTAATCTGATAGACACTGAGAGCGGGGGTGAATCAGTTAGTCCAATTTCAATCCCTAAAAACCTGTCCGATGTCTGGCCAAGAAAAACCTGATATACCTATCCCTGTTTGCACACAGTCATATGCACACTCAGCCTCTCATAGGCACTTCTAAGTGCACACACCCATTTTACATTCCACACGCTTCAATATAAAATATAAACTATAAGCATCCATAACATAGGATTTTTACGAGGTTCGACAATTTTCCTACATCCCCGGAGTAGTGCCTATAAAGGTTTCATACCTACTCAATATATTACTTTTGACTACACCCACAGTCGGGAGCACCTACACCCAATTTTCTCAAGCCAAAGCTGAGATGACACTCGTAGTGCCGGTATAATATGTAGCACCCACTACACGGGAGCACCTACTTCCGTTGCTTAGTACCCACTAAACACTCAATAAATAATACAGTAAATTTGGGCTTATATCAATGCCCTACAGTTAAGCCTTGCCTAGTAAATACATCCACAACTAACTAGTATGTTTACAGTTCATCCACAACTAACCTAGCATATAAACATTCATCCAAAACTAATCCTAACATACATACATATTATCATATATATGCATATAATGTAAATTCTAGGGTTAGAAAATCTCACAGGTCTTGTCGGTTGTTAGCAAAGTTGTCTCAGAGCATACTCTTTACACACTGGAATCCTCAACTCCCCTCTAGAGTAGGAGACTTGAATCTTCAAGTAAACTCAACATGGCCATGGCATCTCACAAGTCTTCTCCCTTGTCTTTTTGCACTTTAAAGCACAAATAGACAAATCCTCTCTTCTTTTCTTTTTTCTCTTGGCTTTTGATCAATGAAACATCAAGAACACTCAACTACCTTCTCAAGCCCACTTTAATGGAGTAAAGACACGTTCCATCAAGCAATAAACCTCATTCAATGATCACCCATCAAGGGGGAAAATTATCATACCAAAACCATAGCCTTCCTTCACTCAAAACTTATTTTTCTTGCTTCCATAGTGTAGGGCTTGAAGAAACGAAGAAGTAGCAACTTGGTTCACCCAAATCCGAGTTAAAATGAGGGAGATATGACCATTTGAAGTTAGGGCAATGAGATAGCATAAAATAGAATCTTCATAGGGGTGGCGTAGGCTACACCGGCGGTGTGCACAATAGAGGCGTAGATCTGGCTGTAGAACTCATCAAAAGGTATCTCTTAATATGATCCATTCGATTAAACTAACGGACAATAGATCTAAACCATAGGTTTTGAATCTCGATGACGTCATCATGATGTAAGCACTGATATTGTTAGAAGCGTTGTCGATCACCGATTGATTGGTGTAGCGAGTTTCATGGTACGCTATCGGCTAATTTTAATAAGCTCCATCAATATTGACTGTTAGATCAGAACCGATCTGTTATGATTGGCTCAGATCAAGATATGGAGAATCTCTTTTATAGATTCTATGCATATGCGCTACACACAATCAAGACTTAATATGGTGAGGCGCCACACCATCATATCTAATACACTTCACCAATGAGAAGCCTTGGATAAGCATTTTCAACGCAAGCTCTTGTACGAACTGTCAGATCTGAATCGGATCGACGTGGCTCAATCTGAACAATGTATTAAGAATCCCTCTGATTCTCTTATATACACATAAGCCCTTGCCTTCATATTTCCAGTGCCAAACACCCCTTATCAATTAAGACCTTTAAAACCTCAAACTTACATAAAAGCCCTTAAATTTTCAAAAAATCCACTCAACACCGAGAGCATACTAATGAATTTTCGGTTTGGATTTTCAAACCGACTTTATGGAAACACTTATAACTTTTCCATACGATATCCGATCAAGATGAAACGAAGTTTGTTGAAATCGTAACTAGACGCTCTACGACTTTCTAGAAGACTCAATGATCTGACTCAATCATGTAAAAATATTAAAATATCCCTAGACCTTTCCAATGACGCATCTTTCTTATACGGAATCAGAACACAATGAAATCAGAACCGTTGGAAATATTGGATTTTTGTCGTATTGTTACATGGAGAACACTTCCTTTAAAAATTCATTTTCAATGCCGAAACTGTCCTCGACTACCACAAAAGTCGTAACTTCTTCATACGGTATCGGAATGTGATGAAATCAAATGCACTGGACTAGGTAAATTACAATCTATATTTTTCATGAAGAACCGATCTTCCAAAGATGCAATTTTTATTACCGAAAATGCCCCCAAGCATTAATAAGTCAATTTTGCTATTTTTGACCCAGAAACCCGCACCACCTACTAGGGATATATTAAACCATTCCATGCATACCAAACGGCTCTGTTATCTCATCGGTGATATTGGACACTGTTATATCATCATTTTCATCAACGTCACCCAAACTGACCATGCCATTACCGCCACGTGGCCGGGTTGCCAACAAGGATAACCATAAAACAACATTAAAAGCAATCTAGAATGTTGACTTTCATCCTCTCACTAATCAAACCATATAAAATATTTCAGAGTACACAATTCCATCCTCCCACTGATTCGATCAGTTAAATATTAATCCACAAGTTCTCAAGTACATGATAAAGTGATTTCATGATGACCAATGGTATTTTATTATTCACAAGGCCTTAGAACTAAGGTTCTAAAACTTGCAAACGATCATGGGATCGGTCAAGATTGATACCATTCTGATACCGATCGATACTGATGGTTCTGTTTTCCTTGAACCATGTTTAGGACTCTCAATAGAATTGGTTCAAATTTTCAATGAACCCATTATCCATTACTTGAAAACTTCTTTTTATCAAATAACATCGTTTTAAAATACTTTTAAAGATAGAAACCAATTTTATCCCTTCCTTATTAAATCATTAAACAGACTTGGGTTTAAAAAACAACCTCGCAAGAGTTTAATAAAAACAAACCTCTTGGGGTAAAAAACATGGGCCTTTGGATGACCAATAATATAGCCATTTCTCAGAACATTTATCAATGCCCAATTGTTTCAATGATTAAAAAACAAATATAACATAAAATTTCAAATAAACAGGTCATATAATAAATTAGATCATTAAATGTGGCCTGGGACAACGAATCCAACGCAAAATACGGATTTCAATGTGGCCTTAAACTGGTTTAAATAAAAACCCAAAAGGAACCAGAAACCAAACAAGCCTTGAAGGTTTTTTTTTTTTAATAAATACTTTCTCGATCAACTCCGGAAAAGTCACCACTGGCGCACTTTTTTGGCGACCCACCAGAAAACCTAGGCGAGGTAAAAAATGGGTCAATGGGTCAAGCTTTCAGGTTAACCCGACCCGACCGGCTTGGTTCAGCCTTGAAACGGTTCAGTTGAACCATATTGGGTTGAATGGTTCAATTCTCTAAACCACAATAATCAATTAAAGTCTATGGATCAAGCCAGTGGGCCTTAGCCTACAACTTTCTTTTATAAGTCAAAAACTAAGGGCCCGTTTGATAACGTTTTTGCCGTTTCTGCCGTTTCTGTTTCAAGAAACGGCAGAAACATAAATTTTCGTTTCTAGAAACAGAAACGGAATTGAAGGTGTTTGATAAGTCATGTTTTTAGAAGTCAATAGTAACCAATGAAAGAATGGCCACAAGTCGTTTCCAGAAACGGCGAAATAAGTTTAACTTGTTTCGCCTAGGTCATTTCTTGAATCATAAATAAGTAAAAATTTCTATTTCTATTTCTGAAAATAGGTGAAACGAAATAGTTTTATCAAACACTTTTTACTCCGTTTCTACTGTTTCTGGAAACAGAAACGGCAGAAACGCGTTTCTTGAAACGTTATCAAACGGGCCCTAAGTTTTAAAACAATAATGTGGGCTTAGCCCATTATATATTAAGTTAAGTTTTAAAACAAAACTTATAAAATGAAAACAGGGGCTCAGCCCATTAGTTTTTAAAAGTGTTTTGACTTAAGAAAAAAAAGAAAAAAAGAAAAAAAAAAACTAAACTTTGATACACCCAATCTTAGGTCTGTCACCATCTTTACGTGAAACCCTATTCTCTTTATCTCTCCTAACCAAAACAGTTGCCGCTGAACCTGCAACTATTTGCAGGCTTTTTGTTTTTTCGAAACAAAAATCAAAAACCGAATCCACGTTACGAGACCAGATTGCAAAAAGGTAAGTTTTGAATAAAAAACCTGCAAAATCAAAACGTAGATTCCAATCCCACCTCCTTCCTTCTCCTAATTTTTTTTTTTTTTTGAATCAAGCCTACACGTTTCCCTTGTTACAAAACTTCCATTATCAATTTATTTTCTTAAACTAATATCAATGCAATAACCAAATTGAGATGAATTGGAAGTTTCCAAACGAAAAACCGGTACCACATTACCACGTGAAACAATAATCATAACCTATCTGGTCGATACCGAGTAACTCAATTCCATTATCGATGGAATTCCAAATAAAAAACTGCCTGATTCTAACTCCATATGAGTCGCTCTGATACCACTTGTTAAATTTAATTTACGATTTCACATCAGACCTTAATTAGTTCTACACATACAACTAGAATACGATATGAATTAAAACATGAATAATTTGATCACATCATAGAGGATCGAATTGTACCTTTCACGTAGTATGCTGAAGATGATCAACGTCGGTCACTCTCAATTTTCCTCTCTTGGTTATGGATCTTCTACAACTTCTTAGACCTCCTTGGTTTTCTCATTTCAGTGGTAAAGTGGAGTGAATAATAGTTATAGAGACTTAAAACCTAGTATTTATAATATTAGCACCTAAAATCCTAAACCAGAATGAGTTTGGCCAATATATCCCTAAACTTGAGAGTGGACCAAACCAATTTATGAAACTTGACTCTCACCCATTTAATCAACCCAAATAATTAATTAAGCCGATGAATCCAATAGGTCTTGGTTTAATCTAAGCATGTTAATCTCAATTATCATGCTTTGAAAATATATATTTTTTAATTAAATTAAATCCTCCTAAACCAGCATGGATGGTCATGTTACTATCATGAGAGATTTTGGCTATAACTAAATGATCCTATCACATTCCAAGGAAATTTTGACACATCATCGCCAAGCCCAGCCCAGCCCAGCCCCTTCGGGGATAAAAAATTTCTATTGTTGGGTCGTATCATTGGAATGCACCCTATCTTAGTAACAGATGGGTGTTATTTCAGGATCCATCCTGGTACACTTGGTAACTTGGTGGGAGAGTGACCCACCAATGGGGCTCTGTTGAAGCTTTGCATGTGCTTGAGCTAAAACCCCAGCACATATTGCATCTTGAGATGCTCTCTTTAGAGCGGAATAGGAAAGGGATGGATGGAGAAAATAACGTCGGCCTATACAAGCTAGATTCCTCTAGCAAGTAGTGCGTATGCCTACAACTCATGCTTGCAAGCCTGAAAGCGAGTATTCTTCCTTTCTTGGTCTACCTTGATTTCTTTCATCTGCTTCTTTGATTGATCTTTGCTTTTGTTGGTTGAAAGAGCATTACAAGTAGGGGTGAAATAGGGCCGGGTTGGGCCAGGTTTCTTAAAACCCTAAACTAATCTTAGGTTCTCAAAATTCAACCCAAGCCCAACCCAATTCTACAGGATTTATACCAACCCAACCTAGCCCTAATTGACCCTGTCAGGATTAGGTTGAGTCAGGTTGCGCTAGATTGAGTTGACCCTAGCTTCTGCAATGGTTGGATTAACCTTGATTGACCTGTTTTTTCCATTTATATCCTATATATTAAAAAATTATAGAAAATAAAATACAAATATGAGCCCTAAATTCTAATATAAAAATTTAGGGTTAAATTTTAGTCCGGGTTGGGTCGGATTAGGGCCTCAACCAAAGCCAAACCCAACCCTGACCCATAGTTGGGGTTTTTCAACTCTAACCTTCCTCTAGGGTAAAAAAACTTGGCCCAAATTCTATTCGGGCTTAGGACAGGTCAAAACAAGTTCAGGTTGTCAAGGTCAAACTTTCACTCCTAATTACGAGTGGGTTAGGCCCGCTGTTTTTTCTTATAGTATTTCAGCCACTCTTTTTCTTTTCCTAGATTTCTCTATTCGGTGTTCTAGGATGAGGTTGAAAACAGGGATGTTCCACCAGGGTTTAAAGTGTCGGTCCGTATTGTATCGTATCGATCGATACGGATGTTCCACTAGGGTTTAAAGTATCGGTTTGTATCGTATCATATCGATCGATACATATCCTTATCGACCCTTATCTATACGATACAGACTGATATGATACATGAAATTTTTGAAACCTTTTGTACCGATATGTATCTTATGATACACGTCAATACGCACCGATACACTACTGATACACACCGATACGCATCGATACTCACCGATACGTACCGATACTCTATGGAAAATTCAAAATCGAAGTAAAATGTACATTTTGGTATGTATCGATATGTATCGATCGATACACATCCATACGTACCGATACGGTCATAAAATGGCCAAAATGGATAATTTTTTAGAAAAACAATTTTTTGAGGTGTTTTTGTTCCAAAGTTACTGCCAACCATTTTTCTCTCTAACTAAAGTGGAAATAAAGGTTGGGAACAAGGATTTTACATTTATGGGACAACTACAAACCTTGGATTCTTAGTGCGATACTCTCAATTTACTGTTTATGCATAATACATGTTATATATAGTTTTTTTTTTAACTATTTTTTATGCAAAAGTGTATAAAAAATGTTTCCTATCCATTTATGTGCGTATCTTTAGCGTATCTTAGCGTATCTTCGATATGATACGATACCCTCTGATACGTATCTTAATTTTGGCCGATAGATACGACGACCGATACTGATACTTTAATCCTTGTGTTTCACCCCCTATTGGTCCTCTAACTGGGGTTCCGACCTCTCACGCTTATGTGAGTAGATATTTCTTTTGACTTTAATTTCCTTTCTTTTATTTTTGATCTACGTACTCCTTTTTGCTGATCCCTGAGCATTGATACCATGACCTTCGGTCGATCTTGGCGGGGTATGAGAAAATTCTATGTCTTGCTACCAAAAACCCCGTATGAGTCGATCCTACACAAGCATAGACGGCAGAGGCCCGGAGCTTTCTCCGTGGTTAGTCCTCCGTCGCTCAAGTTAGGGTCGGTCGCACAGTTTTCAATAAGGGAGTAATGGTGAGGGTATTGATGCTTACCTTCTTCCTTCTTCCCGGGCCCTCTTATATGGTTCCTAGGGTCTAGGGTTTTCTCTTGCCTTCCCCCTGTCCTTCTCGGGTCCACCTTCCTCTCTCTTAGAGTCCCGCTCCAATACGTCCATCCTTCTTGCGGGGAATATTCTCTTTATGCAAACGACATGATAGAGCGTGATAGAGTCTTTGTACTCCCTACCTGGTGGGCGACATGTGTCCTGGCGGGCGACGCGTGTCCTCACCCTACTGAGCCGTGTGATTTGGCTGTATCAGGCCATATGATTTGGCTGTATCAGGAGCTCCCTTACTCCCACTAGGAGTCTCTTCCTGTGGGAGTAACCAAATTTTTCGTAATTATAATCTATTTCTCTTTTTCCTGTCTTCGGCCTTATTCCTTCGGCTTTAGCCTTGCTTGCGACCGAGGCCTGCGGTCAGCCGGGGTAAAGACATTCGATCGGCTCAGTTCGGCCATACCCTGAGCCCCCAGCCGAGGTGAGGGGGACCTTCGGTCAGGTCCGTTCGGTTTTGGCCTTGCTCAGAGCCCCCAGTCGAGAGGGGGACCCTCAGTCAGGTCCGTTCAGCTTTGGCCTTGCTCCGAGCCCCCAGCCGAGAGAGGGAACCTCGGTCAGGTCCGTTCGGCTTTGGCCTTGCTTCGAGCCCCCAGCCGAGAGGGGGACCCTCGGTCAGGTCCATTCGGCTTTGGCCGAACTCCCCACTGAGAGGAAGACCCTCGGTCAGGTCCGTTCGGCTTTGGCCGAACACCCAACCGAGGTGGGGACCCTTGGTCAGGTCCGTTCGGCTTTGGTCGAGCTCCCAATCCGAGGTGAGGACCCTCGGTTAGGTCCATTCAGCTTTGGCCGAACTCCCAACCGAGACGGGGACCTTCGATCAGGTCCGTTCGGCTTTGGCCGAACTCCCAACCGAGGTGGGGACCTTCGATCAGGTCCGTTCGACTTTGGCCCAACTCCCAACCGGGAGGAGGACCCTTGGTCAGGTCCGTTTGGCTTTGGCCGAACTCCCAACCGAGAGGGGGACCCTCGGTCAGGTCCGTTCGGCTTTGGTCGAACTCCCAATCCGAGGTGAGGACCCTCGGTCAGGTCCGTTTGGCTTTGGCCAAACTCCCAACCGAGAGGGGGACCTTCGGTCAGGTCCGTTATGCTTTAGCCAAACTCCCAACCGAGCTGGGGACCTTCGGTCAGGTTCGTTCGGCTTTGGATGAACTCCCAAGCGAGAGGGGGACCCTCGGTCAGGTCCGTTCGACTTTGGCCGAACTCCCAACTGAGAGGGGGACCCTCGGTCAGGTCCGTTCGGCTTTGGCCGAACTCCCAACCGAGAGGGGGACCCTTGGTTAGGTTCGTTCGGCTTTGGCCGAACTCCCAACCGAGAGGGGGACCCTCGGTCAAGTTCATTTGGCTTTGACCGAACTCCCAATCCGAGGTGAGGACCCTCGGTCAGGTCCGTTTGGCTTTGGCCGAACTCCCAACCGAGAGGGGGACCTTCTGTCAGGTCCGTTCGGGTGCAAACCTCGAGGCTTCGTACTCTGACGTGGCGGCACCATTAATGCTCGGGTAGTCATACCGTCTTTCTCCCCATCTATATAGTGTGGGGGGCCATTTGTGGGGCACTTTTCTTTTTCCTTTGGAGAGCTTACCTTCGGTCTCAGTATTCTTTTCGAAGAGCTCGTCCTCTCTCGATTTCCTTTAGTTTAGCGACACCCAAAAGTAAGTTAATGTCTTGTTCGTCGGGCTACAACCCATCGTCCTCCGAGAGGACGAAGTCAAATCGTAGACGTCGAAGTCTAGGGGAGGTCCGAGGGATGTCCTCGGGTTCCGCCGACTCCCCCTCTTCCCGCAACTCATCGTCCGTGGCCTCGCCGTCTAGGTCCGAGGGTGGCTCAAACGGTGCTGGATTTAGGGAGTGGGTGCTCGATTCCCGAGCTCAGACCCAGGAGCCCTTAGAAGTGGAGGCTCTCAACATCGTATCCATGATGGACTAGCCAGAACTGGAGGAGCTGAGGGCCTCCTTCGGTATCTCAGACGCTTTCGAGCTCCGGCTGCCCAGACCATCTGACCGAGCTAGCTATCGGAACTCCGAGGAGCTGTGCTTGTATAAGGAGGTGTTCAAGGCCGGCCTTCAGCTGCCCCTCCACCCCTTCTTCACCCGAGTGTTTCGGCACTATGGGGTATGTCCGACCCAGTTGACGCTGAACGGGTGGTGACAGGTGCTCAGCTTTGTCATCTTCTTCGTAAGGCACTAGAGGCCTCTTTCCCTCCCCCTCTTCATTAACTGCTTCCTCCTTCAGGCCTACAAGGGGCTTTCGGGTTGGTATTACTTTTGCCCCCGAAAGGACCTTCGGCTTCTAAAGGGTTACCCGACGTCCATCCACGGGTGGAAGGAGAAGTTTTTCTTTGTGAGATCATCCGAGGGGGTACCCTTCGACACTGTTTGGGATATCCCGGACCTTAGGGAAGTGAACTCCGCCCCTGCCCTATTCGGGGCAGACGCGGAGTCGTTGGTGATGGCGAGGCGGTAAGAAGACTGTCCTCCAGTCGAGGCCGACTGCCTCAAGTTCGACGCCATACTATTCAGATTCGGGCTTAGCCTGGGTGAGTTAGGCTAGCCTCAGTTTGCTTCCTTCGAGTGTCGGTGCCTCGTACTGACTCCCATCATTTCTTTTTGCAGTGCAAGTCTCCAGGGCCGAGGCTAGGGCTGCCGCAGCAGCAAGGCAAGCACAAATCAAGGAGGCCAAGGCGCGGGACACCCAACAGCAGCCGAGGCCGAAGCGGAAAGAGAAGAAGGGGCCATCCTCCGAGACCCCGAAGAAAAGATCCAAGGTCGAGGGGCCGAGCGCTGAGGTAGTCCAGGCCCTCACTGCTTCGGGCCATGACGGGCCTTCCCAAGACCCCTCCCCTGTCGCGGCCTCCGGAGGCCCGAGGGTGGCGACCGTGAGGGCCGAAGTGGGGTTTGTCCCTCAGTGGTCGATAAAGGAGGACGACAGCTGGCCGTCGGGCGAGTTGCTCGTGAGCTAGTGATGAAGGGGAGTCTTCCCCGAGACGCGGCCGAGGCTCAGAGGCAAGGAACGGCGGCTATGATCACGAATGCTTGCATCTTCATGGTCGGGGTAAGCTTCGGTCCCGTAACCCTCTTTTTTTTTTTGTCTTAGCATTCTGACCTTCGGTGTTTCATGTAGGCACAAAATCAAATGGGTCAACTGGCGGCTCTAGCCGAAGCTATGTGCCAAGACCTCGAGGTAGTCGAACGAGAGAAGGCCGCCCTGGAGAATGAGCGCTCAATCCTCCTCGAGAAGGTGGAGCACCTAGAGAAGGACCTCGTCTTCGCGTGCTGGGAATGTGATCGGAAGCTCACGGAGCTGAAGTCGTAGATGAAGGCATGAATTCAGGAAGCCGAGGCCCGAGGGTCAAGGAGTATCGGTCCTCCGAGGACTGTCGGGAGGAGATCAAATGCGCCATCGCCTGGCGTTCATAATGGGCGAGGTTCGAGATTGGGTCCTCAAGCGTTACCCAAGGGTCTCCTTCGAGGACAGCAGGCTAATCTTCGAGGAGGACGACGTTGAGGCGGCCCCATCAGCCATCGAGGTCACCGATGCCGATGGTGGAGGCTGCAGCGAGGAGGGTGAGGTTCAGCTGCACCAAGAGGTCCCTTCGACTCCCGGCCACGGAGGTTCAGATCAGGAGACCCTCCACACCAAAGAAGAGGCCGCGAACCCGACGGACGCCCCTTGAAGTCTCCCCTGGTCAGCTCAGACATCCCCTTTTTTTGTTTTTGGTATCAGCCTTCGGGCTTCTTGTAATCTTGGCCTTCGGGCCTTCGTATGTAACTACGACCTTTGGGCCTTCTTCTGTAATCTCGGCCTTCGGGCCTTCTTCTTGTAATCCCAGCCTTTGGGCCTTCTTCTTGTAATCTTGGCCTTCGGGCCTTATCAATGAATGAATGAACTCTTTTTGCTCTAACTTTCATTTTTCTCGCATTCTTTGTGTTCTTTTGAGTAAGGTGGTCTTTAGTCCGTAGCTAGGCGCAAGTAGGCCGAAACCCCTCCTTGCCAGCCTTAGGGTCCGCCCTTCTACATAAGCACGACTTGGTTCTGCTCCCTCGGCTTATCCGAGGGGTTTCCCGAGTCCGCGGACTTTGGACTTGAGTTATCTAGAACAAATATCAAGTGGTTCACCAAGTGCTCCCTCAGCTCCAACCGAAGGGTCCATCGGACTGGCATTGATCCGAGATCTAGCCGAGGGCCGACCCTACAACAGTCGTCGCTCCCAATAGTTGGTTGCCTTTGGTCAAATTCCTTCGGCTCTGGGCCTGGGTCCCAAACTGATGGTGGGACCCTTAGTCAGGTCAGCCCGGCCTTGGCCCGTGCCTCGACCGAGGAGTGGATGCTCGCCCTGCAAGGCTTGTTCTTTGCCTGAGCCCCTTGACAGAGGCGAACACCATCGGCCAGCTCGGGTCGGCCTTTGCCCGAGACCCCGACCGAGGTGATGACCTTCGGCCAGTTCGGCTCAGCCTTTGCCTGAGACCCTGACTGAGGTGATGACCTCCGGTCAGTTTGGCTCGGCCTTTTCCCGAGACCCCGACTGAGGTGTGGTCCTTTGGCAAGCTCGGCTCGGCCTCTGCCGAACTCCTAATCTGAGATGAGGATCTTCGGTTAGGTCGGCTCGACCTCGGCCAGAGACCCCGATCGAGGTGAGGATCTTCGGCCAGCTCGTCTCGACCTGTCTGGGCACCCGACCGAGGTGAAGACCTTCGGCTTAACCGTTCAATAGATTTAAGGTCACCAGACTGGAGAATTCCTCTTAATTGCCGTAAACCAGCTTTCGTATTATCCATGAATAAAATCTTCTGGAGTTTAGGATCAGGAATTACAACTTAAAAGTGCATAAGAGCGAAAATTACAAAAAATACAAAAAACAAGTGTGCATGCTTGCTACTTCACTACTGATGGAATTTTCTTAAGTTCTGAGAGTTCCACGATTGGGGTACCCTTCCTCCCCCCGTAGTCTCCAGGTGATAGGACCCTGGCCATATTACCCTTGAGACTCTGTACGGACCTTCCCAATTTGGATCTAGCTTCCCTTGATGTCTCGGGTCCGACACTTCAGCCCTTCTAAGGACGAGGTCACCCTTCCTGAACTCATTCTTTCAAAATTTGGTGTTGTAGTGCCTCGCGACCCTCTGTTGGTAAGCGGCGATCCTTTCTTGTGAAGTGTCTTTGATTTTTGCCAAGAGGTCTAAATTCGCTCGGAGCCCTCCATCGTTTTCGTCTTCATTGTAGTACCGAATCCGATGGGTAACGACCCCTATCTCCACTGGAAGTACAGCTTCAGTGCCGTATGTTAAAATGAAGGGTGTTTCTCCGGTGGCTAATCTCTCAGTAGTGCGGTAAGCCCAGAGGATGTGGTGCAACTCGTCTGCCCAGAGTCCTTTGGCGTCATCTAGTCTCTTTTTTATTCCTTGAAGTAGTGTACGGTTGGTTACCTCTGTTTGCCCCGTTGGTCGGTGGATAACCGACAGAGGTTTTCCTGTGGTCAATACTGAGGGCCTCACAGAACGAGCCGAAGGTCAAATTGGCGAACTGAGTTCCATTGTCCATCACCACAACCCGGGGGATTCCAAATCTATAGACTACCGCCCTTTAGAAGAAGTCCCTTACGTTCTTTTCGGTTATCATCGCTAGGGCTTCGGCTTCTGCCCACTTCGTGAAGTAGTCCACTGCCACCCACTTCGTGAAGTAGTCCACTGCCACCACGACAAACTTCCTCTGTCTAGTGGCCAGGGGAAATGGGCCTAGAATGTCGATTCCCCACATGGCGAATGGTACTGGGCTCGATAGGGATAAGGGCTCGGTAGAGTGTAGCCTAGGCACTGGGGCGAACATTTGGCACTTGATGCACTTCCTGACTAGTGATTCCGTGTCCTTCCTCATTGTCGGCCAGTACAGGCCCTGCCTTAGCACTTTATGTGCCAAGGCCCGGGCTCCTAGGTGTTGGCCGCATATCCCTTCATGCACCTCCCGGAGTGCGTACTTGCCGTCGGCGGAATCCAGACACTTGAGGTATGGCAAGGTGAACCCTATCTTATATAGTATCTCATCCTTCATAAAGAAGCACGCCGACCTCATTCTTATTTTTCTTGCCTTGTCCCTATTCTCTGGGAGCTTTCCTTCCTTGAGGTATTCGGTTATGGCATCCATCAAACTTTGGCCGTTTTCACCTACAGGTAATACCTCTCGGGGTTTTTCGATGCTTGGCTGTGATAGCACTTCGAAATACACCGATCGTCCAAGATCTGCGAAGTCAGAGGTGGCCAGTTGTGACAGTGCATCTGTACTAGCATTCTCTTCTTGTGACACCTGCCTTACCTCGAATTCCTTGAAGGTCGTTACCCTGTCTCGCACCGTCTTCAAGTATTCGGCCATCCTTTGTTCTTTGGCCTCTTAGTCTCCATTCCCCTGTCGTACCACGAGTTGGGAGTCGCTATGCACTACCAGCTCCTTTACCATCAAAGCCCGAGCCATATTAATTCCGGCTATTAACGCTTAGTATTCTGCTTCGTTGTTGGAGGCATCGAAGTCGAACCGTAGGGCATATTCTATTTTGAAACCTTCGGGGCTGACCAACATGATTCCTACACTGTTGGAAGCCCCATCCACGTACAATGTCCAAGCCTCTTCTCCTCGGTCCTCGACAAACTCTTGGGGGTCGTCGGGGAGTGTCGTCTCGGCTATGAAGTCTGCGAGGGCCTGTGCTTTAATTGCCGTTCTCGGTTTGTACTGGATGTTGAATTCTCCCAACTCTATGGCCCAGTTTACCAGGCGACCGGACATATCCGGCCACTGCAGTATCTTCTTTAGGGGCTGGTCTATGAGTACATATACTGTATGTGATTGAAAATATGGCCTCAGCTTTCTTGCCGTTGTCACTAGGGCATACGCCACTTTTTCTGCCTTTCTGTATCTTGTTTCGGCATCTAGAAGGGTTCGACTGACATAGTATATTGGCCGTTGTTGTCTTCCTTCTTCCTTCGTCAGTACTGCTGTTACCGCCACTGTCGATACAGCAAGGTATAGCTACAAGGTATCCCTGGTGTTCGGCTTCATCAGCAGTGGGGGTGCGGCCAAGTACTCATTCAATTGTTCAAAAGACTTTTTGTACTCCTCTGTCCATTCGAACTTTTTGGTCCCTTTCAGTGCTTTGAAGAAGGGGAGGCATCTATCTGTTGACCGAGACATGAATCACCCGAGGGTGGTGACCCGACCGGTTAGCTCCTGGACTTGCTTCACATTCTGGGGTGACCTCATGTCCCGAATGGCTTGTATTTTGACCGGGTTGGCTTCAATTCCTCTCTCCGAGACAATAAAGCCGAAGAACTTTCCCGAGGCTACTCTGAATGCGCACTTTGCTGGGTTCAGCTTCATGCCGTACCGGCTCAGCACCTGGAACGCCTCTTCCAAGTCTTGGATGTGTCGTTCCGCCTTCAGGATTTTTACGAGCATATTGTCCACATATACCTCCATGGTTTTGCCGATCATCCCTTTGAAGATTTTATTCACCATCCTTTGATAGGTGGCCCTTGCGTTTTTTAGCCCGAAAGGCATGACCTCATAGCAGTACAGCCCACCCTCGGTTATGAAGGATGTTTTTGGGACATCGACCTCGGACATTTTGATTTGATTGTACCCAGAGTATGCATCCATAAAGCTCAGCGCCTCGTATCCTGCCGTGGCATCGATGAGGAGGTCTATCTTCTGCAGGGGGTATGCGTCCTTCGGGCAGGCCTTATTCAGGTCGGTGAAGTCGATGCAAATCCTCCACTTCCCATTTGCCTCGGGACCATTACCACGTTGGATATCCACTCCGGGTACTGGATTTCGCGGATGAACTGGGCCTTCAACAGCTTCTCCACTTCCTCGTCTATTTTCTACTACCTTTCGGGGGCAAAAGTCCTCTTCATCTGCTGCACCGGCTTCTTCATTGGGCTAACATTCAGATGATGTTCTATCACCTCTCGATCTATCCCGGGCATATCCGAAGCCGACCAGGCGAAGACGTCAGGGTTGTTCCGTAGGAATGAGACGAGTCTTTCTTGCTGTAACCTTGGCATGGTAGCCCCAATTTGAAATTGCCGAGCATCATCCCCCTCTTCAGCTTCAACTTGCACCAAATCCTCGGCCGGCTCCCCTCGTTGATAACTGGCATCATCGCGCAGATCCTCTATTGGGAGCGCCTCGCCCGCCTTTTCTTTCCCCCATAAGGTAGTGGCGTAACACCTCCGGGATGCCTCCTGATCAACCCGACATTCCCCGACACCATTCTTGGTTGGGAATTTCATCTTGAGATGGGGTGTGGAGACGACTGCCTTTAGTAGGTTCAATCCAACCCTTCCTAGTATGGCATTGTATGCCGACGTAATGCCCACAACCAGGAAGTTGATCATGACCGTCGCTTGGCGATCTCCGGTGCTGGCTCTTACTGGCAACTCAATCGACCCTTCCACCTTCATTGGAACGCCGAAGAATCCCTGCAACGGGTGTTCGACCTTCTTTAGCTTTCCCTCATCCAGGCCCATCTTCCGAAAAGCTTTAAGGAACAGGATATCAGCTGAACTGCCGTTATCCACTAAGATCCTCTTCACTTTGCAATCCGCTATGGTCATGGTGACAACCAGGGAATCGTCATGTGGAGTATGTACCCCTTCCAGATCATCATCTGAGAAGGAGATAACCGTCCCCGTCCTTGCCTTCTTATTTGGCCATTCCGCCATATGTGCTTCTTACGTAGGCCTTTGCTTTCCTAGCAGAGACTGAACTCTCTCCAGCGGCTGGGCCTCCACAGATGGTCACTATAACTCTAGTTGGGCTCTTATTCTCATCTCGGGGGCGACGCTCAGCTTCCTCGGGTGTCTGGTCCCTTTGCCGTTCCTGATTGCCTTTACGGGCAAGCCCCCTTCTTTCATAGCAACCTCTGCCATCTCTCCGACGGTTATCCCTTTGGCCATTACCGTCTTGGGCATCCTCCTTTTTGCGGTCTACAAATCGGCCTAGATATCCCCTTCGGATCATCCCTTCTATCTCTCCCTTGAGGTGCCAACAATCTTCGGTATCATGGCCATGGTCTCTGTGGAAGTGGCAATATCTGTCCATGTTGCGTCTCTCAGGGTGTCGCCCCATCTTTCCTGGCCACTTCATGGCCCTTGCATCCGGGGAATCCTTTATCTGCATTAGTACCTCTGTTCGCCTCCGGTTCAGGGGTGCGTATTTCTCAAACTTCCTTGGTGGACTGGGTGCCCGATAGCATTCAGACTTTCATCTTTTGCCTTCTTCGGAGGGTTTGTCGTCAGCCCTTGAGAGCCTCTTCCTTACCGCCTTCCTTTCGGCTTCTTCGTCGGCCTGGAGGGTCTCTTCCATCTGGATGTACTTATCGCACCGTGCTCTCAACTCGGTCAGATTCCTAGGTGTATGCTTCGCTAGGGACCTTTTCAACTCTTTATCCTTGATGCCTCCTAACATGGCCGTGAACTCTTCCTTCAGCTCTAGGCCTCTGATTGTGATCTTCTCTTGTTGGAATCGCTTCATGTAGTTCCGCAGTGATTCCCCTTCTTATTGCTTGACGTTGGTCAAGTTCAACGTAGTCTTCTGAAGGGGCTGGCTGCTAGAGAATCCCTTCACAAAGAAGTAACTTAGGTCACTGAAGCTGTGGATCGACTTCGTCGGCAAACGGTTGTACCATAGCCTCGCCGCTCCTTTGAATGTCAATGGCAGGGCACGACACATGATGTTTTTTGAGACCCGATGGAACTGCATGGCGACCTTGAAGCCTTCTAGGTGATCGACAGGGTCCCTAGACCCGTCATAAGTGTCAAACTTGGGTAGGCGAAAGCCGATCGGGAGAGGATCCCTCATGACCTCATCAGCTAGAGCCGTGTCATTAGTGAGGTCTGGCTCGTGGGTTCCCATCTGATTTTCTGCCACCTTCTTGATCTCGTCTTTCAGTTCTAGGATCATCCACTTCAACCTCGAGTCCTCATGCCTCTCATTGTCTCCTTGGTGCGGATCCTCATGTGGATCTCTGGCGGCAGGCTGCATCCTACCTCGGGGTGTGGGGCTTTCCCTCACTGCTCGGTTTCGAAGGTTATGATCGGACCTTATAGATCCTGTACTGCTCTAGTCCTCGTCTCGAGCCCTCTCAGTCTGGATGTGGGGGCCTGGCGATGCTCCGTCGGTCTTCTGAGAGACAACTTTGGAGACCTCCTGCATTGCCTCGGCCATCCGGTCATACTTGTCTTGGAGGGCTTCGAATTGCTCCCTCGTCACGTATTCTTGCACTTCAGGAGGGGGCGAAGGATCACTATATTCGCGCACTGAATATCCGCCTAAGCGCGGGTACCTTATGGATACTTCCCGGTCATCATTGCCCCTTTCTCCTCCTATATCCACCGAGGGAGGAAGCCCCCTGAAGGTTCTTCCCCCATGTTCATGTTCGACGCTGCTCTTATCTTCCTGCGGTTGTAGGCTCTCCCCACCATTACTGTCGTTCCCACAGACGGCGCCAATCTATTGCTGCCAAAAACCCTGTATGAGTCGATCCTGCACAAGCACAGACAGCAGAGGCCCGGAGCTTTGTCCGGGGTTAGTCCCCTGACGCTCAAGTTAGGGTCGGCCACACAGTTTTCAGTAAGGGAGTAATGGTGAGGGTATTGATGCTTACCTTCTTCCTTCTTCCCGGGCCCTCTTATATGGTTCCTGGGGTCTAGGGTTTTCTCTTGCCTTCCCCCTATCCTTCTCGGGTCCACCTTCCTCTCTCTTAAAGTCCCGCTCCAATACGTCTGTCCTTCTTGCGGGGAATATTCCCTTCATGCAAACGACGTGATAAAGCGTGATAGAGTCTTTGTACTCCCTACCTGGTGGGCAACACATGTCCCGGCGGGCGACGCATGTCCTCACCCTACTGAGCCGTGTGATTTGGTTGTATCAGGCCGTATGATTTGGCTGTATCACTATGAGACGAAGCCCTCGAGCACCATCGCTTGGTAATTTCTCCTGAATCTAATGCTTTACACTTTTCCTGCAATGCTAGTTCCTTATTTCCAACACAAACAATGTATGCATGCAGAGGGCTGCGCCAGAGGTTGCTCAGAACTACAACAAGGGTTTCTGGAGAGCGGTATCTACAATGCTCTCGAGGCATGAGGTTTGGTTGGACTGCAGCAGCCGGAGGAGTTGATGCAGAAGAGGAGGGGATTGATGTTGTTCTTACCATTTTCACGGGGAGCGAAGGGGATGGTGAGAGGGATGCTGCACTTTCTATCAGTGAGGACAATAGTGAGGGAAGGTTAAAGGGCGAGAAGGATTCCCATCCTTAAGGCTTAGTATGAGGGACTAGAGGGGTTTTACGAACCTCTCATTGAAGAAAATAGTGGTATAAGTTCGACGGTCTTTATTGACAAGGAGTCGCCACCTAGATTAAGGCTTATGGTCCATTGCTAATCAAAATAGAAATGACTCCATCTGAACTATCCAACCATGAGTTAAGGTTTGTGTCAGGTTGCGGTCCGAGGAAAGGTTAGGCACCTCGGTCCACCTGGTAAAAATCGGACTTCAACTATAAGTAAACACACATTATTTTTAATGGGCTGATTAAGTTCGATCACACATGCATCAATATCACACACAATAGTTAGGCTTGATCACATATGCATCAATATCACAGATCGGGTCATACTTATGCATAAAATCTTTATTGAATTGAATTCTGTAATTGAATTGATTCTGTTTCGCTATTTTATTATGATTACAGGTTTCAAGGGTAGAATTGAAAATTCAAAGAGAAAAAAAAAATAATAAAAAGAAATTGAGAAGAAGAAAGAGAATTACACGGTTTTCCTCCCTCTCTCTCTCTCTCTCTCTCCTATTTTCTCTCATCTCTTTCTCTAATCTCTCCCACTCACGCAATCTCTATCTTTCCCGTCTCTCACCAAATCCATCTCTCCCCTATTTTTTCTCCTCTTTTCTCCCACGTTCTCTCTCCCTATTTTTTCTCGCTCCCATGAATTCCATTCTACTATCACTTTCCCACAGCATATATATAGAGAGAGAGAGAGAAAGAGAGAGAGCCAAACTATGCATCTGATGGCTAGGAGGACTTGGGGTGTGAGCCCCTATGTTGAGGTGCATATCTAGGTTTCCCCAACCATCAGATGCCTGGTTGGGGACCCAATGCGTTGGAGAGGATTCGAATCCAAGTGTAGAACTAGAATTTCTTCTCTAGTTCAGAGTAGTTGCCTTCATAAAAATTTCTTGCACAAATATATATAGCTTACTCTTTCTTTCCATCTGAGCTATATTATTCCAACATTGCTCCCATTTCAACCTCGGTTACCGACTTAGAGTTGGAGATAACATGACTGGTACGAAACAAGGCACTCTCTAGTCATCTTACAAGCTCTAACGAAGTACATCAATGAAATGACTCCTATGATGAAGTTAAAGGGTGAAGTTGTTGGAGGATTTAAGAGTGTCAAAAATTTTTGGAATATCAATTATCTCTCCAATTCAAAGGAGCATTTTAGAAGTTTCCTGGCATAAGCCTGATTTAGAATGGATGAAGCTTAATATTGATAGTTGCTCCCTTGAAAATCTAGGTAATTCGAGCACATGTGGTATTCTTAAGAACTCTGAAGGACTGTCAATGGGGAATTTTTCAGCTTTCCTTGGGGTCCACTCAAATTTCCATGCTAAATTTGCAGTTTTTTTTTCTTTGGGATCAATTTAGCCAAAAGCAGAGGTGCTTTATATCTTTGGGTTGAATGTGATTCTATTGCAATTGTAACAAGTGTCTCCAACCAGAACATCCCATGGATATTTTGGTAGCAGTGGTTTCCTTTCTTCTATTACAAGGAAAATTATCCACATTATGAGAGAAGGAAATACCATTGCAGATGTTCTAGAAAAAGGGGGGCGTTGTCTCGTTCTTCCATATCTTGGATGACACATCCTAATTTTGTTAATGATGAAATCCTTTGGGACATATAGGAAAGCCCAAGATGTAGATTTATTTCAACTTGATTTCTATCCTTCATTTGTAGTTTCTCTGTTCTGAGTCTTCAGCTGATGACAATGTCGTAGGTGGGGTCTCAGAACATTGATAGATGGGCTTTAGATCTCTGCTGATGGCAATGCTGAAGGCGAAGCTTAAAGTCCTTTCTATTTCTTTATATTTGTTGTGATTGTCTACATATGCCTGGACGATTTCTTTGTACATCCCATTTTTCTAATATATTTTTTCATTTGTTGATTCATAGCCCAAAAAAAAAAAAAAAAAAAATACACTAGGTATTCATGATGAGTGATGCCAGCAAATTTGAGAAGAGAGGAGTTCATGGCAAAGAGATTCATGCCTCAATATAGAAGAAATGATATATCGTTGGAGCATGTGTTGCATCCATAAGAAAAAGAACCTAATGCTGGAGGACAAGCAGCGCGACATAAGAAAGAAATGAAGAATATCGTCATTTAGCTTCATACATGTTTAATATATTTGGAAATTGATAAAAATGAATCACCCTAACCAGCTTTCACTTGCATGACTAACCAGGTTTTGAGGAAGGAGCGTCAAGTCAATGAAACTCATTTTCCAATAATGGAAGGAAAGGATGAAAGAGCATCCACATGATACTGTTTGTGAGAATCAGGTGGCAGTATAAGATTACAGCCACACTTTCTATTCTTCTATTTGCTTGTAATAATGAAAGTTGAAATGAGCATCACTCGGTCGTGCGCAAAATGACTATCTTGCCCCCTTGTTATGTTGGGCTATGCTCCATTGGTTGATCCAATGTTGCTATAGAAGCCACACGATCAGGTAGCATTATCTCTCCCTGAAAAGAAATAAAGTGACAAAGTTTTTTATCTAGTAGCCCCTGCACCACAGACACAGGTGGTGCAAAATGACCATCATGCCCCTCTTGATTTCACGTACACTTGTGTATGGGCGTAGGAGACGCTCCCAGATAGAAAAAACTTGCCCATAATTAAAAGAGCGAAAAGCCTCTTTGAACATAAAACATGGGAAATGCCTCATGAAAAAAAAAAAAAGAAGCTATGTGAGTATGCATTTCCCACACTTCATGTTCAGAGAACCTTTTCCCACGAAAAATATAACGAAAATTTATCATTGAAGCAATTAAAACATCCACATTCCAACTTCTTAGAAAGGTAAAGATATAAACAGCAAATGAATTTCGTAACAAAAAAAAAAAAATCACTGGGGTAATCAAATTAAAGCTTCAAGAACATGGGGATGAACCATTGAGAACCCTGGAGTTGCCTTTCTTCCCTCCCAGCTCTTCTGCATAAATCTTCTTACACCGGAAGTAGAATATGGTATATGCCGTAAAGCTGAAAATCTTCACCAGGCAGATCAAATTTATCACCACCAAAACTCTAACTAATCCAGGAGCTATTATCTGGCCAGGCCCTCTTAGTTTATAACAAAGAAAGAAGATGATAGTGAGCAGCAACAAGAGAAAGTTAACAACAGATCCTCTAAGCATCATCATCCGTCCTCCATGTAGCCCACCATCTTCTTCTTCTTCTACTGAACCTAATTCATACACGTTTTCTAGAACTGAATTCACAAAACCCAACATCCAAACCCCGGCCACATAGAGATTAATACAAAGGGATAAGAAAATAAAGGCAACACCAAGAAAGGCATAGACAAGAGAACCATTGGAAAGAATAACAAATATAGTGAGCAAAGCAAGGACCTGTACAGTATAGCCCACACCCAATTGAGCAACAAAGAACCAACTAATCATAGGCTTTCCACATGTTCTTTGGATCTTCCAAATTAATTCCTTGAAATTGAAATCCTTCTTACGGTAAGAAGTAGCTGCATGATATGTTGTTGCTACCACTGAACATAGCAAGGCTGTTGAGTAGGCAATCAAGAAGATCAATTCCACTGTAGTGATTAGGAAGATCTCTTTTTCGACTCCAAAGGAGGATGGAAACCGGTTCTTCCGCCGCAACTGGAGTACCTTGGTGAACAAACTGGAAATGAATGGTTGGAGACAATAGATGTTGGCTAAGGCCAAGAAGGAGAAGGTAAATTGGATGAGAAGAGTGATGAAAACCATGAGCTTTCCATTTCTGAGATAGATTCTGAAAGCTTCTCTTAAAATTCCAGAAATACTTAACATCTCAGAAGACTTCATTGCCATTGTATAACAAGATTTCATCAGCTCCTTCCAATCTTAGATCATCTCTCTTGTTTTATTGCAACACCTAGAGGAATTAATAGCTTTGGTTCTTCCAGTTCCTGCAGTGAGAGGAGAACTTTAATCTACAAATGGGAGACTAGGCTATACAAGCAAGCAAACCACAAGGTAGCTCAACCAGTCATGTCAGGCAATATTTTATTTATTTGTTTAAAATATTAAATAAATGAGACTCGACTAAACAACCTATTAATGCTTTTCTTTCAGAAAAATAAAAAAAAAAGAAAATATAACTAATATGCCTACCAACAACCTTGATGGTTACCAAGCAACATCATGGGTGTTGAACAATTAGTTTGGTACTCTTTTGGAGATTAAATATTTTGAGGCTTCTAAGAGAAACAAAACTACGGACTGGGGAGAATGGATCAAGTTTAATTACGTCGAGTCAAGATTAGCACTGAGTTTCATACCCAACGCACGAAGCTTCTGGCACTTTGGAGTTTGGGAGGGTCACATGTATGTGGTCTTACCCTTGCTTAGAGGGGAAATTATATCCTGACTCGAACCTGCGACTTAGGGAATGTAATTGAGCAATCTTACCATTGTGTCAAGGTCTTCCCTCTTGATATTTAACAGTAATGTCAACAATATTAATAGAAAATTAAGTAGGTAATATTGTTTAAGCTTTCAATCTATTTGGTCATCCGTCGCTCTAGAGGTTCAATTCTATCTTGATCACTCACCTGTATGTTTCCAAGACTGGAATTCCATAGGATGTGGATAGTTGAAATTTACTAATACAAATTGATTATGACGATCTTCCCAGAGGCTCCCTTTTGGTTGCAAGGGAATTAAGGAAGGAAAGTGAAAATTTTAAGACTGAAAAAGGAAACTTTAGTAATCATTATCCAATTACATATATTTAGTAATGATGCTGAGCTACTTAAGTTTCTTATCATATTTAGTAATGATGCTCTTTAGATATAATTTTTTTTCTTTTTAATTTTCAAATTCAAGAGATTTAAATGTAAATAAAATAATTTTTTATAACTAAATATGGAATGATTTGAAATTAATAGTATAATCGTGTGGGATAATCATTACAGAAGTTTTTCTTTTACATTTGAAATTTTCACTTCATTTCCCTTTAATTTCCTTCACTACCAAATAGAGTATCAAAGGTCTTGATAAATATGGGCATATAGACTAACCACATTTTCAATCTTTAATCCTTAGTTCATTTCTTAACCCCACCCCCCCCCCCCCACCAAAAAAAAAAAAATCTTTAGTTCACTTGGCATGTCACATGATGTCTATTTTTAAATTCCATTTTTCCACACTTTTTATCAATGGATGATTGTGATTTTTTTATATGAAAAAAAAAAGGAGAAATGACTTGGCCAGTTCCTACGAATTCTATTTTCCACACAATATCAGTGGAGAATTGCAATTATTTTTATGAAAAGTGGGGAATTGTATTTGGCTACTTGTTTTAGGTAAGTAGAGTTCAGGTCATAACTATAAAGTATATGGCATGGTTTGTGAGAGCTTTGTGGCCGCAGATGAAGCGGCAGCCTAATGCAATGCACACTTGGCATGGTTATGCTTTTGGCATGATAATACTTATGTTTCTGGGTCATGTTTCAAAAGATATTTCTATTTTTTGAATAAATTTCTGGATAAAAAATGTATCTCATAATATATAGTAATTTCTATTCATGAAATTACAAAGAAGTACAAACACATTTGTTATGCGCAAAATTTTTTGTGATTGGAGCTTCGATAAACTTACATAAACCTCATTCAACACTAAAAAAATTTAAGGATGGTACGGCAGTGGTGGTGACAATGGTAGTGATAGTGGTGGAGGTGACAGTGATCGAGGTGTGATGGTGGAGGTCGTAATGATGGAGGTGATGGTGGTGGGGTGGCATTGAAGGAGGTGGGCAGGGGGGTGTGGTGGTGGTTGAAGTTGCATCAGAAATTTATTTTATTTTTAACATGAAATTACTGCTTTACCTATTAAATTAACCATGTGGTCATCAAAAAACAACTTCTCCCTCTATTTCTGCCTTTTGTTTTTAGAACAGAGAAACTCCAAATTAAAGCTTCTTTTTTTTTTCTAAAACTTTTTTATCCCAATTAATTCCTAAAGAAAAAAAAAATATTAATCCATGACAACAAATAAATTTTTATTCCTTTGTTGTTTCCAAAAGCTAAAAACCAGGAAAAATAAAAGATCAAAAGAACCAGAGAAATAATTATCATGCAGTGACTTAGAATCCTGTTCATGGACGTATTCAATGAAATTATTTCTTTTGAAAACTTCAATGTAAATAACGTCATGACCCTCTAAAATTAAATATTTTCTTATAAGATGTGCCTTTTCTAAAAAAAATTCATCAGTCATTTTTTGAATCTAAGAAGCTCCCTCAAGCATGCATAAGTGTACAAAACAACACAAGATTTTTTTTTTTTTGGGCGGGTGCGTGGGGTGGGTGTGGGGGGAGGGGGTAAAATAACAAAAGAATGTTGCCCTAACTTATGTTGGCACAGAAAAGTTCTTAACGAAAACTTTCCTCTTGCTTATAGAATCTAGAAAATGAAAAATACTACTCATACCTCATGCTTACATGTTTAAAACAAATATAAAGCAGCTCTTCAAACTTCTCTTTCAAGTTATACATGTAGCATATTTGTATTTTATTATAAGTTGAGGGATTATTTATCGTTACAGTCATGATGATTGAATCTCTTTTGGAGGTAATTTGGATACATGGTCACAAGTTTGATGGAATTTCAGATATTCATAAATAATAGTTCAACCTACCTGCACTATTGTGTTGTTGCTGATCGTGAAAAACCATTGGCTGCACCACCGACCACCAAACTTTTCTACTTTATTATATATTTTTCAAAAACTTATCAAACTTTATATATATATATATATATATATATATATATATTTATATATACACCATATTCTTCATCTATTATTTCATTATGCCTTAAAAAAAAAAGGGCAACCATCAAAATGTGATAGACGAGGCTTTTGTTTTCATATAAAAATTACTATAAAATTGTCTAATATTAAAGAGCAAACATTATTAATTAAATGCAAAGCAAAGAATGTTGAAATCCTTGCCAAAAAAAAAAAAATTTGTTGAAAACAACTTCCGACTAAATTCCCTGAATATATTTCTTTTAGAGAGAGAGAGATAGAAATTTGGCTGTCGTGTAGCAATGTCATGTGATACTCAAATTTGGTGGACATATTGTCCATTTGACCCTCTAATTATAAGACTATTTCAAACCAATTTGATTTCTTCATATGGCTTTTAATACTCTTTAGAAAGTCAGTTTTACATAGTATATATTAGCTATAATGTCATAATCATTGAAAAAACAAGTGGGAAGCATTGTATATGTTGGATCATATGGCTGAAATGTGTTCTCAAATTTTATAGATCAAGTTCATTATCCATTTATTAACGGCCGAACAAGTAACTCATCTACCACAAAAAAAGAAGATAGAATAAGTAACTCATGTTGTAAAACAAATTATCCATATATGCTTCCTTGTCATGTAAAAATTAGGAAATAAATAGGTAGAAAAATTGCAAGAAAATTTAAAAGGCAAACTTCTTGCATAAGCATTGTAGGATCAGTGGATCACCCTCTTCATTTTTTTTCTTCTATGTGGACAAGATAATTTAACTTTGATTAACAAAAATAAATATTAACTTTTCTAGATAAGTCATACGTCAAATTTGATAATCTATCAGAACCATATAACTACTATATTTCCCCTTTTTTGAAGCAATATCTTTCAAATATTATAGAGGTAGTCTGACCTTTTTCTTCTTTCAAAAATATGGAGAAATCCATTTAGTCAAGAATTCAAAATTTGACTGGGTGATGATATGGACATTGTACCCACTTGATTTGAGTGGTAATCTAACTTAGTCACACTCTTACTAGGAGGGTGGGGGAAAGGTTATCATATTGCGTGTGTAGGAACCAAACTTTACGGCTAAAGATGGGTTTATATCTAAAATTAATTTTTAAGACTTCCTTTTACCCTTTATTGGAACACATGTAGCCTAAAAAAGATGTAGGAGAATCATACAACGAATTATGGAATGGAAGGAAATATGCAACAAATTGTGTGTGTGTTATTTGAAGCCTATGCAACATATATACCTTGATTTTTTTTTTTTTTTTCGGTAGAAGGAAGTATATTTTAAACTTACCTGCCACTTGATATTGTGAGTACAATATGCTTAGTCCAAATAATACTAAACAAGTAAATGCCTATGTTATTCCACATGATGTCATTCCCTCATTAAATATATATATATATATATATATTTTATCACTCTCCTCCTCTGCACTTTGGGGAAATATCAAGTACCCCCATGATTTTTGAAATAACTCACTCCCCTCCCTCTAAATCAGAAGATTCTATCACTCATTAGTGAATGTTAGTTTCTACTGTTAAATCCCTAATAAAAATTTTCAAATACCCAAAATACCCCTCTAATAAATCGATGAAAAAAAAGAAGAGGGTGCTAGTCCCTCTTACAACTGGGTTCAAAACTGGTCTTCTTCCTTCTTCTTTCCATTGAAGCTGGGGGACTTCCTTTGTTGGTGAAGATTACACAACCCTTGCAAAGTCAGTACCCAGATGGGTTCATGTGGCTAAGCCAGTAAGCTCACAACCGGTTATGAAGAACGTTAATGAAGGAAAAGGTGTGTTTGCTCTAGTTGTCGTTCTTACCTGTAATCTCATTGGGAAGAAGCCATTCAATCAGATTAGAGGAAAAGCCATTGCCTTACACTCACAGGTACCCAATTAACAAACTTTCTTCTTCTTTGATTTCCCTTTTTCTTTAGTGACAGGAAAAATTCAAGCTTCAATTGTTTTTTCCCCCCATTTCAGGTAATCACTGTATTCTGTAAATCGATAGGGGTAGATGCAAAACAAAGATAAGAATTGATTCGATTGGCAAAGAAGAATGGAGAAATGTTGGGTAATTGTATTACAATTTCTTACAAAAATAAAACAAATTGCAATACAAAGTTTTTGCAGTAGAAACTACTATGATGTTGTAGTATTGATCCTTGGTTGAAATGAGAAGGGGATAAACTTCAAATAGACGTTGAATCACCACCACAACAACTAAAGAAGCTTCGATCAGAATTGAGGTTGAATCACACTTGTAGTGCTACATTTAAGATAATTGATGTCTTCTACTGCCAAGAGTTGTTCTGCATCTCTACCTCCAAGATAAAACAACATTCCACTAGAAGATGAAATAGTTCTTCTAATCCTTTCTAGGAGCAAAAAGCTACAGCATAGCAGGCCCCTCTAACATTACACAAGACTTAAAGAAAATAGAAGAAAGAGAAAGACTTGTATGGTTGCAAAGAGTAGAAATAGATGGAGTGTCAATATGTGAATGTGTGTCTCTGCAAGGTATTTGGTTGGAATTCTATAGACCCAAAACCAACCCTTGCACCATCTTGGATTCCTCAAGAGTAACTTCCAACTAATGGCAAGTTAATTGGAGAATAATGTCATATTGATATGAATTGAAAATTAATTCAATAAATTGAATTAATCCCAATCAATTCCTTAGCCCACCTCCCCACTCATGGTAATGGCTATGAATGAAATTTAGAGCTCTCATAGGATGTTATTGACAATTTTTCAACCCACCTCTCCACTCATGGTAGTGACCATGAATGGACTTTAGGGCACCCACATAATGACATTGACCAGTTACCTCCATTTGACAATAACTTATGGCATGAATTAAAAATTAATTTCGTTAATTTCCCAATCAATTCTCTATGCCCACCTTTCCACTCATGGTAATGGTCATGAATGGAATTTAGGCACCCATAGGGTATTATTGACCATTTTCCACTACCTTGACCCTAAGAGTCCCACACTATTACAAGTCATAAAACACATAAAAGAAAAATCTCATTTTGAAACTTAATTATAATAAAATAAATATAAATTCTAACAATCCCCCACAAGTTTCAAATGACATGAATGACACATCTGCTGTGACTATATTAGACACTATAGGACGTATCGTTGTAGGTGTCTTTTGGACTTTAATCTACACTAGGTCTAATGAGTCGCGCTACAAAGTATGGGTAGAGTCAGACTTCTTGAACCTTTCCTCATTAGTGTAGCTGACCGATCCATCAACCACATCTCATAAGTAGACTTTTTGAGCTATCTATCATATAATCACTTTGGACTTTTGAACCGGCCATATCCACATTTTGAGCTATCTATCATATAATCACTTTGGACTTTTGAACAGGCTATATCCTTTACCTTGGACTCATGAATATTTAGAGAATTTGCCTATAAGTTCTCATCAGCAGCGGCCACACCCCTTACATCCACTTAGGTTAGTCCCTGATGTGCACCACAATTAACACACCCCCACATTTCCTGAGATTGGACTAATTAAGAGCATTACCGTTCAACCTTTCTCCTTGTAGTGGTACTACTATCACCATCTACATCTTGAAATGAATAATTAAATAAGTAGTAGTATTGAGCTGGTCACCCATGACTTTGTTTGTACCCATTGAACCTAATTCAGATATTAAGCCTCTTCACATAGGTAGGGTGTCCATCACATGACCTAAGGATTATGCATCAATCCTATTCCTGTATATGCACTACACAAGTTCTTAACAGACATAGGCTTTGTGAACATATCAGCTCGGTTACTTTCTAACTTTCACTTGGGTTAGTCCCTAATGTGCACCACAATTAATATACCCCCACATTTCCTAGGATTGGACTAATTAAGAACTTTACTGCTCAACCTTTCTCCTTGTGGTGATACTACTATACTATCTACATCTTAGAATGAATACTTAAATAAGCAGTAGTACTGAGCTGGTCACCCATGATTTTGTTTGTACCCCTTGAACCTAATTTAGGCGTTAAGCATCTTCACATAGATAAGGTGTCCATCACATAACCTAAGGATTAAACATCAACCCCAATCCTGTAGATGCACTACACAAGTTCTTAACAGACATAGGCTTTGTGAACATGTTAGCTTGGTTACTTTCTGACTTCACATAATTGATAACTATCATTCATTCATCTATGTATTGTCTCACAAGATTGTGTCTTAGGCGTATATGCCCCTTTTACCATTGTATATCCAGTTCTTGGCTAGATGTATAGCCGCTTGATTATCACAATGTAGTGATATTGATGGCATTGGTTTTTCCACAATGGAATAGCCACCATTAAGTTTCTAAGCCATTCGGGCTTCCTCTCCCGTCTTTTCTAAGGCTATGAACTCAGCTTCCATAGTAGAGCCTGTCCCACAAGATTGCTTTGTGGACTTCTATGAGATAGTACCGCCTGCTAATGTAAATACATATCCACTAGTAGCTAAGGACTCGTTTGTATCCGAGATTCAATTTGCATCGCAATACCCTTCCAACACCGCTGGTTTACCACTATAGTGCAAACTATAGTTTATAATGCCTTTTAGGTACCTCAACAACCTATCAATCACACTCCAATGCTCCTTAATTGGATTATGAGTATGTTGACTCAAATTTTCTACTGCAAGGGTAATATCAGGACGCGTACAATTCATTAGATATGTGACTGAATCAATAATTTGAGCATACCTTTTTTGATTCACCGGTTCACCCAATTTTCTTTTCAAATGACATCCCATTTCAAAAGGTGTTTTAATCGCTGAAACTTCATGGTACCTATACTTTTTAAGTATATTTTCTACATACTGGGCTTGGGATAGTGAATATTATTCTCTTGCTTAATGATCTTGATCCTAAGGATCATATCAACCTTTCCTAAGTCCTTTGTGTCAAAATTAGACTTCAAAAGTTTTTTAGCTTGATTCACTATTTCCAAGTTTGTTCCCATTATTAACATATTATCTACATATAGTAGTATGAATATGCCCTTACCACCATGAAACCTTCTATATAAGCACATTTCAGCGTAGTTCACAATGAAACCATTTGAAATTAGAACTTTGTCTAATTTTTCATGCCATTGTTTTGGCGCCTGCTTCAATCCATATAAATATTTTCAAAGCTTACAAACTTTTTTTCTTGTCCATTTACAACACAACCTTCTGGTTGCTTTATATAAATTTCCTCCTCTAAGTCCCCATTTAGAAATGTCATTTTCACATCCATTTGATGGATGACCAGGTTATGTATTGACGCTAATGCTAACATAACCGTTACTGTGGCAATTATAGAGACTGGGGCAAATGTGTCAAAGTAATCAATGTCAGGCTTTTGCCTAAACCCCTTGACTACAAGTCTAGCCTTGAAACGATCAAATAACCCGTCACTTTTAGTTTCTTTCAAAATATCCACTTGGTTTCTAAAGTTTTGGAACCAATCGGTAAATTTACCAATTCCCAAGTATTGCTCTCCAAGATTGAATCTAGTTTACTCTTGATTGCCTCCTTCCAAAAGACGGCATCTGATGACATGATAGTCTCTTTGTATATAAGAGGATCTTTGTCTACTAGATAGACAAGTCACTCATCATTCGAATATTTAGGTCTTTTGAGTCGCTTGCTCATCACCATTACCCAATTCTTGATTGGTAACCCTTTTATTTGACTCCATTTTTTCATAAGTCAATTGACTATCCTTATTTGTAGGTAAGTTGGACTTAAAGGGAAATATATTTTTAAAGAACTCAACATCTCTTGATTCTATGATGCTATTTGTTTCAATAACATCATCCATGGCTTTGATCATCATGAACCGGTATGCGGTACTATTTGTAGCATATCTCAAAAACACACAATCACATGTTTTTTGCCTCAATTTTTTTTTCTTGGTATCCAGTAATAATACCTTAGCCAAACAGCCCCAAATCCGCAAGTGTTTTATACTTGATTTTCTTCCAAACCATTTCCCAAATGGAATCATACCAGTCTTATTATGTGCGATTCTATTTTACAGATAACATGTCGTTAGCATGGCTTCCCCCCACATATCAAGTGGTACACTCGAACTCAATAATATAGAGTTCATCATCTCTTTAAGAGATCTATTTTTTCTTTCGACAACCCCATTGGATTCCGGTTGGTATGGAGCAGTTGTCTTATGGATAATTCTAGTTTCCTCACAAAATTTTTCAATGTTAAAAATACTCAGTCCCTCTATCGGTTCTAAGTCTTTTAACCTTCTTGGCAAGTTGATTTTCAACTTCCATTTTGTAAGATATAAACGCCTTTCCGGCATCATCCTTTGATTTGAGTAAATAAATCATGGTATACCTAGAGTGGTCATCTACGAAGGTTATGACATAGTTGTTTCCTCCCCTAGACTCATATGATTTATAGTCACTCAAATCACTATGGATTAATTCCAAGAGATCACTCTTTTTATCCACAGTTTTATGAGGTTTTTTGATTAACTTTGCCTCTACACAAGTTGTACACTTGTTCACAGGGGATTCCACCTTATTGGTGATCATGTCTAACTTGCATAGTTTGGTAATATATTTCACACTACTATGACCCAACCTAACATGCCACAAATCAAAAGAATTAGTAGGGACAACAATGTAAGCAGAAGAAGTACTAGCTTTCTCAATTACAATATTTTCAATGCTTAGTACAAATAAACCCTCACTAAGGTATCACTTCTCCAGAAATACATTGTTCCTAGTGATAACTGCCTTATCACTCTCAAAAGCTAATTTCAGTCATACTTTATTAAGTAAAAGAACTGAAATTAAATTACGCCTAATGTCCAGCACATGGAGGACATTGGTGAGAACCACAGTCTTTCCTAAAGTGAACTTTAACATTACTGATGAGCACATTTATGTGTGAAATCTAGGGTAGTAAAACATGCATTTTACATATTTAGAATGGAGCTACCTTGGGTTTTACTCTCTTTTTGCAGGTTTTATATTTTCAAGGCCTTAAGGATTATCGGGAGCTATATCTTCAATTTTACACGTAAAGAGGTCCTATTTCTTTCCATGGTTGCGAAGAGGACGAAATTCTGAGCAAGATGGACGTGTTCAATTAAAAGTACACATTCGTTTGGTCACCCGTACAAATGATTATTCTTTTTCGGGTCAGAAAAAGAATAATGGATCAGAACTGAACCGAGATGCAGAACCAGCCCGTTTGCAATTGTCCCAGAGGTACAAGGAATACTCCAAATGCCAACAAGGATCGATGGACCACATCCTTAAGTGATTAAAGATTTTTTTTTGGTAACAACAACTACCTAGCTTAGTTGGTGAGCTATGGTGTACAAAATTCTCTTGCTCACCAAGAGGTCTCAAGTTCGAATCTTATGGTTGTTTTTTTTAGAAGATTTTGTTGAAGATTTTCTGCTTTTCACTCACTTAAAGCACTAAGGGCATGGAGGGGATTTCCACATCAAGTTAGAAGCAAGCAAAATCGTGGAAGCAAGAAGAGAAGAAAAAAAAGGAAAGAGAAAAAAAGGGGAGAACCAAAAATTGTCCAAATCTTCTCTCTCCTCCACATCATCACCAAATATTGTTCAAATCATACAAAGAAGAAGAAAATCGTCCCTAGGAGAGAGAAAAAGAAGAAAAAAAATTAGGAAAAAAAAAAGGAAAGAAAATAAGCAAAAAATTTTAGGAAATTTCTCAAAATTTATTTCTCTCTTCTCTCTCCTCCATCTTAGCACTTTTGGACTCAAAAGATCTCACAATCAATTGTGGGTTTCTCTCTTTTAGAAAAGAGAAAATTGTTACCCTACCTCTCCATTCCCTATAAATACAACTCATGTAAGAGGAGGAGACACAATTCATTCTTCTTCTAGTTTTTTTTTAGTTGCTCTCTCTTTCTCTTGCTCTCTCTTTAGTTCTAGTTCTTCTCTATTTTTGCTTTAATCACTTTTGTAATAGTTTTTTTTTTTATGTCAATTAATGCAAGCACTCTTTTATTCTTATTCAACCTTTTTTATGTTTATGATTTATGCAATTGAGTTGTAATTTTTTAAGTTATAGTTCTAGGCTTAGATCTAGGTGACAAGATCATGAGCCGTGGAGCAATTTTTTTTTCAAGTTCAAGCATTGATTCAAGTAAGTAGGCTCCTTCAGTAGTCTTCTCTCCCCCCTCTCATTCCCTCTTCTGACTACCCTTTCTTTCTTAATTTAGGATTTTTATTTTCAGTCGTTACATTATTGCCATCCCTTTCCCCCAAGGTTCATGGCTAGTGTATGTGTTGGCTTTGCCCCTCCTAGCCATA
>NC_056559.1:20683614-20721406 GCF_013358625.1 Macadamia integrifolia
AGCCATATTTCTCTCTAACTAAAGTGAAAATCAAGGTTGGGAACAAGGATTTTACATTTATGGGACAACTACAAACCTTGAATTCTTAGTACGATACCCTCAATTTAGTGTTTATGCATAATACATGTTATCAATAGCTTTTTTTAACAAATTCTTTATGCAAAAGTGTTTAAAAAAATGTTTCCTATCCATTTATGTGTGTATCTTTAGCGTATCTTAGTGTATCTCCGATACGATACGATACCCTCCGATACGTATCTTAATTTTGACCGACCGATACAGCGATCGATACCGATACTTTAATCCTTGATCACTAGTGTGCCCAAAAAGGCGTTCTTGGCAAGTAACATTAGTTCCATAATTACTCAGCCTATAGCAGCCAAGTATAAGGATCCAGGGAGCCCTACCATATCTTGTGTCATAGACAACACCTATATTGAGCATGCCTTACTTGACCTTGGCGCAAGTGTGAATATTTTACCTTACCATGTGTACAAGCAACTAGGATTGGGAGAATTGAAAGCCACTGGAACTACTCTTCAGTTGGCAGATAGGTCTGTTAAGATTCCTAAAGGGATGGTTAAGGATGTCTTACTAAAGGTGGGGGAATTTATTTTCCCTGTTGATTTCATTGTGTTAGATACTAAGCCCTTCTCAACCAAGGATGAGATCCCAATAATTCTAGGAAGACCATTCTTGGCTACCAGTAATGCATTAATCAATTGCCGGAATGGTTTCCTAAGATTATCTTTTGGTAACCAAACTGTTGAGTTTAACATGTTTAGGATTGGCAAGCAACCACATATGGAAGAAGAGATCAATATGCTTGAGGATTTTTTGGATTTTTCTGATGATTTAGTTACCAACTTTGATATTGATTTTGATTCAGAATTCCAAGAGTGTATGGATGAGTTGGATGATGATAGTGAAAATTTCTTTTCTGAAGTCTTGAGTCTTCACACACTTGTGGAGCCCTTAGGACCCCTTTCCAATTCCATTCCCAAACCTTCCATAGTTGAGCCCCCTAAGCTAGATCTTAAGGAGTTGCCATCTAATTTGAGATATGCTTTCCTAGGGCCTGACCAGACTCTTCCTGTAATAATTTCTTCAAATTTGACTTCTAGCCAGGAAGAGGAGTTACTTAAAGTGTTAAAAGATAATAAGGAAGCCCTAGGTTGGACCATGGCCGATATCAAGGGTATAAGCCCTTCCATTGTGCAACATCATATACATCTTATGGAGGATTCCAAACCATCCACGGAACCCCAAAGAAGAGCTAACCCAGTGATGATGGAAGCCATTAAGAAAGAGATCCTAAAGTGCTTGGATCATGGAATAATTTATCCTATTTCTGACAGCCAATGGGTAAGCCCAGTTCACGTAGTGCCTAAGAAGTCTGGTATGACTGTAGTTCCTAATGCCAACAATGAGTTGATCCCTACCCGTGTCCAAACAGGATGGCGAGTGTGCATGACTACAGGAAGTTAAATGCGGCAACCTGGAAGGACCACTTCCCATTGCCATTCATTGACCAGATGTTAGAGAGGTTAGCTGGACATGAATACTATTGCTTTCTTGATGGATATTCCGGCTATAACCAAATCCCAATTGCTTTAGAGGACCAACATAAGACCACTTTTACATGCCCATATGGAACATTTGCTTACAGGCGTATGCCCTTTGGGCTTTGCAATGCCCCTGCTACGTTCCAACGATGCATGATGAGCATTTTTTCTGACATGGTCGAAAAATTCTTAGAAGTATTTATGGATGACTTTTCAATTCATGGGAATTCCTATTCTGAATGTCTTCATCATCTTTCCCTAGTTTTGAAAAGGTGCATATCTAAGAATTTGGTTTTGAATTGGGAGAAATGCCATTTTATGGTTAAATCTGGTATTGTTTTAGGCCATGTAATATCCAAGGAGGGAATTAAGGTAGATAGAGCCAAAGTGGATTTAATTGATAATTTACCACCTCCTCAATCTGTTAAGGATGTTCGGTCCTTTCTAGGGCATGCAGGCTTCTACAGAAGGTTTATTAAGAACTTTAGTCATTTAGCCCGACCTCTCATCTCATTACTTGCCAAAGATCAAACTTTTGAGCTTTCTAAAGAGTGCCTAGAATCCTTCAAGCAACTTAAGAAGGAGTTGACCAATGCACCCATTGTTCAACCACCTGTTTGGACTGAACCTTTTGAACTGATGTGTGATGCTTCAGATTTTGCCATAGGAGCAGTTTTAGGTCAAAGGATTAATAAGTTACCCACTGTCATTTACTATGCTAGTAGGACCTTAAATGATGCACAACTCAATTATACAACCACTGAAAAAGAATTTTTAGCTGTTGTGTTTGCATTAGAAAAGTTTCGGTCTTACTTAGTTGGTTCACATGTGGTGGTGTATACTGATCATTCTGCCCTCAGATACCTAGTTCAGAAGAAGGATGCCAAAGCCCGTCTCATTAGGTGGGTTTTACTTTTGCAAGAGTTTGATTTAGAAATTAGGGATAAGAAAGGAGTTGAAAACCTAGTTGCAGACCATTTATCCCGGCTTCCCAATTCCTTGACTGTTGATTCTCCAGTCAACGAGAACTTTCCAGATGAATAATTATTTACAATGTCCAGTGAACCATGGTTTGCCGACATTGTCAACTTCTTAGTTTCAAGTGTGACTCCAGATCATTAGTCCACTCAAGATAAGTATAGGTTTCATTCCCAAGTTAAGCACTTTTTCTGGGATGATCCTTATTTGTTTAAGATATGTCCGGATCAGATTATCCGACGATGTGTTCCTGATCATGAGCAACATTCTATTCTCTCTTTTTGTCATGATCATGCATGTGGTGGACACTTTGGACCTAAGAAGACTGCCGCAAAGGTTCTCCAATGCGGATTTTATTGGCCCACTCTTTTTAGAGATGCTTTTGATTTTTGCAAGGCTTGCCCTGCCTGCCAGTCTTTTGGCCGTCTCAATAAAAGGAACATGATGCCCCTCAACCCTATTTTGGTAGTTGAGATCTTTGATGTATGGGGCATCGATTTTATGGGACCATTCCCTAATTCTTTTGGGAATTTGTACATACTTTTGGCCGTTGATTATGTTTCTAAATGGATAGAGGCCATACCTTGTAAAACTAATGACCACAAAGTGGTGGTCCAGTTTCTCAAAGAGAACATTTTTTCCCGATTTGGTGCACCACGTGCAATAATTAGTGATAGGGGTACTCATTTTTGTAATCGGCCTTTTGAGGCCTTAATGAAAAAGTATGGGATCACCCATAAGTTATCTACCCCTTATCACCCCCAAACTAGTGGCCAAGTGGAGGTGTCTAATAGGCAGATCAAACAAATCTTGGAGAAAACTGTTAATCCCAACCGTAAGGATTGGTCCCTTAGTCTCATTGATGCCTTGTGGGCCCATCGGACTGCATTCAAGACTGACCTTGGCCAGTCTCCCTACCGTTTGGTGTATGGAAAAGCTTGTCACTTACCAGTTGAGTTGGAGCATAAGGCCTTTTGGGCCATTAAGAAGCTTAACTTTGATTTGTCTGATGCGGGAATTCACCGTAGGCTCCAACTATCTGAGTTGGAGGAACTTAGGAATGATGCCTATGAAAGTTCTAGGATTTACAAGGAAAAGACCAAAGCTTTCCATGATAAACACATTCTGCGTAAATCTTTTGCAATTGGTGATAAGGTCTTATTGTACAACTCTCGATTGCATCTTTTTCCTGGTAAGCTTAGATCCCGATGGGATGGCCCATTTATTGTTCATAATGTATATCCCCATGGGGCTGTGGAGATTTTGAATCCAGGAACAGGGGTAATTTCGAAGGTTAATGGTCAGCGTTTGAAACCGTTCCTCGAGTTTCCCACTACTAGTAGTGAAGAGGTCATGGATCTCCATGAACCTCTTAACACTGATGACTAATTTTTAATCAGGTATGACCCCCTTGCATTGTCTTTGCTTTTAATTTTTTTCCATGCATTGAGGACATTGCATGACTTAAGTGTGGGGGAGGGAAACCAGTTTTTGTTTTTTTTTTCTTTCACTTTGTTTTGTTTGTTTTTCTTTTTATTTTTGAGCTTGCTAAGGATGAAGTCCTACTTTGGCTTTTGGCTAATGATCAAACCATTCGGATGCTTGATGTATGAAAATAAAAGTTTTGACGAAGGTACCCATTTTGAACGTATAAAACCCTGTTGAGAAGAAAGAAACAAGCATGTGTCTTGAGATGGGACTTTCTTTTGAAAAATAAGAGACCCCTGTTTTATGGTGATGGACCATATGTAAGTCTGTGGGTTCCTTGTACTTTTGATTTGGAGTTGAGACCTTCTTTTTAATTTGGCATGGGTTGACAAATGCACAATTTTAAATGAAATGTGAAATCTGGTATAAAGAAGAATAAGAGTTGATTCCCTTAGAACTAGACAGGGCATTGCGCCTCAGGAAGCGTGGTGTCTTGATCGAAATTCCTTGGGAGGAAACTTCTGAAGTAACTCTAGCATCACTGCCTTTGTGGACATGCAAAAAGCGAAGCTACATAGTAACTTGGGTGTCTGGTGTTTGCTCCACCATGTCATTCAGGCCAAAAGTAGTAGAGTAGAATAGAGTTTATTAAGCAGAAGAAAAAAAAAGAGAAAAAAATGTGCAAATGTCATTATTGCTTAGTAACATGTTTGGTCAAAAACACTCCAACGCCTTAGTCATTGGTTCCCTATTTCTTCACAAGTGGTTTTGCCTTAAGATAACGATGTTTTGGAAGAGATGAGGTGAGTTCCAAATTAAGAAATATGCTAGTGCCTGGAATTGATAAAGGGTAATAAAAGTTCAAGTGTGGGGGTCCCTTGTAAGAGAAATTATCTTTGCTCCGGATCGGTATGAGCCTTACCTTTAGCCAAAGTTGGGATTTGTTTATTCTGAATTTTGGGTGTATATTCACTGCAAACACCCACGAGACACAACTCGTCCACTAGGGGTGACCTAGGGGTTTAAAGGCTTGTTGCACATGCTAAGTGCAACCGTGATTCCTACGAAAGTGAGTTAGGTTTTTTTTTATCTTTATTCTTTTCTTTTTGTTTTGCTCGAGGACTAGCAAAGTCTAAGTGTGGGAGAATTCTGATGAGCACATTTATGTGTGAAATCTAGGGTAGTAAAACATGCATTTTACATATTTAGAATGGAGCTACCTTGGGTTTTACTCTCTTTTTGCAGGTTTTATATTTTCAAGGCCTTAAGGACTATCAGATGCTATATCTTCAATTTTACACGTAAAGAGGTCCTATTTCTTTTCATGGTTGTGAAGAGGATGAAATTCTGAGCAAGATGGACTTATTCAATTAAATGTACACATTCATTTGGTCACCCGTACAAATGATTATTCTTTTAGGCCAGAAAAAGAATAATGGATCAGAACTGAACCGAGATGCAGAACCAGCCCGTTTGCAATTGTCCCAAAGGTACAAGGAATACTCCAAATACCAACAAGGATCGATGGACTACATCCTTAATTGATTGAAGATTCATTTTTGGTAACAACAACTACCTAGTGTAGTTGGTGAGCTATGGTGTACAAAATTCCCTTGCTCACCAAGAGGTCTCAAGTTCGAATCTCATGGTTGTTTTTTTCTAGAGAATTTTGTTGGAGATTTCCTGCTTTTCACTCACTTAAAGCGCTAAGGGTATGGAGGGGATTTCCACATCAAATTAGAAGCAAGGAAAATCGTGGAAGCAAGAAGAGAAGAAAAAAAAAGGAAAGAAAAAAAAAGGGAGAAATAGAGATTGTCCAAATCTTCTCTCTCCTCCACATCATCACCAAAGATTGTCCAAATCACACAAAGCAAGAAAAAAATCGTCCCTAGGAGAGAGAAAAAGAAGAAAAATAAATTAGAAAAAAAAAGGAAAGAAAATAAGCAAAAACAAATTATAGGAAATTTCTCTAAATTTATTTCTCTCTTCTCTCTCCTCCATCTTAGCACTTTTGGACTCAAAAGATCTCACAATCAATTGTGGGTTTCTCCCTTTTAGGAAAGAGAAAATTGTTACCCTACCTCCCCATTCCCTATAAATACAACTCATGTAAGAGGATGGGAGACAATTCATTCTTCTTCTAGTTTTTTTTTAGTTGCTCTCTTTTTCTCTTGCTCTCTCTTTAGTTTTAGTTCTTCTCTTTTTTTGCTTTAATCACTTTTGTAATATTTTTTTATGTCAATTAATGCAAGCACTCTTTTATTTTTATTCATCCCTTTTTGTTTATGATTTATGCAATTGAGTTGTAATTTTTTAAGTTATAGTTCTAGGCTTAGATCTAGGTGACAAGATCACGAGCCATGGAGCAATTGTTTTTCAAGTTCAAGCATTTATTCAAGTAAGTAGGCTCCTTCAGTAGTCTTCTCTCCCCCCTCTCATTCCCTCTTCTGACTACCCTTTCTTTCTTAATTTAGGATTTTTATTTTCAGTCGTTACATTATTGCTATCCCTTTCCCCCAAGGTTCATGGCTAGTGTATGTGTTGGCTTTGCCCCTCCTAGCCATAGAACCATCAATTTATTGTTTTTATTTTAATTGTCTCCCTTTTCCCTAAAGCCAAGTAGAGTAACCCTTGTAAGAGTGACTCTCTGGTCAAGTAGGGAAGCTCATATTATGATGCATCCCTCGGGCTAAGTAGAGAAACCTACTTGTGAGTCTCTCTCTAGCTTTATCCCCTTTCTTTTACTTTATTTTTATTTCAGTATTTTTTTCCTTTATTTATTTTTTTTTTAATTGCGTGGGTTGTTTATTTTCAGTTATTTATTTATTTAATTTTAATTGCGTGGCTTGCGTCTTTAAATTCTTAGATGACGAATGGTTAGGACGTTATTTTAGATACATATGTTTAGGACGGTAATTAGAATTAGATCACAATCATTAATCGGTTCACTTTCGCATTATTAAAAGAAACAAAAAAATAAAGTGGTTGTTCTCCCTGTGTTTGACATGTAGCTACACTGATCCGTACGCTTGCAGTTACATTTTAAATCTCAAATAGTCCCTCACCCCTGGATCTTTTCTTCGGGGGGAGCCTCAAAGGAGGAGGGCCCCTTCTTCTCTTTCCTCTTCGGCCACTCCTGCTGCTACGCATCCCACGCCCTGGCCTCCCTTATTTGGACTTGCCTCTCCATTGCGGCAGCCCTAGCCTCGGCCCTGGAGATTTGCACTGCATGAAGAAACGAAGGGGGTCAGTACAAAATACCGATGCCCGAGGGAAGTAAACTTGGGCTGGCCTAACTCACCCGGGCTAAGCCCGAATTTGAACAGGATGGCGTCGGACTTAAGGCTGTTGGACTCGACTAGAGGGTAGGTTTCTTGCCGCCTCGCCATTGCCATCGACTCCGCGTTTGCCCCGAAAAGGGCAGGGGCGGAGTTCACCGTCCTCAGGTCAGGGATATCCCAGACGGTACCAAAGGGCACCCCCTCAGACGACCTCGCGAAGAAGAATTTCTCCTTCCACCCGTGGATCGACATCAGGTAACCGTTCAGCAGCCGATGGTCCTTCCGAGGGCAGAAGTAGTACCAGCCTGAAAGCCCCTTACAGGCCTGAAGGAGGAAGCAGTTAACGAAGAGAGGGAGGGAGAGAGGCCTCTGGTGCCTAGAGAAAAGGACGACGAAGCTGAGCATCTGTCGCCATCCGTTCAGCGTCAGCTGGGTTAGACAAATCCCGTAGTGCCGAAACACTCGGGCGAAGAAAGGATGGAGGGGAAGCCGAAGGCCGGCCTTAAATGCCTCCTTGTACAAGCACAACTCTTTGGAGTTCTGATAGCTGGCTCGGTCGGACGGTCTGGGCAGTCGGAGCTTGAAAGCGTCTGAGATACCGAAGGAGGCCCTCAGTTCCTCCAGTTCCAGCTCATCCATGGTGGAAACAATGTGGAGAGCCTCCACCTCTAAGGGGTCCTAGGTCTGGGCTCGGGAATCGAGCATCCTCTCCCTAAATCCTACACCGTTTGAGTCACCCTCGGACCTAGATGGCGAGGCCACAAATGATGAGTCACGGGCAGAGGGCAAATCGGTGGAGTCTGAGGACATCCCTCGGACCTCCCCTGGACTCCGACGCCTACGACTAGACCTTGTCCTCTCGGAGGATGACGGACTGTAGCTCGACGAACAAGACATTGAACTTACTTTCGAAGTGTTACTAAACTAAAAGAAAGCCGAGACCGAGGGTAAGCTCTCCGAAATGAACACCGAGACCGAAGGAAGGCTCTCCGAGGGAAAAAGAAAAGTTCCCCGCAAATGGACCCCCACGCAATATAAATGGAAGAAAAACGGTACGACTGCCCGAGCATTGATGGTGCCGCCACATCACCAATTACCAATCCTCGAGGTTTACGCCCGAACGGACTTGACCGAAGGTCCTTACCTCAGTTGGGAGTTCAGGCTAAGGCCGAGCTGAAATGACCGAAGGTCCTTACCTCGGTTGGGGGCTCAGCCAAGGCCGAGCCAAACTGACCGAAGGTCCTTACCTCGGTTGGGAGTTTAGGCCAAGGCCGAACGAACCTGACCGAAGGTCCTTACCTCGGTCGGGATCTCCGGCCAAGGTCGAACGGACCTGACTAAAGGTCCTTACCTCGATCGGGAGTTCTAGCCAAGGCAGAGCGGACCTGACCGAAGGTCCTTACCTCAATCAGGAGTTCCAACCAAGGCCGAACAGACCTGACCGAAGGTCCTTACCTCGGCCGGGAGTTCAGGCAAAGGCCGAGTGGACCTGACTGAAGGTCCTCACCTCGGTTGGGGGCTCAGGCGAAGGCCAAGCGGACTTGACCGAAGGTCCTCACCTCGGTCGAGGGCTCAGACAAGGCCGAGCTGAACTGACCGAAGGTCCTTACCTCGGTTAGAGGCTCAGGCAAAGGCTAAGCAGACCTGACCGAAGCTCCTCACCTCGGTTGGGGGCTCAGGCAAAGGCCGAGCGGACCTGACCGAAGGTCCTCACCTCGGTCAGGGGCTCAGGTAGGCCGAGCCAAACTGACCGAAGGTCCTGACCTCTGTTGGAGCCTCAGGCATGGCCGATCCGAATTGATCGAATGTCCTTATATCGGTTGGGAGTTCAGGCCAAGGCCGACGGACCTGACCGAAGGTCCTTACCTCAGTTGGGAGTTCAGGCCAAGGCCGAACGGATCTGACCGAAGGTCCTCACCTCGGTTGGGGGCTCAGGCCAAGGCCTAGCGGACCTGACCGGAGGTCCTCACCTCGGTTGGGGGCTCAGGCCAAGGCCTAGCGGACCTGACCGGAGGTCCTCACCTCGGTTGGGGGCTCAGGCCAATGCCAAGCGGACCTGACCGAAGGTCCTTAGCTCGGTGGGGGAGTTCCGACCAACGTCGAACAGACCTGACTGAAGGTCCTTAGCTCGGTGGGGGAGTTCCGACCAACGCTGAACGATCCTGACCAAAGGTCCTTACCTCGGTCGGGAGTTTCGGCAAAGGCCGAGCGGACCTGACCGAAGGTCCTCACCTCGGTTGGGTGCTCAGGCTAAGGCTAAGCGGACCTGACCAAAGGTCCTCACCTCGGTCGGGGGCTCAGGCAAGGTCGAGCCGAACTGGCCCAAGGTCCTTACCTTGGTTGGGGGCTCAGGCAAAGGCCAAGCGAACCTGACTAAAGGCCCTCACCTCGGTTCGGGGCTCAAGCAAAGGCCGAGCGGACCTGACCGAAGGTCCCCACCTCGGTCGGGGGCTCAAGCAAGGCCGAGCTGAACTGATCGAAGGTCTTCACTTCGGCTGACCGAAGGTCTCGGTCGCAAGCAAAACTAAAGTCGAAGCCGAAGGAATAAGGCCGAAGGGATGCAAAAAAAAAAAAAAAGGGGGGGGGGGAAAGAGAAAAGATGATGAAAAATTTGATTATTCCCACAGGAAGAGTCTCCTGGCGGGAGTAAGGGGGCTCCTGATATGGCCAAATTGATTGCCCAGTAGGGTAAGGACACACGTCGCCCACCTGGACACATGTCACCCACTTGATAAAGGCTACAATGACTCTACCACGTCAACTGCCTGAAGAGAATATTCCCCACGAAGGGGATAAGACGTATCCGAGTAGGACTCTAAAAGGAAAGGAGGTAGACCCGAGGAGGACTCCTCCAAGGAAAGGGAAAACCCTAAACCCTAAGAGCTATATAAGAGGGCCCGAGAGGAAGGAAGAAGGTAAGCATCAAAACCCACACCATTACTCCTGTAAAAAATCTGTGTGGCCGATCTCTAAATTGAGCGTCGGAGGACTAACCCTGGACAAAGCTTCGGGCCTCTGCCGTCTGTGCTTGTGCAGGATCAGCTCATACGGATTTTCGGCAGCAACATCCATGGTGCCCAGCTGTGGCCTTTTGCAAGGCCTAGATCGAGATGATCCCTCCCCAAAAAAGAGTTCAAGGTAGTCTTCCGTGGTGGAGGTGGGTTAAAAACATACTTAGATTGTTACATTTTTAGCCTTTGTGAATTGGCACATGGGGTTATTTTTGCTTGGGTTGATGGTAGCAGGGTTGGTATCTTCAGTGGGATGGAAGGTCTGTGGTATTGAGCTACGGGTGGCATCAATTGGAACCGGGGCCATACCTGGGCCTTGGATAGTTGTAGAGGCATTGGGGTTTTTAACTCGGCGAAAGGGACACCATATCCGAAAGGGCTAGGTAGAAGTGGGGTGTTGAGCATATTCATCTATGGGTGTGGGAGAATGCCAGGTTTTAGGTCCATGGAGAGGAGTTGTTGCAGCAGTAAGCTCTCATCAGCTGTAAGGTTATGGAAGGGGGTTAAAGCAATGTTACCATCAGATAGGGGGTAGGTCATTAGGAGAGGCAGGTCCACCACCATAGGAGAACAAACATTTGTTTGTGTAGATCCATATTCTGTAGTCAATGGTCCCAAATGAATTTGTGACAGGGTGCCACCAATGGGAACCAAAAATCACCATAGGAGGTGGACATGCAATGGGATCAGAGGCAACACAAATCTTTCGGTTGTTTACTAGGAGGGGCTGAGTGGTGGCATCTTTGTATGGGAGTTGGATCGGACATTCTTGAGGCTGGAGCAGTTCAGGGCATAACTCAACTGGGTGGGTGACATGTCCACAGAGAACACAGAGAGTATTAAGCTCAAATTTGAAGAAAGCTAGAACTTGTTCACCATCCATCAGATGGATTCTTGAGTTTAAACATATGGATCTGTTTTTCTTAACTGCAACCTTGACCCGCGCTGTACCAAGTGGGATTCCTTTCTCAAGGAGTTCAAACAAGTTGAGACTGATGTCTAAGACACGACCCATGCACGAGATTGCCGATCGGACGTTGAGGAACGAGAATGCTTCCGCTGGGATGTTGTAGACGTGGATCCACACATGAACGTTATCAAACTCTCTGTTAGCAGCCTCAGAGTCCAAGGGAAAGTCACTGTCGCAGAAAATGGTCGCCACACCACCAAGGTGAATACGCCGTAACCGATCTCTTGGCTTCGGTTGAGCAAAAATCGACATAAAATGAACCTTTGTCTGTGCAGTAGACGTAGACCGCTCACGCCTCTAGTATCCCAAAGTGACACTAACCGGTCTCGCAGATCGTCGGATGATGGAAAGGGTTTGTTTGCAACCAGTCCAAACACCGATGTAGCAGAGTGTATGCAAGGACGGGAGGAGATGTCTTTGCCAGAGTTCACTGCAGGTGCACCCCAAAAGGACTTCATGGTTGGTGGCTGGTTAGTGGCTGTAGGTGGCTTGGAACGGTTAGTCGGCTTAGTTTGTGATGGTTGTTTACTTGTTTCCTAAGTTTTCTCAAGGGGTTGTGGTAGTTGTGGGAGGGATACCTCTTGTTAAGGCTGTGAGAAGTGTAAACTTGGCGAGATGGGAAGGATGGATGTTTTTCTGTATTGCATTTGTGTTTCATTTGGGGAGGTTTAGTATTCATGGTGGGGATTGACAAAATGGCGCCAAAATTATGATGTTAGCTGGTGTCTCAGGGACGAGGAAGTATCGTTTTAAATGTGGTAGGGTGATGGGATGTTTAGCAGAGAGGACGGTACGATGGGCTGGATATGGTTTGAATGGGTTCAGTTATGCTAAGATTTTGCTTAGTTTCGCTGAGTCGGTGGTGGTGGAGGAGATGCTGAGCGGCGATGGATCCTCAGGATAAATTCACGGTCAATGAGAGTTGGCTCTCACCAGTCAAGACCCAATGAAAGAAAAACCGAAGAGAAGTATAGAAATAGAGGAAGGTATGGGTTGAGGGTGTCTTAGTGGAGTTTAATAGGGATTTTCAGGCGGGAATGGAAGGAGGAGAAGATGAACCAGTAGTAGCGGCATCAGAGGATTCCTCTTGACAATATTGACTTAAGGTCAAGGTTTTCCCATAAGAGATCGGTGATCGTATTAAATTAAAGAGTTGATGATGCCATGTTGGGGTTGTCAATCCCAAGTCCACTTAGGTTATAGATCGATCGGTCTGGCCTGTTTATAAATAGGTAGTACACGGTGCAAGGGGTAAACCCGATGGGTACTCAATCGATTCGACTTGTTTATAAGCTCAACTCGGCTTGACACGTTTTGATTAAAGAGTGAGCTTGTGACACAACGGTTAAGTTGCACTCTTGTAACATGTTGGTTACAAAAACAACTGCTCTACCGCAAAGCAAAGGGTAAGGTTGTGTGCATTTGCCCTTCTCAAACCCTGCAGTAGCGGGAGCCTCATGCACTGGGTTTCCTTTCTTTTTCTTTAAATTATTGATGGTTTAATAAAACCTATTAAAATATCTTAAATTTAAGACAATTAAAGATCATTTAAGGCCCGTTTAAAATTTTATTAGTACAATACCCTGTTTAAGGCTTGATTATAATTCAATTAGTCTGATTAGGAGAATACCGGTTAAAGCTCGAAATCCGATCTGACATGACACAAGACCGATTGAGACCGATTCATTTCTTAAATAAGTAGGTCATGGTCCAAAGAATAGACCCCCCAAACCTGACTATGCCTAACTGTGACTGACTCGACCCAGCTGATTGGCACCCCTATTCCCATGCATCTCACACCCTTTTAAAACCTACACTTAATCAAATAGGAATGTTAAGACTTAAAATAGGAATAAACCAAAAAAATACACATAGGCCGCCTTGACCTACAAGGCGTCCTAGACGGCCAAGCCCACGCATGGGAGAGAGGGTCTGGAATGATAGCGACCGCGTAGGCGACCACTATGTATTGAAGACCGAATTTAAACATCTAAATATCTGGATAAATCAGAGCTTACAAAATATTGATGAAATAAATTTTATATTTCATATCAATAGGAGTTTCACTTAAGGGGTTAAAGACTTATTTGGTATTACTTCATCGCGATTATATGAAGGGGTTTTTATTATTCAAAATGATTCCTCAGGTTCATTCCAATCAAGCTTCCTTCCTATTTATCAAGAAGTTCTTTCCAAATATAAAGAAATTATTTACTTCCAAAGCCAATGATACTAGTTATCCAATGAACAATTAAAATTTAAAAGGATTTGGGGTATCCTTTGGGTTGAGAATTGTTCCTTTCATGATCAAATGGGTTAGGACTTACACGTATGCAAGGAAGGTAATAAAAGAAAAAAAAAAAGGAAATTTTTTCTTGTACCTCTCTAGTTTTAAACTTAATTCGGTGCCATTCCTACGTTTTGAAAAAAAATATCTAGTATGTCTCCCATTTTTATAACAAAATTACACAGAAATCCATTCTGTTAACTGCAAATCATTGAGTGGTGATGTCAGACAGTTAATATTTACTAAATGACCAAACTAACCTTGAAGAAGGATAAACTTATGATTTTATCCTTACTATAAAACCCCCATATAGATGACGTAAACCACTTAGGGCTTCTTTGTCCTCCTACGATTCCTCGCTCTTCTTCTTCTTTGTTTCTTCCCCATTCTCCATCATGTTCATTCTTAGATTTTCCACTCTCTTTTTTTTTTTTTAGGTTTTCCTTTTATGGTTTGATGGCAATCGGGTTGTACCTGAAATTTAAGGGATTGTGATATTTCAGTGGAAAGTGGAAGAAGGTTAGAGAGGAAGTGAGAATTGGTTTCTTATGATTTTGTTCTAAACAGAGACATTCTATGAGGAGTTAAATTAGAAGCTTTCTCCTCTTTTTCTAGGGTTCAAGCTAATTTAGGTTAAATCATATTAGGCTAAGACCAATGAGTTCCCTAGTTGCAGAGCTTGAATTTCATCCCTCTCTGTCTCCATTCAGTCTCTCCCCTCAGATTTTCATCTCTCATCTATTTGTAATAGTTTCATGTACTGGTTTCCCTGTTCTATTCTGGACTACCCAACAGTCCCATCTTCTAAGGTTTCATCTCCTTCATCCCTCCTTTGCCCCTCATATTTTGGGCTAAAGATTAAAAACAATTTTCCCTTTTCCCTCACCTACTCTACTGTTATATAGAGGAACCTAACAGTGTTAAAGTAAGATTTTCCAGTTTTAAGTTAACATTGTTACTAAAATGGTGAGGTTACACGGAATTAAGTTTATAAAATTAGGGGTGGTACAAGAAAATTTTCCTATTAACTTTTTTTTTTTTTATCACTTAAGAGCCATACAAGATTAACATAATTGTCAAGGTAATGTCTTGGCATTCAGGCACCTTGGACGCCTTGTTGGTGTTGCCTTATGTCCAGGCCCCTTCGATGCCTTGTGGCAATTATCGAGATGTAAGTCTCATGCATAGTTTTGAATGAGGGAGAAGTGAGAAATCCTCTCTCTGATTCCGACTCTCTTACTCCAATCGGTACTTTTCTTTTGTTTTTTCAAAATAACAAGATTATCTAGATCCAAAGGGACAAAATCCCCCATTCTTCCTTACCATAGAAAGTCTTTGTGAAACAACTCCAAAGAAGAAGAAAAAAGAAAGCATTAAGATACCCTCTTGGCCCATCCCTAGATACTCTAAGATCCCATTTCAACATCAAATCATTCCGAATTAATTAAAACCTCTAATATCATTGTGATGAAGTTATACCTAATATGCTTTTAATCCCTTCTTAACTAACTAACTCCCTTCAAGGCCACACAGGCGAGGCCGTTAGCGCATCTCCTCTTTCTCTATATTTTAAGTAGTTGTTATGATCTTGTTAGGTTGGTAAGTAGGCATTTTTCATTATTTAATTCCTTTTGCATACATTATGAAGCTGTTTTTCAAGGACTTCATATTAGTAATATGGAATAATATTCAAAACCTAAACAAACGCAAGTACAGAGATGGTAAAGCCTTGCAAACAAACTAAACAAATAATGATGCTCAAGTAAGCAAGTGTGGCAAACAAAAGAATATATATGGAGCAGCTAGTATAATGCAATGGGTAAGTAGTGAATAGAACAAAACAAATAATGATGGTCAAGCACTTAAGTGTATCAAACAAATGAGTAATTAGAGGGAGCAACTCGTATAACATGATGTATAAAAATGCTACCCAGGCAACGACAAAGTAAGTAAATCAACAAGATACAAATAAATGCTCTAATAGGTATATAAGGGTTTCAACAAGTTAAATAAAAGAGTAATAGGAGATGATAACAGAGCAAACTAATAATAAGTCCAGATGGTTAGGGAGAATTAGAGATTGTGTGGATAGGCACACGGTCCCAGGTTCGATTCTCCACCTGTGCATCTGCAATTTAAGCAGAGACCATGGCAGTGAGTTGCTGCGCTAGTCTCCCCAAGGATTAGTTGAGGTGCGCGTAAGCTAGCCCAGCCCCAGGCACCTTGGTTAAGAAAAAAAAAAAAAAAAAAAAAAAACTAACAACAAATTGGTGTAATGTCTGTGTTAGTAGCAATGATGGTGACGCGATACCCAATTGGTAAACGCAGTAGGTTGCTAAATGGGGGTGGATTTAGGTTTCATTGATGGGGGTGTGGGAAAGAGGTTAGAGGGAGCAGAGGGGGGGGGGGGGAGGCACTATATGCACATCTGATAGAATACCCAAGTACCATGGAATAATATTCATTTCATCAATATTTTTCAAGCTCTAATCTATCTGGATATTTAGAGGTTTATAGTTGACCCTTTTTAATCATTCTTTAATATGTTTTTCCTTGAATATTTTGAAATATGGTTAATTAGTTGTTCTTATACGGTGTTGTTTTCCATCTTCACTCTTTCTATAAATAGAATATGATGAACTAGTTCCAAACATTGCATATGCAATTTAGGCATGGGGTGGTGACTATAAAATTTTTTTGTTTCCTCTTATGCTTTAACTAATGGGTACTGCGCCTAAGCTCATCATGTCATGGCTTGAGTGTTATGTTGTTGATGGGGCCTCTAAAAATGCTTTATAGAAATGTTCAAGGAAATTTGAGTGGTGGTCACTTATGTCACATAAATGTGAGCATGGGAGGAACATAACAAAAACATCGCATTGTGAGGATGTTCTATACAGACAGGACACTTGCTTCTTCCCATTCTTCTACATCCTACATGAAGTACACAGATTTTTCCAATGGTGAATGCCTTGTGTTGGATCGAATATCCAATGCATCACCCAAGAGGTGATGAATTTGGTGTGAAACTTTTCTCTTCCATTGAAACAATCTCACAACTTTGAGTGATCATTTGTTAATGAAAAACCTCAAATCTTATGAACTATACCTTGAGTAATCGAACTCTTTTATGATCTAACTTCAAGTAACTAAGGAGATCAAGATATATTCACCTCACCGAGGTGAAATTTGTAGATCTTTTAGATATCCTTGGATAGTACTTTACCATTGATACTTGCAGGCAATCATGTACACTAAAATCCATGATGAAACTAGTAAAAATAATTATAGCAAAAGTAAGCATTTAAATGTCAATAATGTAAGGAAAGGACTGAAAGGTAGTAAAGCAACTTAGGTAGAGAGCCACTAAAAGACAATCAATTTATAAAGGTTTAGATCCTCCTTGATCCTATATCCTCTCCCATTGTCTACCTGACCATGCCCATTATTTGATTCTGTTCCCATGCAAGAATCAAGCATTTACACTAACTAATTGCAATCCTTCGAATTGAAACCTAGACCTCTCCACAGCCAAGAATTTCTTCAGCACAACCACTGTCCTCGGGTTGTGCATCTAGGTCCACACTAAGGATTTCCACCAGGGTCCTCTGGCTAATGATTTCTACTCGAGCTCATTGGCCAAGGATGTCTTTTTTTTTATACACAAAGTACAATCTATGAGCAAGCTCTACTCTTATGTCCAAATGCAGTATATGACTTCTTTCTTCGAGTCTAATTACTGCTCCTTTGTAGCTTAGTTGCATCTTCGCAAGATCTTTCCATCACCTTTTCCTTCAATGATATCTTCATGAAGCTCTTATATTGTGAGAAGTTACCAACTTGTGTAGAAAACAAGTCTTTGCAACTATAATTGAAGCCCTTCTATATGCACCCAACTAGCCATTAGAGTAAAGCTAAATTCAATTTGATTTTGGATTCAAGTATAATACATTAATGAGAAGTAATTAACTTCACCATTAACCATAGACGTCCTCAAGTTCCAAGTTGAACTAGCCATTATCTACTTGTTAAGCTTTTTTGGACATTAATGAAATGTCTTGAGAACAACACTCGATCCTCCACTAAGCACCTTCATTTAATGATCCAAACTTTCACTTTTGAATCACCAAACAACTGTTCATAGATGACCAGCATGCTGCCATAGTTGTCCGCGAAGCATTGAGCCAATTTCAAGAAGCTTTTGCTCGGAGGGACGATGTCTTGGTTGACCACAACTATCAACCGTCGGTTCATACCTAAAATATTTTTTTCAACTCCATTAATTGCAGCTTTCACACAAATGGCCATGAAAAATTAGGTCTAGATATACTTTAAGCTAAACCACATATCTTTTTACTTTTTCATTTAGGTCTCACAATTTTTTATGCTTTTTCTGATCTTGCTTAGATCCTTACATAAAATTACAATACATACTACATTTAAGCTCAATAATCTTGATCTTCATAAGAGAATCCATATTTAATGGGTTGATGTAGATTTTGAAGCTCTTTATGGTCTCTTCATGGTTGTAGCGGACGATCATAGTTATTCATGGTTGATTGACTTCAGTAACTCTTCATCTTCTTCAATATGCTTTACTTATTTTTGTAAGGAATGTCTTCATTGAATTGGTTGTCACTACTCTTCATATGTTTTACATACATCTTAGAACACCCAAAACTAAAGATTGATTGCTACTGCTCTTAAAATGTCCCATGCACATGTTAGAACACCCAATCACATCAATAATGGTTTTCATATCCAAAACATATCTTTCTAAGGGATAGATCTTTTGTGGTTTAACACGTTGCTTCTTCCCATTCTCTTGCATCCTCAAAAGATCCCAAAGGGTTTTCAGATGAATATCGTCTACTGTGATCAAAGCTGCAAGGGAAGGAGATACGCTAAACCTCTCAGATGATACAAACCAACCTCTCCTCAACTTTGTAATTATGGTATGTTCAGATATGACAAAACAATAAAAATAAAAATGCTCTTCAATAGAGCGCAGACCCTCAATCTCTAGGTCGTGTTGTCAACATACATATTAGTCTAAGTAGCTGCATGTCCAAAATATAAAAAGAAAGGGAACTTCAGGATGCCTTTAGTGAATCAATTAATAGGCCAACAATTCAAACAAAGTTCTAGATATTAAAGACATTACTCCTAAACTCATGCACAAACACAAATAATGACTATGAAGAAGCCTCTAGGTTTTCTGAAAGCAGGGGTCTAGGATTTTCTAAAGTGGAGTACAAAACCAGTACTGTGTACGCAGCCTTATCCCTGCTTTACGGAGAGGTTGTTTCTTGATTCAAACTTATGACTACTTGGTCACAATGGAGCAACTTTACCATTACTCGTAAGACCATTACTGAGAGTAATTATAAATTTTCATAACCTAGTCAACTTATTCCCTAAACTAATATGTTTGAGAATTTAAAGAATACTTGTTGGGCCTATATTCAAGGAAAAAGGCACATAATATTAACATAATGATATTTTCTCCATTAGTCAATAGCCAATTCATTAGCAATTTATTCAAGTAACCTAATATCTTTTTGTCAAAGAGCCTTTTATCAGATACTTCATTGAATAGCACTTGATATTGTTAATTATTCAACATATTTTCCTAGTGAAATTGGTCCAATGTTATTATTTGCATTCTAAAGCAATCTAGGTTGAATTATTATTTGAGTACTTGTCTAGACTCTAGACAACAGTTAACGAAGCTTAGCATTCTTCTAACACAATGAGCAGCATTTATGGTGGGTATCTCATTTATGATTTGACTCTCATGTCTAGCTAATACCTATTAGAAATGAACAAGATTAGAAAATTGGGGCTGGACTAGGAATATACAAATAGAAAAAATCATAATTGTCAACCATGAAGATTGAAAAGAATTGCACAATAAAGCAACATCAAGTGTAGGTTTTAATTAGATTTCTGCAGTATGAGGCTAACTGATTTTCTTAGCAATATAATTAGTAAATAGCAGTGAGGGACGATCTCTATTAGTCAAAATCTGACTAGTGTTCACCCCTTAACATACTCCGCTAGATCCCAAGTAAAGTAATACCAATTCATTTCCAAAACAATAAAAAGAAATAGCACCACAATTCTATTCAATTGGGGGGGGGGGGGGAGGAGAAGAACAACACAAAAACTCATGAAATGATCAAATACGATAGATTAAAGCTTCAAATTCATATTCAATGGAATGAAAAATTGTAATTGATTTATGTGTCTAGCTTTGGAATAGTTATTATTAATATCCAATAAAAGAACCCATGCTTTTCCACATTATTTTTAAGGAAAAATTATTATGCCCAATAGCAAACAAAAAGTACAAACACCAAAATATATTAAAACATGGTAAAATCAAACCAATAAGCATTGAATAAACGATCTTGTTACCAAGAAAAAAAAATTACAACAATATAGATATAAGCCCCTCCTTAAAATAAAAAAATTAAAGGTGTTCTTGATTAAAAAAAAAAAAAAAAAAAAAAAAAAAAAAAACTTGCTCGCCCAAGTCTTCTAAAACTTTTCCTCAATAAGAAAGCTCTACTCCCATCGTCGTCCTTCCTCAAGCCAATGAAGAATTTCTTCAGAGGCCGGTCACTACTCAGGTAAACCCCTCCTTCTTCTGGCACCATCTCTCTTGGCTCTCCCACAACCACCCCTGCTACCACCGCATGTCAACACCACCTGAATTGCTCCCTTCTCTATATTTATGTAACCCAACACTGCACGACCTTGCCAATCAGCAGACTTGCAACCCTTTCTCTCCCTTCAACCCAATCGTAGCCTCTTCACTCCCACATGGAAGAATCCTCACCCCACCCCACCCCACCCCACCTCACCTCACCTGAAACCTAACCCCTACCTTACACCCCAAGTCATTGCATCACATTTTTTTTTTTGGCAGAAATTGCTTCACATTAATGGAGCTGTTCTAGATCTCATTAGTCCATGGAATAGGTCTATTTCGTGCCGTTTTACTATGTAGGCCCACTCAAATGTGGCTGACAAGGAATCTATTCTTCTTTCTAGAAAAAAAAGAAGAAATTTATTAGATCAAAATATTAAGTGCATCAATATCAGTGTTTGAGATGCTAAAGTGGGATTTTTCGTTCATAACCGTATGTGCTAAATGTGCCATAAACAGGACCATGTCATTGTTAGGCCTAAGCCAAAAAAGTAGAGTAGAAAAAAGATGAGATACATCTAAAAAAAGAGGCACTGTGCTCCGAGGCCATGATGTGGTTCTATGGTAAAAAAATATGTGTTCTAACTCACATTAGTTGCTCCAAACTTCGTTGATGTTCCACTTGTTCGATTCAGCATGTTTCAGTCCAAGTAGAAAACCCCATGTGCTGGCTTCAATACGATCTCTTGTCATCAAGTAGTCATCCATTAATGAGACACATTTCCCATTGTGAGATATACAATTTAATCAACCAGAAATATTTGAAAAATTAGTTAGTATTTTCATTTGGTGTAACTACAAAGTGGGATGGTTGAGTCATCATCATCTGTTGAGTTTTGAGACCTGAAATGTGTATGATGTTAACCATTGGGTAGTGATAGAATGACATGTGGTTTTGGTTTGTCTTTATTGAAAGTAATTTTATTCCTATGTGTCCAAATAAAATAGCACATTGTGATAAAAGTAGTGAAAAAATCATGATACATTTAATCCGGGATAATATTAGAGTTAAAAAAAATGCATAATGAGATATTTAAAAGACAAAGCAAGTAACGACTTAGTTTTGAGACCCAAAGGGCAAGCCACTCAGACTCTCTTCATGAATTCACAGGATAAGAAAGTATTCCAAACGGTTTCAGGTTCATTTTGGAAAAAACCACAACTTGTTTCAACAACCTTCTATTTCCCCAATATGTCCTTTGTAGGAATTCCTCTAAGAAGTCTCCAGAAGAAGAGCTTAAATTTTGGGTGTATATAAAGTTTTCAGGAAAAAAACGCCATCAATGTGAGCATGGGGATGAGCAAGTGCAACTGTTTGAGATTCCAACACTGTTAGTATTTAGACCAAGTTTCAAAAATTTAGCAGCCAATACAGTTGTGAAGATCCCTTTTTTCAAGAGGTTTATCATTCTCAAAGTTTAGAGGGATTTTCAAGACAATATAAACAAAAGGTAAAGGCGAAACAAAGATTAAAAAGCTAGAATTCCAAATATTTCCAATGACGAAATCACTTACCTTAAAGTTTGGAGATGAAATGTGGGTATTTAGAGTAATCAAGCATTGTTATTCATTAGGAATCCAGGGATCTGTCCATAAATTAGTCCTACAACCATTTCTGGAGAGTTGGGATTATACTTGCTATTCCGTTCCAAGTTACGGAGCCTCTCTTTTTCAAGGTAGTGGGAAGAAAAACATATCTGTTTGGGAAGCATTTGGAAGTTAAAACATTTACCCAAAGAGAGTCTTCGGTAATGAGTCTCCACCCTAATTTAAGGAGAAGTGTGTTATTTTGGGTTCTAGAGTCTCTCAAACCAAGGCCACCCTGAATTTTTGAGGAGCAGATTTTACGCTAGCTGATGAGATGGGCTTTCTTTGATTGGGGAGTATTGCTAATCCAGAAGCAAAGATGAAGGCTGTGTTTGGTAGCCAAGAGAAGAAAAGAAAAGAAAAAAAGTATACTTTTTGTATTTTTTTCTTAGGTTAAGAATTTCCCTTTGCACTTAGTATGTCTTCACCTAAGTGAAGATTGAGCTTTTGAAATTCAAAACTCCTCTTGGGAGTTGTGAAGTTTTATTTTGCTAAAATATATATATATATATATATATTGCCAAAAGTACAAGAAAATGTGAGAAAATATGAATATAATAAGACAAAAAATGAATGATTACATAATGATTTACTATATGTCTATCTCTCTCCTGAAATTCAAAATTTTTTGAATTTTTTTCTTTTCTTTTCTTTTCTTCTCTTGATTACAAAACATATACTTTTTTTCTTTTCTTTTCTTTTCTTTTCTTCTCTTGGCTACCAAACATAGCCTTTGAGAATCCAATTTAGAGCATGTATATTTTGGAAAAGCAAAGTATGACGCAAGATATGAAGGGATGGAGGAGAGACCGATTATACCAAAATAGTCCTTCCTTTAATATGACAAGGAATTTATCTTGGTCCTTTTCCTTAACCGAAATCTTATACCTTTCTTACTATTCTACCTCATTTATTTTCTGCTCTGAGTAAGCTTGGGATCAATGATGGACTACTTGCCAAATATATGAGAGAGAGAGAGAGAGAGACTTACGTGCATAAAAGGTGTATGGACGTATGGTGGTAAAGCTGTAGAGCATGGTTTTAAGTATCTCCGATACCGATACGATACCCTCCGATACGTATCTTAAATTTAGCCTACCGATACGATACACACAAATACGATACATGAAATTTTTAAAATCCTTTCGTATCGATATATATCCTACAATACATACCGATATGCATCAATACACCACCAATACACATCGATACGATACGATATGCCTCGATACGACTATGAAAATTATAAAATTGAGGTAAAATGTACATTTCGGTATGTATTGGTACGTATCGATGAGTATCGGTATGTATCGATCGGTACGTATCGGTATATATTGGCACATATCGGTGAGTATCGATATATATCGATACGTATAGGTGAGTATCGATACGTATCGGTATGTACCGATACAGTGCGCTATGGTCATATAATGGCCAAGATGGGTAATTTTTCAAAAAAACACAATTTTTTGAAAGGTTTTTTTTGTTCCAAAGTTGCTGTCAGCAATATTTCTCTCTAACTAAAGTGAAAATCAAGGTTGGGAACAAGGATTTTACATTTATGGGACAACTACAAACCTTGAATTCTTAGTACGATACCCTCAATTTAGTGTTTATGCATAATACATATTATCAATAGCTTTTTTTAACAAATTCTTTATGCAAAAGTGTTTAAAAAAATGTTTCCTATCCATTTATATGTGTATCTTTAGCGTATCTTAGTGTATCTCCGATACGATACGATATGATACTCTCCGATACGTATCTTAATTTTGGCCGACCGATACGGCGACCGGTACCGATACTTTAATCCTTGCTGTAGAGGGTTATTTGGATAAGGGAAGTATTATGAGTTTATTTTATAGTTATTTATTCTAACATAGCACGTGGAATGAATTTTAGCATGAATAGTTCTTGTAGTAGTGGGTTGAGTAGTTTTAACTAAGGAAAATTTCTATCACTCTCATATAAATTGTCTTCTATTTACTCAAACTCCCTTACCCGAAGTTATTTTTCTGATTCCCCCTAAAATAGTAAACATCTACCTCTCCTTCTCTCCTATTTTTCAAAAATAACTAAATTACCCCTCTATTTTCAAAGTCGACCAGTTTATCTTCTTTCCTATTAAATTGGTTTACATGATTTGAATCAAACCAAATAACTTGAACCAAGATTAAACCGACTTTGCCCTCTCCTACACTGAGTCTGGATTCTCTACCCATATGAGGAGATATTTTTTCACCCCAAATGGATAGTTACCAACGAAGAAGAATTTTCCCTTGTTTATAATTGTGTTGGTTATGATGGAGATTCTGCTTCACTGGTAACTATCCATTTGAGGTTGAAAATTATCTCCCCAAATGGATAGAGGATCCAGGCTCACCACATCTCGAGACCAACAATGCCGTTGCGACTACCTCTTCTTTCTCTCTCCCTCTGACATGCGATGATTTGCTCGTCACATAACTGCCTTGCAACCACAAATGAAGAAAAGCTAGTGACCTAGCATATGCAAATATATATAGAACAACCTAAAATCAACCAAATCACTCAACCTCACGATTGCCCCCATCGCCACTTTGTGATTTGATAGCCCCATCAACTATAAGGGACAAAGGCATCAAATAAATAAGTTTTCCATCTGGCTGAGTGGGGATGTCAACAACCCTGCTCACTGCACTACTCGCATTCTTGCGTATTATGCAACCTTTCTCATCGCCCGCCACATCACTGAACCACATTCGGCTCTTGCTCCTTGGTGAAATAATTCCACTCCAGCCATCACTCAGCCCCATCTTATAAATGATAGAAAATAAATGCATAAATGATTCATGGAGATCAACGAGCATGCACGATAAACACTACAAAGACATATTTTAGGCATACCTGAATCTATGGTTGAAAAATAACAACTCCTCAACTCTCTTCTCGTAAGCTCTTGCACAACATAATCAATGTTGGTCTGGTCTATCCTCTTTCTCTTTTGCATTAGGTCATTAGCCTTATTTAATGGGTCAGTGGTAACTATAAATAAGGGTGGGGGTAGGAACCAACCCTGCAAGAAAATTAGGGTTTCCTTCTCATTAAGGAAATAATACCTTAAGTCCACACATAGTAATATATATTTCATACTATTAAGGTATGCTAATAAAATTCAATATCTCCATTGAGATCACTTACCATTATTGGATCTTTTCTGCTTACTCCATCTGTAGTCAACACCACTAAACTGTTTTTTTTTTTTTAACAAACTTTGGACTATGCTAGCCCATCTAATTAGAAATCTTACAATCTCCCACTTGGGCAGCATATGTCACAAGTTTTAGATTTAAAAAAAAAATTATTTAAAATGACTCTCCGGTTTAGACAAATTGAATGTGACTATAAAAAAAAACAATGTTGAATAGAGTGTACCTTAAATCAAATACCTTGGTCCAAATGAAAATTACAAACACCCAACCGTATTGATCATCACATCTAAAGTAATATGGGAACAAATACGTCAAACTGTTAATAACATCACCGACTTGAGCTAAACAGTATAAAAGTGTGGCATGAAAATAACATGTAATAGTGATCATTATGCTTATTTTCAAATTGGTTTAGGCTCGAAAATCAGACGAGCCCTATGAGACAGACACCGAAATTCTCATTAACTACAAGCATCTTCCAAACGCTCAAGCTTTAATTGAAGAAGCTCATTGGGTTAGGGTCCAGATGTCCCAAAACACTCTCTCTTGACCTCAATCAATCGAGGCTTTACTAGTGACTGAATGTGTGTGTATTGACTAGAACCTCGAATACCGAATGAGGTAAATACGCCACATATAACCTCAATTTTCTGAAAGAGGTAAATAAACAAATATATACACATAAGCAATTATCCATAATAAAGATGCATATATATATATATATATTCTTGAGAATAATAATAATGCATCATAAATACAAAAACAAATTGAAAGTTGGATGCAACTGAATATATGAGTAAAACTCCCACTAATAAAATTCATCGAAAGAACTAATAAATCTCTTATCAGTGACATGCTTTTGGAAGACTTTTGGAATCAAGCCATTAACTAGTAGATAAATAATTATTTTATCTATAGTTGTGATACCCTACTTTTTAAAACCCGGTTTAATTATACGATTGACTCGATTTAACTATGCAAGACCTGAACCAGAGAGGGTTAAGGTGAGTTCCTTATGGACCATGATGACAAGGGTGACTTTGAACACAGGTTGGCCAGACAAGTCCGAGTCACTGCCAGAGGAGACGGATGTACCCAAGCCGTGTACATGCACGTATCATAAGGCCATATACAGGTAATGGTGGTAGGTAGCCATATCCTAAAGTGTATACGTATAATATATCTTGTGCCGAAAGTGAGATACATGCCGATAGTCGAATTCCATCGAAATCTCACTTATTGGTTAAGTTTCGACAACATGTGGGCTGTCACAGGAAGGCGAATCTGCCCACTTGAGTGAACCACCCATGTGGTTACTAGATATTCTCTAAGTATAAATAGTACTTATTGTGTTTCTCCTTTTCCCATTTAATGCATTAAGGAGTTGGTGAGAAGAGTAAAGAGGAGAGAGAAAAGAAAGGAAGAAAAGAGAATGAAGAAGAAGAAAGGGAAAGAAAGAGGAGGAAGAAATGGTTTTAAGCGACGTCGAGGTTTGATCTTCTCATTTCGACACCGGAAAGGTGATCCCCAACACTAGGCCAACGATATGAGGTGAGCGAAGGCTACACTTCTTAAACTTTCACCAAACCCTATGTGAAACCCTTGATTTGGGTAGAGTTCCTGGAGATCTTGTAAATCTCACTTGAGATGATAAATCTAAGGTTTAATAGATGGTCTATGTGTTGATTTTGAAGGGTTTAAAGAAGTGTTTACAAGATTTGAGAAGTATTGGTGATTTCTTGAGCTAAGAGGTGATTTTGGGGTTTTGGAAGAGTTTTTGAGCAAAGAAGGTAAGATGGCTTTTCAATCCTTAAATCTAACTTAGATCTAAGTTATAATCATCTTATAAGACCTTAGATGTGTGGAAAATGTGATTGGAACAGCCCCATTTTGTTTCCCCAAGGTTGGAGAATGTTTCAAGGAAGAAAGTAGATTTTCGCCCCACAGGTGGGCGAGGACCGGCGGGCGAAGCCGCCCGCCTGAGGGGGCAGCACCTCGGTTCCCACCGGTGGGCGGGGACTGGCGGGCAAACCCACCCGCCTGAGGGTGCCCTCCGATTGGACTGGTGGGCAAATCTTACCCGCCTAAGAAGACCAACGAGTAAAGACCGGTGGGCAAACCTGCCCACCTAAGAAGACCGGTGGGCGACCCCTCCCACCTGAGAAGACCGATGGGCGAACCCGCCCACCTGAGAAAACCATTGGGTGAAGACAGGCGGGCTGTCTGGCCCACTTGTTGGCCCCCCAAAGAGATTTTTGAGTCCGAAGGGACCCAAAACGGGCGGATAACATTATTTTATGATTTTAAACATGATTTAAACATCAAATCTTGTTAGTTTTGGCCCCAAGGTGGTGAAATGCAAACCTCATTCGCTTATGATAGGTTCCACTAGAAACTTATGTTTCTCACGTCGGATCTCACCTGTACCGAGCGTGAGCTTTTGTACACAACAGGTAAGTGGGGAGAGGACATTTGACTTTATTTTAAGGCTTGTTTTGCATCATTCAATTATATCTAAACTAGCCATGTCATCATACAAATTGTGTGTAGATTAGTCATCCTCATACGATTATGATATGTATGTTATGTTTTACATTCTCAATGCTAAATGATTGATGTGCTTATGTGATGAATGATTGAATTACTGTGCATGATGCATTATTAGACTAGATGTCATAGTCGGCTTAGAAACGAGTGCATTGGTGGCCCGTGGTATGGGACGCGACTGCACTATGCAATCGTATTTTGTCATATAAGAGCTTGCGATTTAGGATTTTCATTCCATGTGCTATGACCCTTCCCAACAGGGGTTGAGGTGTTGGGTTATCACTTGGAGGGAAGCAGTGGTCGTGATTTTTGGGTCACTATGGCAGTTAGACATACGCCCGGCTAGTCATTAGGATATTCGACAACCTCAGTGGTATATTCAAGAGGGCCAATCGTACTGCTTTTAAATTGCTGAAGTCAGCACATTTACTTTTCTGTCATTTATGTTGAGAGCCGGTGGTCGGCATGCTTTACTTTTCTAAGTACTCATGGTGGGCCTTCTTCGACAACCCTATAGGCGTATTGTGGGATGGAGTTCGTAGTTCGTACCTGGGGCATACGCGCATTGTGGTTGTAAGTAGCACAAAATCGAAGACTTAGTAATGTTGTTTAGGTGGATAAGATTTAAAATGAATTGCATAGCATATAGTACATATGGATGTGATTGTTGTGTGGTCTTTCTTTTCACTTACTGAGCTAGTGAGCTCATCCCACGTGCGCACCTCTTTTAGATGATTTTGCAAGTCACCCGCCTGAAGATCAGGGGTCGGGTCCCACAGTTGAGTTTCCTGATGAGGATTGGTGGGTCCCTGAAGAGTATGAGCACGGTGCTAATTGCATATGCGATGATTGTGCTGCGGGACTGTAATAATGATGCCGTACGGGATTTTGCTTTTTTATTCTTTTGATGACCCCCTTTTTGTGTACTTGATACATAAATTGTTATTATTTTTATGTAAATATCATGTCTGCGGGCCCACATGTATTTAGTTATATACTACAATTTGAGTATCAAGTATATTGGGGATATTTACAGGTAATTTAAGTCTTTCGTTGAACTTTTGAACACTTATCTTAGATGTGGGTATGCTGTGGTGGGGTACTGTATCAGATGATCCTATCAGGTTTGGGTTAACCAGAGTTAACCCGGTCACCGGTCTGGTTCTGTGTGAACGGGGTGTGACAATAGTAATATAGTTCTACAAGAATTTATGATTCATGAACTTACTCCCGCTGATCTTTAGATAAACCTATTTGATTTCTCTCATTTTCATAAAGAATCTTAGTATGAACAAAATTAACAATTACTGGCTTAGGAGGCCTATCAATTCTAAAATTAAAATCTATTATTATAATAGCCAGAGAAATATTAAATGATTAGTTTCATATTTTAAAATTGGAACTATTCAAAATTTTAATAGAAAATAGATGGAAGTCAAAGTTGACAAATATAATCATACACATTTACCAAAATATACAATATGCAAGAACATAAGGCGTATTAATATGTCAACAATATAATTAAATCTGACTAATTGGGTTATTAATCAAATTTATCCCAATATTGTTTTCAATAACTATAGGAAAACATAAACTGGGGAAAGATCCGACGTCATCAGGGTTATACTTGTGGTGGTAAGTTCGCCCAACATGTAGTGAAATCTTTCACATACATGGAGAGACGCTCAAAATAACGCTACTCTAAAGATTTCGTCACTTGTGGTGGCAAGACAAAAACCTCCAAAACTATGAAGCCCAAAACATCACCCTCACACTATCAAGCGAAATAGACCAAACGAGCACTCATCTGTGGTGACAAGAGCACAACATTCGTCATATGGTCTCCTTGATTGCAATCCATCCTAAATAGTCAATAGTAATTTCACAATCTCTGTAACTAGCCCACTAAGTGGAAGTGTAATCACTGAAATTATCAAAACTTATAGACTTTGATTGCTATCAAATGTCCGTGGGTTTAGATTGGAGTGAAAACAACAAGATGAGTTATTTCAGTATTTAATTAAAAAAATATTCAACATAAGCTCATAAAAGCAACCCATTGTAAACCCTAAAAGTCAATATGGTAACACCATAATTTAGCAATTATCAAAGTGAGTATATTCTTAGTATGACAGTTTGTACTTCCAGCCATTACCATAAATAAATATAAAATCTAAATATGGTAATTTCCTATAATGACAACATACTAAATATGGAAGTTCATAACATTTATTCATGATAGCAAAAAACACATGAAATATGTTATTTTATCTATAATTCATTAGATATATGAAGTTGTATACAAATATGAACTTTCAGCCCAAATGACTTTAATATCTAATACAAACATTAGCCTATAAACTTTAAATTAATCATAATAAAGCCTCTTAATTTGTGTATGTTAACAATTCATTAGCTGATGGGGCATATGAATCAAATAATTCACTAAATCAAAACAACTATAAATTAATTATAAAAAAAAGTAATATGGGCTTAGATCCATATTAAGTGTAAACAACTTCATATGCTTTATACCAAAAAGCTACTAAAACTTTAATGGGCTCATTTAAATCATTCAAGTACGATATATCTATTTTATTTCGATGAATTTTTAATAAAATTACATATTATCACAAGTTCACATAGGATATATAAATTCAAAGAAGTATTATTTAAACAATGCACTTGTGATATTTTGAATCATAATGGAGTGTCAAAACTCATAATTAAGCGTCTCGTGACGAAATCGAATGTTACAGATGATAAATATAGCATTGAAGAAAATATCAAAATACTACAAGTTGGCTTAAAATTCATGAAAACGACTAGTATAATGCACATAATAAATCAGGTATAATGCATCTATCACCCTCAATAGAATAATATTTTGTTCTCTCACTAATGCAAGAGTGGGGATCAAATGACTCAATAAAAGTATCAGTATACAAGTCAACAGCATAAACAAATTTTAAAATTCATATCAATAAGCGAAAATCAAATGATTTCTGATTTCACTTGCAAAAACTGTTTATGGTCTATCCAATTATTAGACTGCAAAATTGAATTTCATCAAAACTATGATAGAAATATTTAATAAATCACCAATATGTACATGTAATGTAAGATGATCTTATATTATAACATCTCAAATGTGAATATAGGCATCAACATTAATATTAATTTTTAAGATATCAACTCTACCCATAAAGGATTTTCACTAAAGCCCATTTAAATAGACCACACTAATAACAAAATTCAACTTGGTAAGATTTATGTATATTCACTGTAATGGCTATATCACTCAAGAGTTATAACTGAAACTGTATCATTATCCTTTAGGCTAAGAATGCACTAGTACTCTTGTAAATCCACATTTGCTGTGAAAAGATCTATAACTTGAGGTTCCTTCACCTTTGGGCTTTGAAACCTCTAGATTACTGTTATTTTCTTTAACTTTGGTGACATCGTATTTAGGCAAATGTTATCTACTATGCTGCCCTAGAAAAAATCATGGAAGAATAAGATACGTCACTTTGGTAGAATCCACCTCATCCTTTCATGGTTTTCTAGAAATGCATTATGCAGTTAATCATATGTGGAAGCTTACACCCAATTTAATTCTAACATATTAATTCATCATAGGATGTTCCAAATATGACATGCAAACATAAAATGCCATTAATTTTCTATCTTTGTCATTCATAAATAAATTTTTAATATCATGGTAATGATAAACTAATGTAGAAATATTTATAAATAGAAATACAATTTCGAAGTCGTTCTGAAACAAAAATAGAACACTACAAATGTTTCAGAATAGTTATGAATTTCATCCTCCCACTGTTCAAACCATATAAGCAATACAAAGTACATGTGACAAACCAATCAATTTTCATTTAATAAAATAAAACAAATAAACCACATGCCTACGGTCTACAGACCGTTTCTATTTGACTTTAAATAGATAGGATAATAACCACATAATGCATTAATAATGTATGCCACTTTTACAATTGCATGTTATCACTACAGTGAGATGTAGGTGCATGTTGGCATCACATCCACTTACATATGGTTTCAAGAACTATATTTCCATGATAACAACCAAAACTCAAAACCAATGGCAACTATCATAATCATATTTAAAAAGAATAATAATTCCAATAATTAAACTAAAACCAAATGATTTCAGATTTCACTTTTATAAACAATTTAAGTCGTATCTATTTATATAGTTTCAAAATTGAGCTTAATTAAAATTGTAAAAAAGTAATTAATTCACCCTCAATTTATAAGCCCAAGCTCAAAACAATTTAAAATCAATTTTAAAACTCATTACTTTGGTTTCAATAAAATCCATTAAATACTATTTTAATGTAAGCCCATTATACATTGGAATTTATTTATTTTAAATTCCAACCTCCTAATCCAAATTCAAGTCCAAGCCCAAGCTTACCGTTATAACAAAAAAAAAACCCAAACGTGTCAAAAATATAGGTCACTTCAACCTAACTCAGCCAGTTTAGTTTGACTCTAAAATCGGTTCAATCATGTGTGGCCCCATCTGGTTTGATTATGGTTCGGTTTGGATTGGTCCAGAATTCAAGTGAACCCTATTATTCTTTTAAATAAATGAAATCTTCAATTTTCCATGACTTAATAGTTTTCAATAGACTTAAAACTTTAAATAAAACCAACGACGGGCTGGAACCCAATAGCCCATAAATTGTAAACTCAACATAACCCAATTATTAGTTAAGATCTTTAAGGGTATAATTGTAAAACCACTAATAGAATTGTACCAATCCAATAGGAAAAACACTCACTAGATACTAATGACACTATCCATTGCTTCCAACCTCCAACTTCAAGTTTTAATAGACCACAACTGAAAAGCTCCCCGATTAAAGAAATAAAAACTAACAAGAAATTCTTAAGCTTGGAAAACATCAAAGTCAAACAGATCTGAGCTCATTACACCCTCACTGGTTCATTAATTAAAAATCAACACCAAATCAAAAGAAAATCTAGATTAAATCACTTAGTTAACAGTTAAAAGCACCAATACTTATTCCAAACTACTCAAGAAATCAATCCATGCTGATGAAGCAATACTTACCGACATCGAAGGCGACCTTCAAAGAAGTTGTAAACGATCAAACTTGATTATCTCGAAATGAAGACCTTTCTCTTTGATTTAACCATAATAATCGACTTACTAGCCCATCATCTCTATATAAAGAAGATCTTGAGCCAATTAGTTTTAAGTGAAGTTTTTAAACAAACCATTCTTTTGTAAAAGACCATGGGCTCAGCCCCTTAGTCCCATTCTAAATTTAGCTTATAGTTTTGTAAACCCCAAAATTAGGTCTATCATCTTCAACCACCCTATATTTTTATTTTATTTTATTTTTTTCAGAAACAAATGTCCGCCTTTTATGCTGGGCTTGAGGCCATATTTTCTCATTAGGAGAGAACAAACTTTAGTCACCATAACAATAGTTCCATGAGACGTTATATATGCCCAATTGTAAAAAAAAAAAAAAAAAAAAAAAAAAATGGCTTTAACCCATGACTAATCACAAGGGCATTAAAGTCCTTTCAAGTTGTATAGGTAATAACCCTCAGGACTCTTCATCTTCCTCATAAAAACATCTCCTAGCCACCACAAATCTGGAGGCTGCATTTAGTTGCAAGGGAAATGGGAAGGGAAAGGAAGCAAAGGGAAGTGACGTGAAGTGAAGGGAAGTGAAGCGAATTTTTTTTCCCTTTTGAGTCGTTTGGTTGTAGAAGTGAATTGAAATTAATTTACTAGAGTTGTTCGGTTGGATGTAAAATTGACGTAAAATAGATGTAAAATAAAAAAAATAAAAAAATAAAACTAATAATCCAACCAAACTCCTCAAAAGAGATGATGGGGTGGGGGGGGGGGAGTACTTTTCAAACCAGAACCCACCCAACTCCTCAAAATTTATATTGGTTATGTGAATCAGGTCATTCAAGGTCTGTACCAAAATCAAACCAAATGTCATTAAATACTATGTTCTATCACCAACCAAAATAAACCATTTCATTCTATATATCAAATGAATGCAACATAAATAGATATTTAAAATAATATAAAAGATGATCACAAAGAAAAGATTAATAGATCACAAGTGATGACGAATGAAAGGCCCATTCCAAAAATTGCGGAAGAGAGAGATTGTTGAAAGTCATGAGCGGGGAGAGATCGCAAGAGTGAGAGAGAGAGAGAGAGAGATCGTGAGAGTAGGGTTTTTTTTTTCCTATTTTGGTGGAGAAATAAAAAGGGAAATTTTAATAGTTAAGTGAAAATTTTTTCACATGTAAAATATATTTCCTTTGCAATTAAATGTCTAAATTTATTTTTTTCTGGGAAAAAAATTTCACTTTACATAAAAAATTTGCATTCCCCTTGCAGCAAAAAAAAACCATAACTATTTTGCAGGATTTTATTATTATTATTATTATTATTATTATTATTATTATTATTATTTAAATGGATCAAGTCTATGGGCCTTAGCCCGTTATATTTAATTTTAAGTTTTTAAAACAAGAAACACATGGGCTTAGCCCATTAGATATAACTTTAAGTTTTAAAACAAAAGCACATGGCTAAGTTAAAAACAAAATAAAAATTCCCATTATATCATATCATCCCTTACATTTGTCAATCGAAGAAAAAAAAAGGGTATGGATTTTACAAAGTTTGCAGCCGCCGCTTTAAAGTGCGGCACACAAGCCACTGTCGATCACTCCTAACTAGGGGTGTCAATCGATCAGGCCGGGCCGATCTCCGTCGGGTCTAACCAGGCCTGACAGTGAAATCCTTGCACCGTGAATATCCGTTTACTTAATTGGACATTAATTTGGGGGGTATGGTATGGTTTGTAATCGAGCCGATCGGTGTTGGGCTTTAATCAGGTTACCTTAAACAGGCCTTAAATGGGTTATGGACCTATTTAATTCTAAACGGGCTTTAAACAGGCTCTAAACGTGCCTACCCTAAAATCTTTTTTTAAAAGGATTAAACTATTGGTTTTAAAATTGCTAGAGGATAACATTCACAATTTTGGAACCAAGCGAATCAATTAATAACAATTGAATGTCCCATTTAGCAAGTTCCAAGGGAATTATATATATATAGGGAATCATGTCTTTAAAATATAATCTAAGTTGCAAGAGTTACACTCTTTCTAACAATTGAATGTCCCATTTAGAATGTGGATATTTTACTCTTATATATTCTTTACTCATATTTTGTAATATTAGTGGTAAAATAGGTATTTAGGCATTTTTTTAAGGGGGTTGGGCCGGTCGGGCTAAATGAGTTGGTTCTAGCGGGCTTCTTAAGTGAGTCGGGTCTGTTGGATGCCCGACGGGCTAATGGCCTACACCGTGAACGCCCATGTAATAAACGTGCCGATTCAGGTCGGGCGGCTCAGTTGGGCCTACCGGTGCGGGCTCAGGATTGACACCCCTACTCCTAATGCTAGAAGGCGTGCAACTTTTTGACAATGTTACCTGTTTGTAAAACATTGCTTAAACGAGAAAGACAAGTGGAGTTTCAAATTTGGTTTGACACCCATGAATCATTAGTGCCAAATTTCCATTGCGAAGGCACACAAGCTTGGTTGTAAAGACCTTTTCAATTGGTTTTCTTAGTTCCATTATTAATTGCGGAATGATGATATAAGTTGTGGCTTTGGCCGCGGGTTCCTTTTTTTTTTTTAATTAAGAAAAAACAAACAAAAATTATATATTACAACGACTGATAAAATTGTAGTCCATTGATCCACCATGAGTAGGCTCTGATATCATTAATAGAAAATAAATGCAGACAGGATTTATGGAGATCGATGAGCATGCACGACAAGCATTACAGAGATATGTTTTAGGCATACCTGAATCTATGGCTGAAGAATAACAACTCCTCAAATCTCTTCTTGTAAGCTCCTTATATAACACGATCAATGTTGTCCTAGTCTACCCTCTTTTCCTTTTGCTTTAGGTCATTAGCCTCACTTAATGGGTCAGTGATGACTACATATAGGGGTGAGGGTAGTTATCAACCCTGCAAGAAAATTAGGGTTTTCTTCCCATTAAGAAAATAATACCTTAGGTCCACACATAGTAATATATATTTTATACCATTAATGTGTGCTAATAAAATCCAATATCTCCATAGAGATCACTTACCATTATTGGATCATTTCTACTTACTCCATCTATAGTCAATACCACTATACCTATTTTTTGGAAACAAGCTTTGGACTATGCTAGCCCATCTAATTGGAAATCTTACAGTAAACATATCGCCAGGCCCTTGCCATCACAACCCCACTGCCGAGCCATCTTGCCCATCAATCCATCGTTGTGCATCACCCTTTCCATCGTCGTGGACTTTTCGCTGTTCTCATCTCTGGATCAACATCTGTCATTTCTAGTCACACCTCAAATGGAGAAGAAGAGGTAGAAGTTTACTTTTTAGGGGGAATTAGGGAAAAAAAAATATTCGAGTACGGGAGTTTGAGTAATAGAGGGTAAGTACATGAGAGTCATAGAAAGTTTACCCTTTAACTATTTGTAATTGTTATATATCTCGGACAATGAAAGGAGGATGGATAGATTTGAAAATAATCGGTTCCCTACAATTTATTTTTTGAGAGAAGGAGGTCATGGTTTCCTCTGTAAAACCAAACTTTCCAATTAGCCAAGACCCCAAGCTTGGTCTATAAAGTGCTTTATACCTATTTTATCTCTTCTCTTTCTCTATTATCTTTCCTTCCCTATTTTTTCTCTTCTTAGTTATTCAAGATACATAACAAGTGGTATTAGAGCCAAAAACAGTGGAGTCGATGGCGAAGAAATCCTCTAGCTTTATAGCTTGTTCTCTAAAGAGTTCCTTCATCAACATGGGCTTCACTCTCTATACTCCATCGATGAATTCATAAGAAGAAAAATCATTATCCATTTGGCAAGGCTTCAACCGGCTGGACAACATCCTTTTCAATTGCACTTGAAGACAAGATCAAAATTTAGGGGGATGGAATGTAACGTGCATAAAAGGGGGTGTATGGTGGTAGAGGATTATTTGGATAGGGGAAGTATTATGTGGCTAAAAGGTGGCAGTACATACGCATAATTAACTTGCCAGTGCATTCTTCAACTAACAAACATTGATTTAACCCCATCCATCTCAGCCGTTGAATTGCTTACCTAAAACCGGCTGCCACCGTTTTTCCTCTCCCCTCTGTGCTTCTCCATCCCTTGCCCCGCCTTCTCCGTCTTCCATCCACTGTGAACTTAGTAGCCCCCTTCTCCTCTACCTTAATTTTCTGCTTCTTCTTGATACTGGTTTTATCACTGTAGTAAGATTTTGGTTTTCTATTATTCGTTCATTTTCAAAGTGCAAAGGCTGTGATTTCTGAGTGAGAACCCTAAGTCTTTGATCTATGCTTGGATCTTTAGGAGATCACTGTAGATGGAATATGTGATTTCAAAAATTTTGATTGGTTTCTTTGAACTGAAATATAATTTCTTGAGATTTTCAACTGATCCAAGGGGTAATCTTTGTCAATTTAGTAGTTTGGTCACGTTTGCGATAGTTTTTGCCATTTTGTCATCCCAACAACTTTTTTTCAAGTAGACGATTTTTCTGCAGAGTGATGAGAGTTGATGAAGACCTCTACATGGTTCTATGACTACTGGATCTTTCCACAGAGTGGTGGAGCTGCAGCCTCGTTGAAAACGCACTCTAATGGAGTTTTGGGGAGTGGGAGAGTCAGAGGGGGGAAAGGGGAAAGGGGGTTTCGTGGGTTTGCGATAGAGTAGGGGATAGAAGAGAGGAGTTTGCAAGAATCGGGAAGGAGTGTGGAGAGAGAGAGAGAGAGAGAGAGAGAGAGAGAGAAGCAAATCGACCATCAACCTCTCCCCGCCAAAGGCTAGGAACTAACAGTCATAGAAAATCAATTAATGGCACAGATTAACTTTATACCAAATGTACGATTATTATAGGAAAAATGGGAAAATAAGATTGCAAGACGTCTCATTCCGCTACTACCCACTTGTATCATGTGGTTATCTTATAATTATTCATTCTAGCGCTGTGTGTGGAGTGAATATTATGAGTAGTTATTGAGTCCTAGTGGGAAGTTATTGTATTAGTGGGTTGAGTAGTTTTAACTACTTGTATTTTTTTTTTTTTTGTG
>NC_056559.1:20721426-20774900 GCF_013358625.1 Macadamia integrifolia
CTTACTGGGCCAATGAGCTCATTCCACGTGTACACCCCCTTTTTAGATGATTTTGCAGGTCAAATATCTGAGGAGCATGGGGCAGGTCCCACAGTCGAGTTTCCTGAAGAGGACTGGTGGACCCCTGAGGAGTTTGAGCACGGCGTAGACTGTGCATGTGAGAGCTGTGCTGCAAGACAGCAGTTCTGAGGCCGAGCTGAGCTCCACCTTGGAGGCCGTGCTGAGCTCCACTACCGAGGCCGAGCTGAGCTCTTCCATATGATGCCGAGCTGGGCACGACCCTTGATGCCGAGCTGAGCTCCAGCCTTGATACCGAGCCGAGCTGTGTACTCTGATGATTTGATGTTTTCCTGTACATACTTGATATTTGTAACTTATTCTTTTTGTGTATATATCATGCCTTCGGGCCCAAATGTATATAATTATTGTATCACCATTTGGGTATCTAGTATATGGGAATTATTTACAGGTAAAAACTTAGTCTTCCGCTGATCTAATGAATTGATGTTAGTGTGTGTATGTTGTGGTGGAATACAGTATCTGATGATCCTGGCAGGTTTGAGTTAACCGGTGTTAATTCGGTCACCGCTCCGGTTCAGTGTGAACGGGGTGTGACAGGACCGAAACCGATAAATCCTTAATGGGTCGGTTTCGGTCAGTTCTAAAGTCACACCGAAACCGGTGGAACCAGACCGAAACCGCACCAAACCGGACCGTTGACACCCCTAATTGTAAGACATCAATGTCTTAGTTAGAAAGGTAAATATTAGAGAGATTGTTCATAGACTTGTGTGCTGAACACATCAAAAGCAGTACCACTTTGTTGGTATGCCTGAGCCAAAAAGAAGTTAAGAGGGAAATATGGTTAATTGGTTTTGGAAAAAAAAAAAAAATTACATTCATGTGCTTATTGATGATAACACTTCAAGACCAGCCAGCTGGTATTATATGTGTGAAACGATGTGATAGAGAGCTTGTGAACACATTTAGTTGATAGAACTTCCTCTCAATTAAAATTAACAAATGGGTGAGGGTTCTATAAAAGGTTGGACATCTTCTATACCAGCGTAGGGAATAATGGGAGCACACATGGAAGCATGAATAGTGATGGATTTTTTATCTTTCATGTGGTGCAAAGCGATCATTTTGCCCCACATGTCCTGACACATGGGCCACGCCGCCACATTGTCTTTTACGTTTTTTTTTTCCCCCTTAACAAATAAGGAGTTTACAGTTACAAATATGCCATCTTATATGGCACATTAAACTCATTTCTTTGTGGTTATCTTACATTTTCTGAACTTTTAATTTTGCCAGAAAGGTGGTTATAGCCTCACGTAGCATGTTGAACCTTAAAGAGCACCCTCTATCCGGAGGGATTCTCAACCAATTGCTACCTAATGGATGCCATCCTTACGAGGAAGAGACATAAATGTTGCAGTTAGGTCAACAAAGAACCCTCAGAGACTTGTCACTGATGCACCAAAGGGTCATGTCCCAGTGAAACTCACGTGGTAGGGTATTGGGTTGGCATTAGGGCCGCCCTTATCTGACCTGAAATCTGGCTGTTGTGAGTTTGGCACTTCATTTGGGGCCACTGGTAACTGCATTTTGTGACCATGCAATTAACTACCATTAGAACGTAACCAGTATGAAGTCTAAACTGAAACCCTCAAAGGGTAGGGCAGGGGGCAGGGTGGGGGGACGTTGACCCTATCCATATTACTAGTGCTGTGTGGGGATGGGGGTGTCTCTTTGATCAGTTTAAAAGTTCCTATCAAGTGGGACTAAGGGACAGCCCTTGTGAAGGGCTCTTTCCGTGGATGTAACCAACAAGACAAGGTAAAACCCACATGCCCTCCTGTGGATGTGATTCAAGTATCTGATGAACGGACAAGTACAGGGACACCCCCCCGCCTTCCCCAGTCCTGTTCCTGATAAGCTCCACTTAGTCCTTTAATAATAGATGTTTCTCCTTGAAAAGAAATCCCTTTACTTCTAGAACTAAAATGAGACAACAAGATGGAAGATTAGTATGAAATTAGCTAAGTAGATCCATAGTGACGAAATCTGTTTGGAAAAAAAAACCAGTATAGTTCGCTCTCAATAATTTAAAAATGTGGTTAAAACTTTGACAAACATGATAACATTAATGTGGTGGGAGTGGGGATTAGTTAGTTATAGAAATAATAAAACCTATGATTATTGGTTAAAATCATTAATATCTTTGAGGATGGTTCTTTTATTTTTTGGGAAAAATCCTGGTGTCACATCACATGGTTTGTTAAAACATGGATATCAATGAAGAAGAAAATTGGATGAAAAGAAAAAAGAGACCCACGCCGAGTTCTATGTGGTTTGGAAATGGATTCGACTCCTCTCTAATTTGTGGGTTGTTCAGTTAGTGCTTAATTAGTCATTCATCATGCACTCATCTGTCTCTTTTCTAAGAAGGAAAATGCCTCAATAGTTGAGGATTTTCGACCGATCAGTCTATGCAATGTCACTTATAAGATAATTGCCAAATTACTGGGTAATAGACTGAAATATCACGTTTCATCTTTTATCTCTCCGTTTCAAGCAGCGTTTATAAAAGGGCGATAGATTTCGGTTAACATTGTGTTGGCCCATGAAATTTTCCATTACCTAAAATGGAAAAGAAAAAGAAAAACTGGTTTTTTGTTATAAAAATTGATATGGCCAACTCTTTGCTGGAATGGAATCTGATTAGGAACATCTTTGCTTTTCTGGGTTTTGGGCAACTCTGGTGTGACATGATTTATTGTTCAATGTCGTCAACTTCCTTTTCTATTAAATTAGAAGCCTCTGCCTTTGAACACTTTGTTCTCACTCGGGGCATACGACACGGATGCCCTTTAAGCCCATATCTCTTTGTTATGGCAATGGAAGTTCTTTCTCGCTTGCCGGAGGACTTATTATCCATCAAAGTTGTTCTTGACCTACTCTCAAATTTGTCTGGACAATATGTTAATCTGTCAAAAGCGGTTGCTTCTTTAGTGCAAATGTGATGGTACCAGAGCGTACTCAACTTTGCTCTCTTTGGTATCAAGGAAATCCATCATGATGTATCTTACATTGGCACTAAGATATCTAGCCAGCGATATAGAGTTGGTGTTTTTAAGCACATCGTTGAGAGAATGGATAAAAGGCTATCCACATGAAAGTCTAATTTTCTTTCCTATGCTGGTAGGAAAGTTCTGGTGCAATATGTTCTTTATTCTATCTCATCATATTGGATGTCTTGTTTTGATCTTCCTCTTACTACTTGTCAACAAATTGACTCTATTTGTACGTGCTTCTGGAATGGTTCGAATGGCTCTTTTGCTTCTAACAAAAAGGCTCATCTTATTTCCTAGAAGAGAATTTGCTCCCCGATTAAGAATGGAGGGTTGGGGTTAAGAGATGCTAAGACCTATAATAAAGCTCTAATTTTGAAATTGGGATGGAGGTTGCTTACCAAGCGTGATTCGCTTTGGCCTAAAACTCTTCAAGCTAAATACTTCCTTACAAAGTCTCGTTTTTATACTTATATTTCTAAGAAGAAAGGATCTTGGATTTGGAATAGTATTGTGTCAATTATTCCAACTCTTAAAACTATGGTTGATATTTCGATTGGGTCTAGTACTTCTGCTTTCTTTTGGTTTGACTCTTGGGTAACGACTATTCCTGATTGCTTGATTACGATTACATCCACTTACCTGACCACAAACTTTAAGGTCATTGAAATGATTTGCGATGGCCAATGGAATGAGTCTGCCCTAGCCAATCATGTCCCATCTTCTATTGCGTCATAACTTTGTAGGATACTGATCTACTCTCATCGTGACACATGGTGGTGTAGAGTCTCTAAGGATGGATGCTTCTCTACCCGATGTGCTGCTAGATTTCTCAATGATTTCCAGTCTGTTCGGCGGATGGGAAATTTTGGTAATACCTACCTTTCACTCCCTTCTAATTGGTGGACATTCTTTCGGAAGTTAAATAATCACCCTAAATTCAAAAAATTTTCTGGCGTATTTTGCTTGGAGCCATACCTATTAGAGGCGTTATAGGTAAGTGATTGAATATTGATTCTTCATGTATGTTTAGTGGCAAGGAAGTTGAGTCTATATTTCATCTTTTATTTCTTTGTGATTTTTCTGATAGAATTTGGGTTGGAAGTCCTCTCAGACTACATCTAAAGATTTGCAGTTTTCTTCGCTTATTGGCTTTGTTAAATAATTTTTCATCTATAACCTACTGCAATCGGAGCAAAGTAGGATTTTCAGTATTGTGTCTATAGCTGTTTATTTTATATGGAACCATAGAAATGATGTTCTTGCAAGATGCATTACTCCCAACCCCATGTTGATCATTCAGCAGATAAATAGTTGGATTTTTTATTTAAATTTGTTTCAGGATACTAATTCATGTGATGTTACTTCTTCTATTACAGATAATTCAGAAGTCCTCTTGAGAAGAGATATCTCACTGCATTTTTTGCCATATCGTATCTTAGTTTGCATTTGTTTTACTAACCTTATGGGAGCAGACTCTTTTTGGAAATGTGGTATTCTATTTTTAGGTAATTTTCAGTCAATTGAAATGGGAGCTACATCATCTATTTCTCTAGAAGAAACGGAAGCTACTTGCATTTTGCATGGTCTACGGATGGCAGCATCTAAGGGTTGGACTATCTCTGAAGTTTGGATCTCTTCAAAGAATTTACTTCAGCTTATTCTGAAGCCTATAAATTCTAGCTGGCCCTTTCTATAGTTTTGAGGTGTTTTGGGAAATTTATGTTAAGTTTCGTTTGATCAAGTACTTGTACGAAAGTAGGGACTCTAATTCTGCTATGATGAATTTATAGAATATGTATATTGTAGATAGGGTTGGCCAAGGACGTTCCTAGCATCTGTTTTTCTTTGTAATTTCTTTGTTTTATCAAAAAAAGAAAAAAAAAGTTAGTCATTCATCGGTCGGGAGGACTTGGACACGCATCCAAGTACATGGGCATGCATCCTTCGGTCCACTTAGTCGTCTGATGGTTAATTGGGCAGCCTAATAATTGGAGAGGATCTTTTTTCTACGGAAACCTACACCCAAGGTATAAGAGAGACTAATTTTCGTATTCCTTTATATGGTTACAACCTTATTAAAAAAATGGATCGAGTTTCTCTAAGGCTACTTGATGGGGGAGGGGGGGTTGGGAGGCAGGGGTCTCATCCCTTTGATCACGAGGTGGAGGAAGACTTCTCCTTAAAAGAAAATCTTAACTAGGAGATATTTTGTTGTAAAACTTAATAACAATTGAATTCAAAATAATAATAATAATAATAATAATAATAATAATAATAATAATAATAATAATAATAATAATAATAATAATAATAATAATAATAAATAAATAAATAAATAAATAAACAAATAAATAAATAAAAGTACCATCTCCCCTAAATCTTACCTATTTTTTTATTTTTTTAATCTAATTTAGTTGTGGTAAAACATAATAGAAATTGATTTTTTTTTTTTTTGGTTGTAAAACTAGCTATTGAATCCACAATTCAAAATAGTACAGACAATTTTCTTCCACATCTTCTTCCAAATCTTGATGTGAAATATCAATTGTCATCATGATCCATATCCAGTGGATATATTCTAAAAGACTATGGGAAAAAATAAATATGTTATAAAATGGGTTGAACCAATAGGGAAGCAGTAGGATCCCATTGGAATGCCATTCATCTTTCCACATGTTAGGTCAATCCTATACGCATAGACTGCCAAGTAGGTGTAACCATAATTTTTTTTCAAAATAAGTTGTTATTTACGCATCAATCCCCCATAAAAAAATATTGCATTGTAGACTATAGGGCTTGCGTATGTGAATATACTATCATAACTCCAGTCTATAGTAATTTTTTTTTCAGAGATTATGTAATTCTAATTGGACTAATAAAAATATTTTCAAAAGGTTTTTGAATATAATTTATTGATAAATAATATTATTTTTCAAAACCTTACAAATAATCTATCAAAATACCAGTAGTATTGGATTTGTATCTTAAGAAATTACAAACATTCTATCTCCTTGATATTCTTTCAAGGAGATCGACCGTACATTACTGACAAGAATTCCATTTCAAATCACCATACTGTAACATACATGAAATTCTTGTATGATCCGATTCAACGGAGAGATTATATGTACACTCTCATTTGTGCCCTGAAATCACCATTACATGTTACACACAATACGATGATCTTATGACTGATTATCCACTTTAATACCTAGTCGTGAACAATTTTTGGTTAAAACTTAAAAACTAAGGGTGTAAAAAAATCCAGGCCAGCCCAAACCCTCCCTAAGCCTTGTCAGGGCATGGGATAAGCATTTTAGCTGTCAAGGTGGGCTTGGGTTGGAATTTTTCAGGCTTAATGTTGGGCCAAGGCCTGAGCCCAGGTAGGCCCAACCCGACGTTATGTATACAATAAATATTTTTTTTTGGATAAACCTTATACAACAAATATATTATATCATTACATTAACATATAAAATGCCATACTTAAATGTATATAGACACAATTTTTAACATTCATTATCGTCATAATTTTTAATCACACCACCCATGTCTAGCTAACTTTACTTTTTACGTTTTTAACATACCTTTTTTTTTTTTTTTTTTTTTTTTTTTTTGAGAATGAGTGGGTTAATGGAATCTGTCATCTCTCTCTCACACACACACACACACGTACACACACCAATTGGCAATATACAAGGGCTGCCATGGTCCATTAGGGCCAACCCGGCCCCAATCAGGATTAATCAGGGCTCGGCTAGGTTAGGCTAAGCCTGATAGACCTAGGGTTGGGTTAACATCTATTAGCCCAACATAGGGTTGGGTTAGGCCTGGGCTGAATTAAGAGACCTTAGGGTTAGGGTGGGTTTTAAAAAATAGGCCCAACCCAGCCCATTGCACCCCTATAGAAATACCTAGGCCCATTTATTAAAGCCTGCAAAATAGTCTATTTAATCCATATAAATATGGATTTGATGGGCATATTTCCCACACAGAGCAGAAGCTATTGTGAAGGAGGAGGAAGAAGTAGTACATTGCAAAAAAAAAAAGCCATGTATTATTGTGAGAGCATAATGTCACAACCCGCCCAACATAGGCCCATGGGCCTAGTTTCAAGCCCATGGGCTTAGGCCATTGGGCTAAGGGTTAAGTTTGTAGAGTTTTCTATCAAAGTGTAGTAACCTTAGATATTTTGTGAGAGATATTTTGTACGTAAGGAGGTAGGAAGTTTCTAGATTCTTTAGCTAGAACTTTCCTAATCATTGGATGTAAGACAAGTGTAAATATCCTAACTATTCTTTGTAACTAGGAATGCCTATAAATAGGGGTGTCTTCATTTAGCCAAGGCACCAAATAAGTGAGTTCTCAAGCTTTGTACTCAAGCTTTCTGGTGCAATAAAAAGTTCTTTCACTCACACTCACTCTTGTGTTCACTACTTTTCTTCCCAAGTCCTTTAAGGAGTATAGGAAGGCTGATTTAGTGCTAGTGAGAGTGCTAAGTGTCGGCATGGTTGCTTAGAAAGGTTTAAGGCCATGACAATAAACTACTACAAAGGAGGAAGAAGTAGTGAGATTGGAGAAAGATTTTGAATCACTTCTTACATGTCTTGTCGAAACATGTTTCCACTGCTGCAAAATCGCTCTCTTGTAACAGAACCACAAAAAATCACTTCTAGTTTAGAATCACTCTTTCATTGATAGAAATGTTGTGAAAATGGTACCTAATTAATTACAGCCAAACCACAATGCATTAATACATTTTGTGTCTGATGGAATTTACCTAGAAATATTGAAAAAATCTTGGAAAGATTCGTTGACCTCCTAGAGAGTGTTGATTCTAACTATGTTGAAAGATGAACATATAATAATAAACAAAGGAACAAGTTTTCCTATAATCATGGTGATCCATTCACGGTAGGTGATCAGGATTTCTCATCCAAAAGCTTTAGAGGTTGAATCAAAAATCCTATCTCCCCCTGAAAAGGGAGATCCTGCGATTAGTTTTCCTTTTAGCTCTTCTGTATCCAAAACCTAACTCCCCGGTCTATCCACTCGTGACTTTTTAGATCTCCTTACTTAATAGATTGCCAATAACATCCCTCGGGATTAGAGAATTCCTTTTTGTACGCCAGACAAGGAAGGAAGAGATGTGGTTTTTGAACCCTTGAGTCACGCAATGAACCTCACCCCACTGTGAAGGTAGACTTTGTCTATAAACAAAAGAAGCCCGCCAGAGAGAGAGAGAGAGAGAGAGAGAGAGAGAGAGAGATTGATTTGGTTGGAAAGAATTCAAAAAGGGATTTGGAAGGATGTTTATCATATATTCCCTTTTCACAGCAATCAAACCGACAAGAAGCCTAAAAGCACCGTAGTTAGTTTGTTCTCTTCTTAAGTCAATATCAGATCTCTTTATTTCTTTGTTAATTAATTTGTACTTTTCTGTTTAGTTAAGTCCTCAAAGATATGAAAAGGATGTATCAATATTCTAATTAGCTAGGGACCGCAATTACCGTTAATTGCATGTGCTCGTAACATGGTAGGGCCCTTATAACACAAATCTCCCCAGCTTTCTATTCACACGCTTTCTCAAACAAAATAGTTTCATATAAATAGATATGATTTCATTAAAATTTTAATAAAAATGCAACAAAAGGCTGCGATGTCAATCAGATTATCTTTTTCATTCGATAAAAAATAAACTAAAATAAAAATAATGTATAGAAGTCATCCCTCATTTCTGGATAAATTTAATTAGACAAAAATCGCATTATTATCACTAATTTTGTCAAAGCACATGAATCAGAAATAGCCACGTGTCTTCGATGCATGATTCGCACCGACAAATTATAGGTTGACATTGTATTGCTTGATTTCAATATTATATATATATAATAATAATTTATTAATTACCTTATCCACTTACCAATGAATTTAAAATGATTTATTTATTTATTTATTTATTTATTTATTTAGCTGAAAAAGAGTATAATTCTTTCAAATTTTCATCAATGTGCCTAAAAACAAAGCAAAACAAAGTTATGAAGATTTTTATTAATCTAGCAATCCATCTTAGTTACATAAGGAAAAAAAATAAAAAATTCTTCATCCGGATTATGTACCTCTACTATATTTTATTATTAAAAGTAAAAAAATAAGGTTTAAAAAGAAAAAGGGCAAAAAATAAGGGAGAAGGGTTTCTCATTAGCCGACTGTTAAAGGTACACTAGCACCTCTCTCTATATTTCTCCTACTCACATGAACTAACCTCTTTATAGTCTACCACCTATGTATGAAATCGTTTCGTCGCTCCTTATTAATGTGTTGCTCTATCTCATTTGCTCAGAGAACCATCCCAAGAAATAATAACCAAGTAGTGAGTCAATGATATCAAATGATTAGAAGGATATGGCTTTCAATTCAACTTAGTTCACAATGAAGCCCTGCTATTAAACTGGGTTGGAGACTCCTTCAACAACGTTTGGCACTATACTGTCGAGTTTTTAAAGCTAAGTATTTCGCACAATCCAGTAGTGTTGCTCACAATTTGTATCAAAGAAGGGTTTATGGATATGAAATAGAATCAACCCATCAACAACAACAACAAAGCTTAGCATTATCACAACTAAATGGGGTTGGTCACATGGATCCGCAAAGCACAAAAAAAAAAAAAAAAAAAAAAAACAACAACAACATTTTGGGACATCCCACTCACGAACAATCGGCAACTCGGATCCTAGCTCTCCAGACAGCTCTGTTAGATGCCATATTATGGTGGAGACTTAACTTTTACATGTCTCTTCTAACTACCTCCTCAATGGTCATTTTTTGCCTACCCCTAGCCCTTTTAGCCCCATCTACATCTGGTCACTTCTTCGTACTAGGGCATCCAAGGGCCTCCTTTGGACATGCCCAAACCATCATAATCGATATTCTTTGAGCTTATCCTGAATTGGTGCAACTCCTAAATCTGTTCTAACTTGATCGTTCCTTATTCTATCTCTCCGGTTTTATCACACATCCATCTTGGCATCCTCATCTCAGCCACACTCAATTTATCTATGTTATGCTTTTTAATTGCCTAACATTCTGCGTCATACATCATAGCAGGTCATGTGGCTGTCCTATAAAATTTTTCCTTAAGCTTTAGAGGAATACATCGATCATATAACACTTCAGATGCCTCTCTCAATTTCATCCATCATACTTTAATTCTGTGGGAAACATCATTATCAATCTCACCTTCTTTGTTTAACATAGAGCCCAGATATCTGAAGTAGTCACATTACGGGATCTCTCTTCCATCAATTTTCACTTCCTCGCTATCAATCCTCAATCGATTGAAGTTAGACTTCATATATTTCATCTTTGTTTTACTTATCTCAAGATCTTTCGATTCTAAAGTGTATCTCCATAGTTTCAACTTATTATTGATCTCTGACACTGTTTCACTAACCAGTACAATATCATCTGCAAAAAACATGCACCACAAGACTTCTCCTTGAATATTCCTAGTTAATTCATCCATGACCAATGTAAATAAGTAAGGTCTTAGTGCGGATCCTTAATGTAATCCAATATTAATCTGGAACTCAACACATTGGCCAGCCACAGATCTCACACTAGTCACCACATCTTTATACATGTCTTTAAGTATATCCATATATTTACTTGACACTTCTTTCTTCTCTAAAACTTGCCAGATTAGATCTCTGGGAACCCTGTTGTAGGCCTTTTTTAGGTCAATGAAGACCATTGAAAAATCTCTCTTGTAGGTTCTGACTTTTTCCATAAGCCTCCTAATAAGGTAGATCACTTCTGTAGTGGATCTCCCAGGCGTGAAGCCAAATTGGTTCCTTGAAATATTAGTTTCTCTCCTTAGGCGAACTTCTATTACTTTCTCCCATAGCTTCATTGTATGACTCATAAGTTTTATGCCTCTATAGTTATTGCAACTCTGGATATCGCCTTTATTTTTATAAATTGGGACAATAATGCTTCTCCTCCACTCATCAGGCATCTTATTCATGTTGAACAGTCTTGTCAACCAAACAACACCACGTGGTCCCAAACTCTTCCACACTTCAATAGGGACCTCATATGGGCCTGATGTCTTCCCTACTTTCATCTTCCTTAGGGCTTCCTTAACCTTGGTCTCTCCTATCTTGCTTACATAGCTATGATTCCTGTTATGGGGCAAGCTACTCGAACCACTCCAATTATGATTGTCTCCATTAAGCAAGTTACAAAATTATTCATCCCATCTCCTCTTTATGTCTTCATCCTTCACAAATACTCTACCATCCTCATTCTTAATACATTGAACCTGGTCTAGATCCCTACTCTTCCTTTCTTGAATTTTAGCTATCTTATAAATGGCTTTTTCCCTTTCCTTTGTATTTAAATTTTTGTAGAAGTCATCATATTTTCACCCGTGCATTCCCCACAATCCTTTTTACCTCATTCATAGCGACCTTATATCTCTCTTTATCTTCAACTTCCCCAGTCTTCTACCAGATTTTAAAATTATCTTTCTTAGTCTTGATGGTAGCTTGGACCTCAACATCCCACCACCAAGTCTCTCTAGGGACCAACTTAGTACCCCTAGCCTCCCCTAGAGCCTCCTTAGCAATTTTCTTAATGCAACCTGTCATCTCATTCGATGTTGTGTTGGCGTCCCCATCACAATCCCACTTTTCATGCTTCACCACATTATCTGTAAAGAACCCCACTGACTCTCCTTTCAATCTCCACCAACTAACCTTAGGCACACTTGGTTCCTTCTTTTTTTCTTCGGTAAACGGAATTAGATGTCCAAAATCAACAATCTATGTTGAGAGGTTAAACTCTCTCCAGGTATGACCTTACAATCTTTACACATCCATCTGTCAAGCCTTCTAGTGAGGAAGAAGTCTATTTGACTAGAATGCTATCCACTTTTGTACGTAATTAAGTGTTCTTCCCTTTTAGCGAAAAGAGTGTTAGCAATAGATAGATCATAGGCGATTGCGAAGTCCAAAATAAGATTTCCTCCTCATTCCTCTCCCCAACACCATAATCTCCGTGCACCTCTATATAACCTCTCCCATCCTTCTCAATGTGTCCGTTCAGATCGCCTCTCATAATAATCTTTTCCTTCGATCTAAAACTATGCATCAATTCATTCATATCTTCCCAAAATTATAGCTTGCAACTCTCATCCAATCCTCTTTGTGGAGCGTAAACACTAACAATGTTGACCGCATCTTTATCTAACACCATATTTAAGGATATAATCCTGTCTCCCACTCTTTTGACGTCTATCACATCATTCTTCAGGTCTTTATCCACCACGATGACAACTCCGCCTCTTCCACTCTAGTCTCCCAAATACCAAAGTTTAAAGTCATCCAACATTTTAGCTTTCATCCCTTTCCATCTAGTCTCTTGGATATATACAATGTTAATCATTCTCCTCATCATAGATCAGCTCATATCTTACCAAAACTTAATACCTTAGTGTATTGAAAAATTGGTAATAAAATATTTGTAACTATTTAGAATGATCCATATGGATTCCTAGTTCGTCTCAGTGCATGTGAATGCATGCCAACTTAGTTTACACAACTCAAAGGGGATATGTAAAATCTTGAGAAAAAAAGATGGGACAAAAGTATAAATATTATGCTGCCAAAAGCCTAAACAGATCTAGATGTAAATCACTATTACTTAAAAAAAAAATTGTGGATAACTAAAATTGTCTTTTTGTAATAAAATTTTTGGTTTGATGCATTTAGTGTTTTAAATTCCACAGAGATTAAAAAGAATGTTTCTCTATTGGTACATGAGAAAGTTATATGATCTTGGAGTCAAATAGCCATTGAATGTGGATAAGTTAAAATTATTTTTAATCTGATATCATATAAGTTTGGGTTTTATAGAAAAAAAATTGATTTTGTGCAGAGGCTGTGGTATAGAGGTTAGGTATTTCTAAGGTCTTTCGGTGTTCTAGACAAGAGAACATAACATTATTTTTGGTTAAGAGGAAGAAGAGAGAGAGAGTCTTCATCATCAAACTTGGGTTACTACCATTGGAGAAAGAGCAATCAACATGGATCATCGTCAAGTGTTGCATTTCTTGGGAAGAAATCATCATCAGTGGGTTCAAGAGGCTTACTCTCCTACACTATTTGATTTAATACTTGTGTTTTTTGGGATCCTTTTGCTGGAATTTTTATGTGGCACTGTTCATGGTATTTTTCTTCTGTTGTCACCAACATATGTAGATAAGAATGATTTAGGATAGTTAATTAATGTAGTTAAGGTTAGCACATGTAGGGTCAATATGTAGCTCTTTTTATTTTGGTAATGTAAACTACAAGGTCAAACATAGAGATGCATGTGGGTTATAGAATATAGTAAGGGGCCTATTTCATAGAGGCTCATTCCCTTAAGGGATTTTAAGAGAAAAAAAGCATGTATCGATATGGTCCAATATTGGGGATTAGGATTGGAATAAGATTTGGAGTTGCCACCTACATTTAGGGCTTAGGACCCATTGGGTGAGTTCAATTTGTGAGAAAATGGCTCAAAAATTGGTTTGATCTAGAGATAATGGTAAGTGTCAAGTTGTGGAATTAGGAAGGTATTAGGCACTTATTCCATACGGTTGAACTGGTTTTTCTAGTAGATGCTTAAGAACAAACATTCTTCCTTAATTAATCTTATACCACATACATGACTAAGTTATTATTACACTATTATGTACGCTACCACATATGAATTGAGAGTCTACATTGAGCCTATTGTTTTGAGGATTTATATCTGTGCTTAACCCTTGCTTTAGGCCGAGAGGGGTGGGCCCTTGTTATTGAGGATACAAATTTTAGTGTGTATCCCCCATCTCAAGTGAGGGTGGATTTGATTGTTTGCTTTCATTTTTTGGAACATGTAGTATTTTTATGACCTTTCACATCTTTGAAATTTTTTTGAAAAATTTGAGAATTCAGTGGAACTTTGGTATGCAACTTGAAATGGCAAAAATTCGACTGACCCGGGTCTCTAAGAGGACATTTGGCAGTTTCCTAAGGCTTCTTAAGGACTTGGAGAATTTTTTGAATTTTATATATATTTAGATTTTTTGGGTTCTAGCACACAAATCAAGATATGGCCAGTGGATATTGTAAACCCCCGGCCCCATTAACCTTGCACAGTATTGTCCTCTTTGGCCCATGAGCCTCAAGTTTTTAAAACGCGTTCTACATATTAAGGAGGCTAGAGGTTATTAACTAGCCCAACATTCTCTTCTTAGGTGATGTGGGACTAAAGTTTGCACACCCTCACTGATCTCTCAAATCTCCTGCTACTTGTTGTATTATTGGTGGGGACTGGGGATACCTTATTGATCTCCCAAACAAGTCTGGTACTTATCATATTCTAGGGTGTCACAACTTCTTCCTTTTCTACAGAACATCCCTGTTGTGGCCCCACATGCTGTTGGGATCTACTCTGATACTAATTGTAATGCCTCAGCCTCATTAATCTTGTACAATATTGTCCTTTTGACCCATGGGCCTCAAGATTTTAAAACACATTGTGCCATGTTAAGGAAGCTAGAGGTTATCAATTAGTCCAATATTCTCTCTAAGTGATGTGGGACTAAAGTTTGCACACCCTCACCTATCTCTCAAATCCCTAGTACTTGTCATATTCTTAGTGGAGACACCCACCCATCTCCCATGTGGGTCTGATACTTACCGTATTCTTGGGTATCACAATGTTGAACTTTAGCTAGGCTAATTAAGGACCAAATGTGGGCTTGAGAGCCCTTTTTCATTATTTTGGCCTACTTTTGAAAGGTTGGTAAATGAAAAAGGAGTGGTAGATAAAAAGGAGTTGGTGTGTCTTGGGAATGGGAAATAGTGGCATTTTAGTCATTTGACAATCATGGGCCCACGGGGAGATTCAGTGGGTAAAAAGGATGTTAATTCTACCCTAATTGGGGTTCTTGGTTTTCAAGTGTGATTCTAGGAGATTCGGTGTTGATTTTATGCAACATATATCGTCAGAACCATCTTTTTGAGTACTATCTGATGGTGTAGGTTCTAAGCTCCTTTTTTGCTAAAAAAAGTTTGATATTTGCAGGTAAATGACCTTTTGTCCTATTACAAACTAAGAGATTCCAACAATCCTTTTTATGCCGCTTCTGGACTATTAGGGAATACTTAGAATTGATTCATCAATATATAATGTGCTAGAAGATCGGACATGATTCGATTATGTAGAGGTCATACGTCGGATTGGGCTTTTAGATCTAATTAGGGTTTTGGGCTGAACTAATATTTTTAGTTGGATCCAGGTCACTTCGAAATGTTGAGTCCTCTTTCTTATTGAAACTGTAGATTTCATCGACATCCTGCAAAGCACCATTGCCGAGGGCAGGTGATAAAATTGGGTGTCTACAAATATACCCCATGAGAGGTTGCTCAAATTTTAGTGTCTAAAAGAAAGATCGACTTTCTCTGGTCGAAACAAGCGCCTAGCACCTTCCCTTATAACTAACTTGACCCTTACCTAACCTCTGACCAAAGCATAAGTATAGATTTCATAGCTCTTCCCAACAGAGAATGAGCCATCCATGGATCTAAGCCCTTATCATAGGTGGAGACTCTCCTTTTCTGTCCTTAATCAAGGAAGAAAAATTATATGACTATTACACCACAGTTAGTTGAGATCGCTACATTATGTTAGATCGACAAATTGTTCGTTATAGTATCTATAGAATCATGACGAACTCATAGTGATTCTGATGCATTCTGAAGGCATCTTTTTCATATCCTTCGGCATCACATGAATTTGATGATATTCCTGTCATTCAATAGGCTTTGAAAAAAAAAAATTGGCTCCATGTAACTTGACCAATAACTCATCGATGGCTGGTATAGGAACGAAATCCTTAATCATCGCCTTATTAGGTGTCAAATATTCAACATACGCTATGACTTATCAATTTTTTACCAAGATCACACATTAGGAGTATGTGTTGTTGTAGCAACGAATCACTCCTACCAGTAGAATCTCGATCACTAACTTTTTGATTTTTTATGATGGGGGTATCAAGAAGGCTTGAAATTAATTTGGGAACTTCCTGGAATAAGGAGAATTTAGTCATGAACCCTCTTAGTGTAGGTATAACGGGACAAGCATAAGAGATATAGCACCTCTGTCCTCTCTCTCGAGCCATAAATTGGGTTAGGAGAGAGGGATTTGTTTTTTGTTTGTTTGTTTTTTTTTTTTAAAGGATTCACCACCTAGATAAGGGTCTAGGACCCGATAAGGCAAGGGTCTTGACCAATTTCTGGATAGGCATAAGGTTACGTGTTGGGAAGCTATTGCACACCCAGCCCTAACCCGACAGGAGGCTGATATCCTTTTATTTGGACCATTCTTAATCTCAGTTTCCAATTTAAGTTGCTAGGTCAATGTTATGTAAAGTAACATGTAGATAGGGGAAAAAATGGGGATGGGGATCTAAACTTGGGCATATATATAGTTTCCCAAGTTGTATACAAACCCTTATTAGGGATCAAGTCATCACTTATTTTAGGATTATTTTAAAAAATAGTTTGAGAATTTACTATGCATGGAAAGATATTAAAAATAAATAATATAAACCTACATACCTTATCATTAACAGTAAAAATGTAAGAAGTTGATAAGAATTTCTACCGCAAAAGATTCTTTTTAAGGAGTCCATTGAATATTAGCTATGATCTCATAAATTTCAGAAGTTCATTCACTTTAATTTTGGTGATTGGGAATCTAATGATGACCATGTGTCAAACAAAATGCCCCATAAAAATTCGTTCCAAGATCAAGATTGATAATAAGAGAGACAAAAAAATTCATTTGGGCAGCATAATAACATACAAGGCAATTGTTTAATCATTTTTAACATAATTTTGGATAGCCTTTTGGTGTGGGGATAGTATTAAAATTATTTGAAAGCACCAAACCAATTTTACAACAACATATAAAAAATGTGGTTTCAGAAAAGTCCTACTACAACAATTTTTGGCATTATAATGGCATAACAAGGGGTTTGGAAGAATTCTACCTATGGAAATTTTAGAATTATACTTGTTTGGCCCAAAAGTGCTGAACTGGACTGGTTGTGCGAAGTCTTAACTCTTCTACGACAATCTTAAAAGAATTTTGGCTATCTGGGGTATTGTTGGTATTTTCATGCTTTTGTGTTTACTGGTGGGATTTTCTCATAGTTTCCTACTAATTTTTTCCCCCTCCTTCTCTACTCCTCTTGGGGTTGGCTATTTATAGTTGTGGGAATGAAGTGGAGGAAAGGTGAAGACTGTAGTTCAAAATTGTTCCATCTATTGGTCAAGGTGCGCTGAGCTAAAAATCAGATTAGATCTCTAGCTCGGGCTAAGGGGTCTGTTATATTTGATCTGATAAACCGAGTCTGGGTTATATATTTCATAATTTTATGAGGGCTTCCATAGATCTACGCCTGGGATAGATCACCCGGAGATCCTGGAATGTATCTTAGAGGAGATTCATGAGCTGGACAACATGGTGCTAGAGGTAATTCCATCTAAGGAAGAACTCAAGAGTCTAGTTTGGGAAATGGACCCAGATAGTGTCCCAAGCCTTGAGGGGTTCCTAGGTGCTTTTTTCTAAAAGTGTTGGGATACGGTGAGGACTAACTTCTGCAATGTTGTAGCTAAATTTTTAGGATAAGAAAGAAAATCAACCATAGCATTATTACTATAATTGCAAAGGTGGAGGGGGCTCAATCCGTGATGAAATTCAGGTTTATTTGCATGGCTAGTTTTTTCTACAGAGCAATTTTGAAGATAATGGCTTCTCGTTTATCTTTGCTTCTACCCAGATTAGTTTCTGATGAGAAAGGTGCGATCCAAAAGGGGAAAATCATATCTGGGAATATTGGGATGGCCTCAGAGCTGGCTAATCTGATGCATGTAGCAGTGCGTAGTGGGGGGCATATGCATTAAGCTAGATATACAGAAAGCTTACGACACCCTGTCTTGGGATTTTCTATTTGCGATGTTGAAGAAATTCGGTTTCTTAGACAAATGGATAGGATGGATTCATGAGATTCTGGTTTCCTCTAGAATTTCTGTGTTGGTGAATAGTGGCCCAATTGAGTTCTTTGACATGGAGAGAGGGCTTCGTCAAGGTGATCCCTTTTCTTCAATTTTATTTATCTTAACTGAGGAAGTTCTCTCTAGAGGTTTGGCTCAATTGTTGGAAGGGGGAAACATTAAAGCTCTACCAGGTCCGAGAGGGGTTTCCATGCCTAGTCATTTGCTTTTTTGCCTATGAAATTTTTATATTCATAAATGCAACGACCAGGTATGTCAAGAACTTGAATTCCTTTTTCGTGAAATACTAGGAGTTTTTGGCTAACATATCAATTTAGAGAAGAGGAAGCTCTTCTTTGGTAGGGTGGCTCCTCACAGGAGCAGATATATTTTTGAAGTCCTGGGTATCCCTATATGCTCATTCCCAAATCAGTACCTAGGGGTGGAGATCTTCAAGGGGCAAGTTTGTAGGGACATGATGTGTGGAGCTGCTAAAATTGGTCATCTCAGGAATGCCTCTGCATAATTTTGATATTTATTGGTGGTCAGAGATGGTTATAAAAATTGTTGAAAGATGGATACACAATTACATATGGATGGGTGAGATCTATCATATAAAAAGAAAAATTACACTGAAATGGTCAGATGTGTATAGCCTAAAGAGGGAGGTGGGTTGGGAATTTTTCATTTGAGAGGAGTGAATAAAGCTTGCCTTAGTAAGTTGTGTTGGCAGGTTAAGCATAAGGACATAGCAAAGAGCTGCTTTTTGTGAGCTCATTTTATGAATAAAGATGGTCCTTAAAATCAACTTATAAACCCTCCACGATATGGTCAGGAATTAGCAAACTATGGAATTTTGTTTCTTGCAATGAAAAGGTCCAAAGTTGGCATAGGTCGTAATATTCTATTTTGGTAGGATAGATGATTCGACTCCCAGTCCTTGGCTGAGCTTTCTCCCCTTCCCTCTGCATTTTTCTAGGGTTGTGAGGTAAAAGTGGCGGATTGTTTGTTGAAGGCTCGTGGGTCTTTCCAGCGGTGACCTCCGTCTTTATGAAAGACGCTCTGGAAAAGATTTATGCTTTGCCTATTCTGAATGCAGGGAAGGACATGTGTAGCTGGGCCCTCTTGCCATTGGGCAATTTCTCTTTAAAATCAGCATAGGAGGGAATCAAGAAATCAAATCTAAAATCTGGGTGGGCTTCACTGATCTAAGGATCCCATGTCTTGCCTCGCCAATCAATATTTTCTTGGAAGCTCATCTACGATAAATTGTCATGTGACAATTTTGTCAAAAGAAAAGGGGCGTATTTACCGTTGAGATGTGAGTTGTGCCACATGGATGAGGAGTCGATATTATACCTTTTTTTTAGTGTGAGTTTGCCAAATCTTTGTGGACTTCATTCTTGGATTGCTTTGGAATTTCCTGGCCAAATAATGTTGAAAATTATTTAGAGCTTAGTAAATGGTGAAAGAGTAAATCCAAAGTCATTATTGGTTTGAAGGGTGCATGGATCTTAGGTTTTGTATTAATTCCCTACTTTATATGGTTGTAAAGGAATGCAAGAAGACTCAAGGGGGTCACCAGATCATATAGGAAAGCTTTTGCAATGGTGTTAGGAGAATTGAACGTATTGGTTGCTAGTATGAAAGGTCATGTTCGGACAATCACGGACCTCATGTGTGCTGACAAGTTAAATCTACAGATTCCCAGGTATAGGCGTAAGACTCTGAGTGAAGTCTTTTGGTGTGTTCCCTCTCTAGGATGGGTGAAATTAAATATTGATAGATGTTCTCTAGGTAACCCTGGTAGGGTGGGTGCAGGCAGTTTATTTAAAGACAGTAATACCCAAGTTTTGGCTCTTTTTAGAACTTACTTTGAGGCTACTACAAATTTTGAGGTAGAGTTTCGTGCTCTTATGTTGGGTCTAGAGTTGGGAAAGCACACCAAATACCTTAAAATATAGATTGAATGTGGTCGGTGGTGGTAGTGTTAATGGTTGCAAAAGGGTTGGTTTTGTGGTCTGTTTTGCAACTATGGTATGCCCTTCAACAATTATTGTCTGTCATTTAAGTGCGAGTAACCCACTGCTATAGTGAGGCAAATCCCATTGTTGATCATCTTGCTAAGAAGGTAGCAAAATTTGAAACTTCTACTCGTTTATCTGTTTGGCCTTCTTTCATTCTTGAATCTCTAGAAGCTGATGGTCTTAGCAGACCAAAGTTCAAGATGTCATAGAAGTCCGAAGATTTCTCTTTGTTTGCGTTATTCTAGTCCTTTCTCTGCTGATGGTGGTGTCAAAGGTGGATGAATGGGCTAGTATGAATCTTGTATTTTGTTTATCTGAAGATGCCTACATAATCTTGTAATTTCTCTCATTTTCTTTTTATACAAATGATGATCTTTCGCGAAAAAAGAAATAGCTTTTCAATAGACCTACCAGATAGGAGTGAAACAGGGCTGAGTTTCTTAAAACCCTAACCCAATCCTAGGTCCCCAAAACTCAACCCAACCCTAAGCCAACCCTACCAGGTTCATGCTCAGGCCCAACCCTAACAGGCTCAGGGTTGGGCCGGGTTGATCCTAACTGGTCTTCTTAGTGGAATCACATTTCGATAAGTACAATTCAATTCCAATTTCAATTCCAATTTCAATTCTTCAAACCACTCCGCTATGCAAAATCTGACAACTATAATGATGATCATTAGATTTGGTTAATTTTTTATCCAATAAACATGCTTGCAGGGGCAATTTGATGGTGGCCGCTGACTTAACCCCTTCCCACTCACCACCAAAATATTAGGGGGAAAAAAGTTTAAAGGGAAACCAAAGAGAAATTCTTTTACAAGTTAACTGCTCATTCCGGTGGAAACATTTGAAATGTATTGGCAGGCCTCTTGGCCAATGAAGGGGTTACAAGGGGAATATTTCCCCCAATTTTGTGAGAGTTCAGTATAGAGCAGTGTCCACTACCATAAAAAGGAAGGCATATACATATTGCAAAGCATTTCCATATTGTGATTGACTGGCCATAACAAATGAAATTGTTAATTCATACAAATGCATAGTGAAGGATGACACCACAGAAGAACTTTGGAATGATTATTCTAAAAATTTGCAGACAAAGGTGAGAGAGAGAGAGAGAAAGAGAGCGAGAGACCGACTTACCATTGTGAGAGTCAAGAGGGATGGGGGAGAGAAGGGAAAGGGTAGCGCACCTTCTTCCTTCTTCCGTCGTCTGTTCTTCATCTCTCAAAGATTGATGGGGGAGAGGGATTTGCAATAAATGGTGTAAGGACGGGAAGGCCGAAGCGAAAGGGCAGAGAGATGTTCTTACTTCTTAGTGTCAAAACAGAGATGGGGGAAATTAGGAGAAACTAATCGAGGGAGTCTCCTTCCTTCTTCAGTCCTTCTTCTCTCAAAACAGGGATCGCTAGATGGGAGAGAGACTTTGGGAGAGGGATGAGTCAAGAGCCTGCCTCAAGGCCTCAAGGGTTTCTACTTTCTACGATTTTTGCATTTGGAAAGAGCAACTAGGGTTTAAAAGTACATTATATAGTCATATAGTGTACTAGGGTGAGAAAACATTATTAGTTAAACACAATAAAAATCAGGGTTAGACTCATGGCGAGTTAGGGTCAGGCTGGGTTTTCTATGCCTCAACTCAGACCCAGCCCAACCCCATATAGAGTTGGGTCAGGTTGGGCTGGGTTGGCTCTTATAGTCAGATTAGGTAAGATTCGAGTTCAGGACGAATTCGGATCGTCAAGAGTAAACTTACACCCCTTCTACTAAGTAGCTTACTTTATGTAACCATCACACAACTAATCTCCCCATTTTCTCTTTTCTATTAATGCATTTTAATTTTTAAATTAAAAAAATATATATTTTGACATGACTAGAGCAATCTACTCCCATCCCTTTGTCAGGCCGTCAGGGTCAGTCAATATGTTTTTTTTTTTTTTTTTTTTTTTCAGAGGTAGAAGTAGAGCCCACTACCTGCAACTAACATGGCGTTGCATGTGGATAACAATAACATGCTTGTGTGGTTTTCAATAATTATTTAATTATGCAAACAAAGGATGGAGACGAGACACATGATATAATACCACATCAGCATCCCCAAAACTAGATGCCTTAGTTGATTGGGCCAACCATCCACGTCACCAATCACACTAATTACGCTGTTACACACGTGGTCCCCAATCGTCCACCCAAATGCCAAGACATCGGCCCCACCTAATGTCACGTAGGATCTTACTCACGTGACCAGAAATTACTACAAAAATAATATAAATTAAAAAATATAAATAAAGTCATTGTCAATATTTCGGTGGAAATAATAAAATGAAAGAATTATCAGAAAAGAAAAAAATAATAATACAAAAATAATGAAAGAAATCTTGGGAGACCCATGTGCGGGCTGGGGCCCATTGGACTTACGGGATGGTAGTCCAATTAGAAGCATTTGCATGTGCAATCGATTTTGCCTCGATTACTTCAGTGTTGCAAACTCTGTTTCGTGGGCCTTGGACTTTCATCAAGGGGCCCACTTCGAACGCCAGAACCACTACTTTTGTCCCTCCCCTGGGCCCTAACGCCTCCCTCACTCTTGTATAAATCCACACCTTCACCTCCTCCTCCTTCCCACCTCTAAAGCCTCTCTCTCTCTCTCTCTCTCTCTCATCCCCTGTTTCAGCTCCTCTGCTTCTCATTGCAATGGCCATTACTATTGCTTCTCTTCTCTTCTTCTACTCTTTCTTCTGCTTATCCTTACAAAGAACTTATGGAGACAATGGAGGTTGGGAGAGCGGTCACGCCACCTTCTACGGTGGCGGTGACGCTTCCGGCACAATGGGTAAGCTTCATTGAATTCACTAGACTAAATTCTTCACTAAACACTTTTTTTTTTTTTGGCTAATGGGTTCTCTTTCCTATCAGGGGGAGCTTGTGGATATGGGAATTTGTACAGCCAAGGATACGGCACTAACACTGTAGCTCTAAGCACTGCTCTGTTCAACAATGGCTTGAGTTGTGGTTCTTGTTATGAGATGAGATGCGATTCTGATCCCAAATGGTGCCTCCCTGGAACCATTACCGTCACTGCCACTAACTTTTGCCCTCCCAACTTAGCTTTATCTAACGATAATGGTGGATGGTGCAATCCTCCTCTCCAGCATTTCGACATGGCCGAGCCAGCTTTTCTCCAGATTGCTCAATACCGTGCTGGAATCGTTCCCGTCGCATTTAAAAGGTTACTATTTTTAAAAAATTTAGCTGCTAGCCGAATTGCAAGAACTTTCTTTCTACCTAGGCTCTCAATGGAAGAAATGAATTAAGATATTTTAAAGGGAAATTTACTATCACTCTGCCTATATTTATTAAAACTCCTCTACCTTTTATTTCATTTTTTCTTATACTTCCTTGCATTTTTATTTTTGTATCTCTTTTCTTCCCTGTTCTTTTTAAATATCCAGATTACTCCCTCCTTTCATCTATAATCTATTATATTTTTTTCAAATTGATTGATTCAAAACATGGTTTAAATCAAACCACTAACAAGTTTTATCTCATCCTATCATCAAGGATAAATGATTGTTGACGAGTAGGGTTGTGGATGCTTTTGCAGGGTTTCCTGTGTGAAGAAGGGAGGAGTAAGGTTCACAATCAACGGCCACTCTTACTTCAACTTGATATTGATCACCAACGTTGCCGGTGCAGGAGATATCCATGCAGTATCGATCAAAGGGTCCAAGACTGGGTGGCAAACCATGTCAAGGAACTGGGGACAGAACTGGCAGAGCAACTCTTACCTCAACGGCCAAAGTCTCTCCTTCCAGGTCACCACCAGTGATGGCCAAACCGTCACTAGCTACAATGTTGTCCCAGCCGGTTGGCAATTTGGTCAGACCTTCGAAGGTGGCCAGTTCTAGAAGGAGCTCCTCTGGTCCAATCCGTTCCCGGCTGGTCTAACTAGATCCGGGTTGGAGGATGAATCAGTGAACTTGTACAATTTTTTTTTTTCAGCCCTAGGAGTAAAGGGGTTGGGTGGCCCTTGATGATGAGGTTGCTATTTTAGTACCCGCTAGGCCTTATTATACATAGTAAATTATAGAAAATATAGTTAGTTAGAAATATAGTTAGGTCAGTTATTGTTACCTCATTACAAGCTTTGTTAAAATCAAGGCAATGGGTATCGAAGTAAAAGGTTTTGCAGAGAAAGGAAGATTGATTTTAGCCCCCACTGCAACTTGGTTAAAATTATAAAGAAAAACCAAGGGCGTGGTGGACAAAAAATAAGTGTAATTTTCATTTTGATATCTTAGTTATGTTCAATGGAAGCAATGCATTTATGTGATTTTGAAAATATAATAAATAATTTGAAGATGAATGTAATTTAATATTTTCAATGATTGGTACATGTGATTTTTTATTTTATTTATGTTTATAGTTGTATTTATATGGAATCAATGGGCACCAGCACTCTCAAGTTGGTAAACCTCAGAGATAGTTTGAAATCCATAAAAGTGATTAAAATAAAAGCGGCAGTTGGGTGGTTGTAAACTTGCATTGAGATTGTGGGACTACTGATTATATTGTGTCACAATTTGGACCGAGTTTCTCTAATGCCATTGTGAATGGAAATTTACTCATCGAGTAAGTCTTAGATGTGCATAGAGTATTGGAGGAGGTGATAATTTGGGAATGTTCTAAAATCCTATAGGGGTTAGAGAACCCTAAGATGGAATAGTGAACCCCATTATGCTATGAAAGAAAACTTCTTTCAATTTCTGTAGATTAAAATATAATGAGAATAAAAATATGAGTACAAATAATCAAAAGTGAAAAAAAAAAAAATAAAGGAAAATAAAGTTTTTCTAAGTTTCTATCACAAACTTTTGCTATTCAAGGTTACCCGAATCTCATAATTTTTCAGCGTTTCCTGCTCAATATTGTAGCCTATGGTCGGAAGAGAATACCCAATCAGTGTCTCTGAATAAGAATCATTTCAGCAGGCAAAGAGGTAATTTCAAGAAAAGAAAGGGGAATGCTAGCAGAGGCTTTACTGCCAGATAGGGATCATTTCCCCCCTTTTCTTTATAGTTTCATTTGACGCAAAGGTAATAGGTCCTTCCAAATAATGTCATTTGTTTTATCCAATTTCACGCCACATGGACTATTCAAATTATTGTTTTACTTTCACTCGTTTTTTTCTCCTTTTTCACTATTTAGATTTTCTAAAATGCCAATTGTCCTTCGATAGTCTTTTCGTCAAAAATTGACACATGGTAGGAAGAGAATGGTACAATGAAGCTGACTAGGAAACAAATCTCCCTAAATAGGAGGCCTCTCTATTTATACCGAACCCATACTTGAACCTACGGGTGCTAATCGGTTCGATTTTGGTGTATACGATGTGATTCGGTTCGATTTACATTTATTTGGCTGAAACTAAAATCGCATCATTTATTAAACGGTTACATTTTCTGAAACCGCAATCGCTTAGTAAATGGTTTCGGTTCCATGGTTTTTAAATGGTGTCAGTTTCATGATTTTAAACGGTTTTTATTGGGGTTTATTCCATATAGTTTCTAAATGGTTAGTAATTGGTTTACTAATTTATTCGCATGCTCACTAAAATTTTCTTTTATTGATAAATGCTTCAATCTTGTATCAAATTAAATAAAGCATTGAACAAGCAAGGATTTAACTACATAACTACATAATAGGAGTAAGTTATTGAATAGACTGTTCGACAGCTTCTATGGTCCTTAATTCTTCCCTAAATTAAACTATTATGTTTTGTTAAAACATCCAAATATTTAATCATTATACAGGTTAATCGAATCGATTTTGACGGTTTAAACGATTCGATTTTCACAGTGTCAATTCGGATTAAAATCAACGGGTTAAATGATTAAAACCGACCCAACCATTTAACTAGTTGGTCTTAAACTTGAAATCAAAACCGAATCATTTACTAACCAATTTTGCGATTTCGGTGTAAACGACTCGGTTCGATTTCGATAAATGGTTTCGGTTTCAAATTCACATCCTTACTTGATGAACCACATCTCTCGCTAAAAGGAAGCTAAGATGGAGTTCCTATACGAGGATGATGCTCCAAGCTCCCAAGATGAAAACCTGTCTGGATTCAATCCCAAAAATCACTCCATTGCCGTAGAGAAGGAAGGAAAGCCATTTCCAACTAAGACTCTGCCTCAACCCATTATAAATAGGAGAGGTAGTGCATAAGGTATTGCACATGGTACTAACTTGGGCGTCAAAGAGTCCCCCTTGGAGACCGCTCTGGGCCTCTTTTGACTAGGTACTGCCTGTGCATGGTTATCCACGTCATCTCATATAGTTTTCATCCATAATAGTAGGACTCATACTTCTCACAATGCCTTAATGGAACAAATACACAATTGAATCCTCCCCGACATAAGGAAGTGGATTCTTTATTAAGCGTCAACAAATATTGGACCCAATGTAGTGATGTATAGCCAGTTAGATGTAAGCATTAGCTATATATACCTTAAAGTACATAATGTTCGTTTGCAATAATAAAGAATTCTCAAGTTTGGGACCACATAATTATCACGAGAATCTTGTTACATAAAATATCTGACAGTAAACCATGCATGGTTCTCAAATGATCGAGCTTGATATACACACAAATGTATACCTGCATTTGTTTGATCTCAAGAATACACAATGTATCAACCATGCCAATGAAGAGCACAACTTTGTCCCTACTTGTGAACACTTCAAGATCATCGATTCTCTATTTGTTAAGAGATTTCATATCTCATTTTATGGGTATCAATTGATTGGTGGGGTTTGGTTTCGGTTGGGTTGAATCAGTTTCGGTTTAGGAATGAGGAAGACCAAAACCAATCCATTAAGGAACTTTATTTTTTGTCGGCTTCGGTTTTGGTCCGATTTGATTTCAGTTTATTTTTGTTTTTAATATTGGTTAATACTGATTTAAATTGATTTATTATCGAGCTTAAACCATAATAAAATCTTACATTCATAACCTATAGTGAAGAAAGATTTGACAAAAACACTTTGAATCTGTGACTAAATCATCGTTAATCATTGTAAGAGAAAGATAACTAATATTGAAACCAATGGATAACTAATAACTAAGAAGATAACTATTATCGAAATCCAACTAATTTTGTATAGTGAACAAGGAAATCAATGAAAGCAACAGTTCAATTTACAAATCAATTTCCCGATTCATAGCCTCATATTCATTGATTTGTAACAATTCTTCTTACACAAAAAATATTCTCACTAATATTGTAAAAAATGGATAATCAATTCACCAATTTATAATCTCATAATCATTTATTTTTTTATCGGCTTCATTCGGTTTAGTTATTGGTCAGTTCGATTTGGATCGATTTTCAATTAGATACCTAAGTCTAAAACCAATCTAATAAGGATCTATTTGATTCAATTTGGGTTTTTAGATCAGTTTTATCGGCTCGGGCTAGGTTTTGACACCCATCTCATTGTTCATAAATTTTTTTGATGAAAAACCTAGGGTGACAATCACCGAAGAGTTGGAGGATGAAATTCCATCCTCCAAGGTCTAATGGGTCGGACCAAGTCGGACCCAATCTGATATTAGATCGAATCGGACTGGATCAGCCAAGTCTGCTCGTTTTGGGTTAAAGTAAAACACCATTTACTCGACGCAATATACTGTTAACATAATACTAATAATAAAGGACAATTGTTCACTAAATGAACAATGTCGTCTCCTTTAAGGAACGATTATGGCCAGCCAAAGATATAATAGTACCAGCTGACCTTCGACCTGCTAAACGACAATCTCCTTCACCTCTCTCTGACGACTCTCTTTCCCCTTCTTGTCTAAATTTTTTTTTCCTAATTACATCAGCCGAACCAGAAAAGAAAAAGAAAGGCATTCACCATAGTTGAGGTTTGCAATGCGAACTACATTATTGATAGTTGAAGGATTTCTAATCGAAATCCCACATTACGGAGACGGTGGCTCTAATACCACACTATTGACACCTATGGCTTCAAATCAAATTTTATATTTCAAAGCAATAGATCGAACCTCAGGCAATATTTGGGATTTGGATCTAACATCTCAATAGTGTTAGGGCTTACCTTTTAGTGCCACAAGCGAAGCACCTCCAATGATTCATAACACATAAACACCAAACCCCTAGAAGTAGAAATCGTACTCCTCTGAATGCTTGATGGAGTAAGAACACACTGGAATCTTCCCTAATTGCCTAGCTAATCTTTCCTTAATTGTATTTCCCTTGATTGATTTCTGAGTTACATATCAGATTGAGTATCTTTTGCTTTCGAAGTCATTGTACAAAAATAATTACTTAGAAACAAAAATGTTTACCTTAGAACCGCAAGTGGAGTTTCTCTTCATGATAATAGCTTTTCCACAATCAAACAATGCGAAGAATAGATCCCTCCAATTCCTTAAACAACAGCGAAAGCTGATTTCTCGAATAGACACTTGATAGGATCCATCCTCAAAATCAATATGATAGGATGATTTAGGGTGTAACGATTCAATTGCTTCGTGGTCTAAATCAAAGTGATGCAAGTCTTTTTTAAGGAGGAATATTTGACTTCGTAATCAAGGAATTGTTGGATCAGAGCAATTCAATCCAAATGAATGGGTAATCAGTAATGTGTGCATAATAAAAAAATTCTCTAACCGAAACTTGAAGACGCTAAAGAAAAAATTGTGTAAAATAAAGAGAGAATAGTAAAAGTTAATTGTGAGGGAAAGGAGACAATGATTGACACAAGTAATTTAAAGTGTTTCGGGGAGTGCCTATACCATTATTCCACTTATTGTGATCAAACAAAATTATAGTTTTCACACGTTCAACAATAATCCAAGTGTTTAGAATGACACTCAACCCTAGTGATTGTTTTAGATACATTATTAACAACCTTTACAACTTCACAAGGTTGAGATGGAAGAAACAATGTGCAATTAGCTAAAGTAAACAAATAAAAACCCAAAATAATAACTTTTAGAAAACAAATTTTTTTTTCCTTTTTGGTAACTTAGAAAAAAATTATTTGCAAGAAAGAAAAACTTGCTGATTTTCTACTAAGGAGAACTACTCCCGAGAATTACTAGAAAGGATAACATAAACAAATAAAGTCATTGTCAATATTTTCGGCGGAAATAAGAAAATGAAAGAATTATCAGAAATAATAATAAAAAAAAAATATGGAAGAAATCTTGGGATATGCACATGCGGACTGGGGCCCATGGGACTTACCGGTTGGTAGTCCAATTAGAAGCATTTGCATGTGCAATTGATTTTGCCTTGATTACATCAATGTTTCAAACTCCATCTCGTGGGCTTTGGCCTTTTCATCAAAGGGTCCACTTTGAACGCTAGAACCGCTACTTTTGTCTACCCTGGGCCCCAACCTTTCCCTTAACTCTTCTATAAATCCACACCTTCACCTCCTTCTCCTTCCTACCACCAAATCCTCTATCTCCCCCTCTTTCTCCCTCCCTCCTCCCCTGTTTCAGCTCCTCTGCTTCTCATTGCAATGGCCATTGCTACTGCTCTTCTCATATTCTTCTCTCTCTTCTGCTTTTCCTCACAAAGAACTTATGGAGACTATGGAGGTTGGGAGAGCGGCCACGCTACCTTCTACGGTGGTGGTGATGCTTCCGGCACAATGGGTTAGCTTCATTTATTTCTCTTCATATAATTCTTTTCAGAAACCATTTCTATATATTGACTCTTTGGTTTTGGTGTTTAATATCAGGAGGAGCTTGTGGGTATGGGAACTTGTACAGCCAAGGATACGGCACTAACACTGTAGCTCTAAGCACTGCTCTGTTCAACAATGGCTTGAGTTGTGGTTCTTGTTATGAGATGAGATGTGATTCTGATCCCAAATGGTGCCTCCCCGGAACCATTACTGTAACTGCCACTAACTTTTGCCCTCCCAACTTCGCTTTATCTAACGATAATGGTGGATGGTGCAATCCTCCTCTCCAGCATTTCGACATGGCTGAGCCGGCTTTTCTCCAGATTGCTCAATACCGTGCTGGAATCGTTCCCGTTGCCTTCAGAAGGTTACTACTTTTCTTAGAGATTGGATCCCTACCTTCTCCTACAAGTACATTTTAGATATCAACACCTGTCCATTTTTGAGAGCGGATCAAGTTATTGTACGACGAACTTTTTCACATGGGGTTGATCCACACAAATGGTATCTACCCAACAATCAACCCTGTGGTAGATTCCATCCTTGTGGATTAGTGCTTATGAGAATGGTTCTCGTACAAGAACTTGATTCATACTCTATTTTTCCGCTGCTCATAATTTCACCCGATCGTATGAGTGAACGTACAACACCTGGACTCTAGAATCTAGATCACTATCCCTAGGGGTGGTCCACCGTCCATGGGGTGGTAAGACACATCAGAATCATGGATTAGACGACCCCATGGTCTGTGACATGGGTTATAGGGTGCTTTCCCTGGGGAGTTGATGTGAGTGTTAAAAGGTGAAGAAGGGTATACTAAAATAAGAGAGACAGATGTTGGCACCTAACACGTATGTACTGGATATTTAAATCTTTGAAAGGTTAAGAGTACCTAACACTTCTATGCTAGATCCTATAAATGATGAATGAATGCTAACGTGTAGGGTGGTTGATGTTTTTTGTAGGGTGTCCTGTGTGAAGAAGGGAGGCATAAGGTTCACAATCAATGGCCACTCTTACTTCAACTTGGTATTGATCACCAACGTTGCCGGTGCAGGAGATATCCATGCAGTATCGATCAAAGGGTCTAAGAGCGGGTGGCAAACCATGTCAAGGAACTGGGGACAGAACTGGCAGAGCAACTCTTACCTCAACGGCCAGAGTCTCTCCTTCCAGGTCACCACCAGCGATGGCCGAACCGTCACTAGCTATAATGTTGTCCCAGCCGGTTGGCAATTTGGTCAGACCTTCGCAGGCGGCCAGTTCTAGGTGGGTTCCGGTCCGTTTCCGGCTGGTCTGACTTGGTCCGGGTTGGTGGATGCATCAATGAACTTGTACAATATCTTCTTTTCCAATTTTTCGCTCTAGAGTAAAGGGGTCGGTGGCTCTTGATGCTGAGGTTGCTATTTTAGTACCCGCTAGGCCTTCCTATATATATAATAATAATAATATATATAGGAAATAATAGTAAATGTAGTTAGTTAGAAATATAGTTAGGTCAGTCATTGATACCAAGCTTGTTGAAATCAAGGAGAGAGAGAGAGAGAGAGAGAGAGAGAGAGAGAGAGAGAGAGAGAGAGAGAGAGAGAGAATAAGTGAGATTTTCATTTGGTTATCTTGCATATATTCAATGGAAGCAATGCATTAATGTCATTTTTGAAAATATATTATATTTGAAGATGAATGAAATTTATTATTTTCCATGATTTGTACATGTGATTTTTAATTTTATTTATTTTTATAGTTGTATTTATATGGAATCAATGGCACCAGCACTCTTAACACGCAAGAAATGGGCCACAAAGATAGTTTGAATTAAATCCATTGAAAAGTGATTAAAATGAAAGGAACAGTTGGTGAGCAGGTAGGTTGGGTGGTTGTGATCTTGCATGTGGGACTGTGGTACTACTGATTTTATTGTATTGGAATGAGTGTGTTATGGGGGAGATGGGTGGGGTCCATATTACGTTCCGTTCTGACATCATTTATGTGCACTCTCAAATGAGGCTGGTAAGAGGAATCAATTTGGATATGTTTGTTTAGATGTGAATTGATTGCAATTCTCACCAAAAAGATGAATGATTTAAAAAAAGAAAACTCTCTCTCTCTCTCTCTCTCTCTCTCTCTCTCTCTCTCTCTCTCTCTCAGCATGGTTTTTTCATGCCTATCTAAGTTTGGGCATAGGCAACACCAGATTAGCAGTGTTCTATCTCTTTATTGTTAGTATGGTGGAATGAACGTTCTTTAATCATGCAACCCTTACGGCCTGATTAAAGAGGGTGGCGAATTGATGTTTCCATCCCTATGAAATCCAAAAAACCTACCCACTAGTGAAGCCCATGTGTACAAGAGCATTCTTTTCCCCTATTATTATTTTTTTGAGTGGGTGTCATTGAAAATCAAATATTCAATTCGATATTAGATGTTCTAAAAAAAAAAAAAAAAGATATTTGATGACTAATTAACATAAGAAAAACAACAAATTAATGCATGCATTGTTCAGCTTCACTTACAAATTCAAATAGTTGGAAAACTATGTTTTTTCACTTGATCCGCCTCTTCAAAACCTGATGACTTGGACGAATCAAACCTATATATGGTGAGTCAGATTTTTTTCCCCTCAATTTATTATTGGGAATTATAGCAAATGCCCTCCTAGCTTTGGTTTTAGAGGTATTACTCTTTTTTTTTTTATAACGACGGGTATCCAAGCCTTCGACCTGACTAGTCCCACGGGCCCATACTGACCCCAGAATCGCATGGACCGAGTCATACCAGGGTTGAATGAAAACCATTCAACTTTCACTGAAAGTACTGAAGAATACTAAACACCGCCGTGTGAGTGACCTAAGGTATACCTAATGGGAGTCGTTCAGAGGTATTACTCTTTACATATCTATAGGCATTAAAAAACTCTTCTAGTTTTGCTAAAGTTCCTTCATTTATTTTTGGCAACAGGGACTAATTGAGGAAGAGAGGTTAGATTCTTTTAGTGCGCCCCATTACGCGGCATCATGTGAGGAAATCCAAGAAGTGATAGACAAGGGAGGCTACATCGACACCAAGAAATTGGTAACAATTGGTCTTGATATTGGGGACAAAGAAGAGATAGACATGTGGGCTAAGGAAGAAAAAGTAGCTAAAAATATAAGATCATTTACAGAACCCCTGATTTCTCACCACTTTAGACTATGAGATTATAACTTTGTAATTGATGACATGGTCATGAAGTTATAAGCATTAGTATCATTCTTCAGAGAAAGAGGGTTGGAAGTAAATGAGATATGTTGCATTGGGTCCTAATATAAGATGCCCATTGAAGACTTACAATCATGGTAGAAAGTTTCAATGCAAAGTTTTGGTTGAGGTTTATTTGAGTGTGAAATTGACACCTGGTTAAGTTGTATGTCCTCCCCACACCTTCAGAATATATATATATATATATATATATATTTGTACTTCTCATTTTCCACCATCAATATCTGAGCAACTTTCCAGGATCATGGAGTTTCATTCACATTGAAAAACAGAGTTATGCTTGGGCTGAATATATTGTTGGATGGGAGAATTTTTCCTGCCCATGCTAGGTGTGCAGCCTTCATTAGCACCACTGTCTTTCTCTCTCCTGTTTGCATAAAATGACCTCTCTGCGCCTTATTGATTGAACAGATAAGGAGGCCTACAAATTCTCTTCTCACTTCCCTCTCTTCCGGCAGAGATTACACTTCTCTTTTACATCCTCAGTCTCTGCTCAAACCCCTTTCCATCTCCTCTCACTTTCACTCTCTGTTAGATTACACACGGAGCTAGCCAAACCGCATCAGAGTGTAAAAGTAAATATTTCTTCCTATCTTTACTTTCCCTGCCCTTAACCCCACCAATATGTGAGCCCCATTCTAAAAACCATCTCACCCCTACACTCTCCACTATCAAAATGGGGCCTTATAATATGGGAAAATAGTTGTACACGTTGTCAGAGTTTACATCCATCTCATACTCTTTTCTCCTTCCCCTCCCTTTGGCCGTCTTAATTTGACAAACAACCTAACGCCCCTTGTTGTTGTACAATGTCTTGTATTCCGTCGCACTTTAACTCAGGGAGTACTGGTGTAGGCCTCCCAACAAAATACCGGCCGTGGGGGTTGCAAGGGGACAGGAGGCCCCCTGCATAGCGGGGGTGTAGGGGGCACATCCTTGTTCGAATTTTTTTATCTAAGGGTAGTTTTATACTTTCAATATTAGGGTTTTTTGCTATATATTGTAGCAAGGGTTACTTTCTCTGTAAGCAATTATAAGAGGTGTGAGGATGAGCGCTGCAACCCTATTCTCCATTGGTAGTGAAGCAGAATCTCATCTCATCGAAGACGTACGTAATCTTGCTGAATCTCGTAAACCTGTGTGCATTATCTGTTCTTGATTTTCCATTACCCTCTATATCGTTTCTAGGGTTGCGTTTCTAGACCCCCACCATTTGGTGGGATATGTAGATACCAAAGCACATGAGATAGTATGTGACGATCCCTTTCCTTTATAATATATGGTCCACATGTGTTTGAGAAAAACTCAAACTCATGCTGACCTGATTATGGCCTCAAATGTCCCCACAGGATCCAGATCCTCTCCAATTCCTGACAAATGCAATTAGTTGCAATCCACTCCTAATCTAGTGACACGTGTTCATGTTGACATAATCGACCAAGATTAGGGAGAGAAGAAAGAGGGCAAACTGGGTCTAGATCCTCCCCTAAAACCCATCCCGATTCCATCAATCTCCAATTCCAAAAATGCCCCTGTCCTAAACCCAACCCGATCACATCTTCCTTCTACAGGGAGGTCTGCAGCTAGTTAAAATCGATGAACAGCATCACTGACATGGCCAAACACAGAAAAACCGTGAGTCTCAACAATGGAGCAATTAATGGATAAAAATCGTCTGCAATTCTAATCTTGTACAATTCTGTGCAATACCCCCTTGAGAGGGTGACACGTGGACAAAGTGGTTTGAACGGCTCAGATTAATCTTACATTGATTCAACTTCAAACCAGTGAGTTGAAGTTGGATCAATGTAGGATTAATCTGAGCCGTTCAAACCACTTTATCCACATGTCACCATCTGAAGGGAGTCTTGCACGGTATTGCACGGGCAAGGAATTGCAGACGATTTTTATCCCTGTATCTTACATAACATGAGAAGAATATGAGAACAGACCAGGTTCACGTAAGAGAAACCTGGTCCGTGGATTTGGAATCCACTTTCTCTCTCTCTTCATTTAATAGATTCTAAACCACGGACCAGGAGCATACAAGAATATTCTCATATGTGAACCTGATCCGCTCTCGAAGAATATTGCTCGCATGCAAAGCCAAAACCGTATTAGTGTATGGAAACTATCTTACACGGATGAGGTGGAGGATATGGATGAGTCACATGACTCATCTGATAAGGAAACAACTAATGCTAACTTCAATTGGATTACATTCCAAGCACAAGTTAACGTCCAATGAGAATACAACTAACGCTAACATGTAAAGATATATACAGATGAGGTGGAGGATATGGATCTGATGAGACACTAAAGATATATACAGATGAGGTGGAGTCCACAATAGTACGATTCATCCTTTTTACTACACCATTGTGCTGAGGTGTATTGGGAACAATCTGCTGATGTCTGATGCAATAACTATAAATTTTTTTTTAACTGCTTTGAAGTATATTCCCCACCAACGCTTACTCTATAAGGGCGAATATACTTTAAAGGTTTTCCTCTTTCCCTTTCAACTTTAGCATGAAAATGTTGAAAAACCTCAAAGACATCGTCTTTGGGCATATGCCCACACTTTTTGATGGAGGAGCATCGGTTGTTATGGATATTTTAGTTTGAATAGGGGGATTTTTGTCTTTTATTGAATGAAGGGCCTAGATCTCGTTGCAAAACATGCAACGAGTCAAGACGGATCAAGAACTTCTTAGATCTGAATTAAGCAATGATGTTGAATCAGAAGGAGGATCTTATACGCAATCAGAGAACTTGCGATGGGATGAGCGCATTATTCGAGCCTTATATGCGTGTAACGAAGGAGGCATTAGGGTTGATGTTCCTGAGTTTCATGGGAGACTCAACCCCGAATAATTTATGGATTGGCTTAATAGCTCAGAAAAGCTTTTTTATTGGAAAGACATTCCATATTAGAAAAGGGTAAAGTTTGTTGCTACTCATCTAAAGGGACATGCCGCGATCTAGTGGGACCAAATTCGAGCAGATAGGCGGTTGAAAGGTAAGGAACCTATTGGAACGTGGGATGAAGTCTAGATTACATGGAAAATTCGTTCCACTGCCCAGACGTTCTTCTAGAAACTCCAAAACTTACGCCAACAAGAAAGAAGCCAAAGATATATACTGATGAGATTGAGAATACGGATGAGTCACATGACTCAACCGACATAGCATTAGCTGTATCCTCTTCGGATGAGTCATGTGACTCATCCATATCCTCCACCTCATCTATATATATCATTAGATGTTAGCCTTAGCTGTATCCTCATCGCATGTTAACTTGTGCTTGGAATGTAATCCGATTGAAGTCAGCGCTAGCTGCATCCTCGTTGGATGAGTGATGTGACTCATCCATATCCTCCACCTCATCATCTGTATATATCTTTAGAGTAAAATCAGGAAACTGATGGATTTAGATTAGGATTTTCCGCTGACATGTGAAATTCCTCATATTATTGGCATGTAAAATCCATATATATTCTTACTTTATATAGAGTTGGGTAACTTAAAAATACATTGGCCATGGGAGACATTGAGGTGAAGGAATTCCTATTCATGAAACATGGAGAAGGAGAAACAAGTTATGCACATGTCACTTTCACGGTTAGTACATCCTAAGTCCCAATACATAAATTTTGATTTATATATCGTACTTAAAATAGTGAAACCTATATTTTAGCTGAAGAGGCTACTTGTGATACCCTACTTTTTAAACCAGATCTAATTACACAGTTGACCCGGTTTAACCATGCAGGACTCGAACCAGAGAGGGTTAAGGTGGGTTCCTTATGGACTATGATGGCAAGGGTGACTTTGAATATAGGTTGGCCAGACAAGTCCGAGTCAGTGCCAGAGGAGATGAGTGTACCCAAGCGTTGCACATGCACGTATCATAAGGCCATGTATGGCTACGATTGGAGGTGAGCAAAGGCTATGTTTCTTAAATTTTCACCAAACCCAAGTAAAACCCTTGATTTGGGTAGAGTTCTTTGAGGTCTTGTAAATCCCCCTTGAGATGATGAATCTAAGATTTAATAGATGGTCTATGTGTTGATTTTGAAGGATTTGAAGAAGTGTTTACAAGATTGTGAAGCATTGGTGATTTCTTGAACTAAGAAGTGATTTTGGGGTTTTGAAAGGGTTCTTGAGCAAAGAAGGTAAGATGGTTTTTCAATCCTTAAATCTAACTTAGATCTAGGTTAGAATCATCTTATAAGACCTTGAATGTGTGGAAAATGTGATTGAAAAAGCCCCATTTGATTTCCCAAAGGTTGGGAAAAGTTTCAAGGAAGAAGGTAAGTTTCCGCCCTCTCAGGTGGGCCGGGACCGGTGGGCCGAACAGCCCACTTGAGGGCACCTGCCTGAGAGGGCAGGCCCTCGGTCCCCACCGGCCAACCGACCCACTGGTCGGTCGGCCTGTTTGAGATGACCAATAGGCCGACTTGCCCGCCTGAGATGACCGGCCCTCGGTCCCCACCGGCCGGCTGACCTGCCCACTTGAGAAGATCGGTGGGCCATGACAGGTGGGCTGTCCGACCCACCTGAGAGGCCCCCAACATGATTTTTGTGTCCGAATGGACCCAAAACGGACGTGTAACCTTCTTTTATGATTCTAAACATGATTTAACCATCAAATATTGTTAGTTTTGACCCCAAGGTGGTGAAATGCTAACCCCCTTCACTTATGATAGGTTCATAAAAATTTACGTTTCTCACGTCGAATCTCACCCGTACTGGGCATGAGTCTTTGTACACAACATTGTAAGTGAGGAGAGGACGTTTGACTTTATTTTAAGGCTTGTTTGGAATCATTCAATTGTATCTAGATTAGCCATGTCATCATGCAAATTATGTGTAACTTAGTCATCCTCATATGATTATGACATGTGTTGTGTTTTACATTCTCAATGCTAAATGATCGATGTGCTTATGTGATGAATAATGGGATCACTGTGCATAATGCATTATTAGAATAGATGCCATAGTTGGCTTGAAAAAGAGTGCATTGGTGGCCCGTGGAATGGGACGCGGTGGTACTATGCAATCATACTATGTCATATAGGAGCATGCGGTTTAGGATTACCATCTTTCCGTGCTACGACCCTTCCCAATAGGGGTTGAGGTGTTGGGTTATCACTTGGGGGGAAGCAGTGGTTAAGGGTGTCGGGTCACTGTGACTGTTAGACATACACCCGACTGGTCATTAGGACAGTCGACAACCTCAGTGGTGTATTCAAGAGGACCAATCATACTGCTTTTAAATTACTGGGGTCAGCACCTTTACTTTCTATCATTTACTTTTATGTTGAGAGCCGGTAGTCGGCATGCTTTACTTTTTTGAGTACTCACGGTGGGCCTTCTCCCACAACCCTATCGGCGTATCACGGGATGGAGTTCACGGCTCGTACCCAGAGCATACGCGCAGTGTGGTTGTAGTAGCACCAAACCAAAGACTTAGTAATATTGTTTAGGTGGATGAGATTTAAAATGAATGGCATAGCATATAGTGCATATGGATGTGATTGTTGTGTGGATTGTTGTGTGGTCCTTTTCACTTACTGAGCTAGTGAGTTCATCCCACGTGCGCACCTCTTTTAGATGATTTTACAGGTCACCAGCCTAAAGATCAAGGGTCGGGCCCCACAGTTGAGTTTTTCGATAAGGATTGGTGGGTCCCCGAGGAGTATGAGCACGGTACGAATTACACGTGCGAGGGCTATGTTGCGGGACCGCAATATTGACGCCGTACAGGGTTTTACTTTTTGATTCTTTTGGTGACCCCTTTTTATGTACTTGATACGTGAATTGTTATTCTTTTTGTGTAAATATCATGCCTACGGGCCCACATGTATTTATCTATATACTACAATTTGGGTATCAAGTATATTGGGGGTATTTACAGGTAAATTAAGTCTTCCGCTGAACTTTTGAACATTTATCTTATATGTGTGTATGCTGTGGTTGGGTACTGTATCAGATGATCCTGGCAGGTTTGGGTTAACCAGAGTTAACCCAATCACCGGTCCAGTTCTGTGTGAACGGGATGTGATAACGGTGGTATCAGAGCGTGATGCTCTATCCACTCACAACATACCATTTAGACCCCACAGAATCTATAATAGGGAATGGGATTAGGTAAATGTAAAAACTTTAAAGAGTTAAAAGCCAAAAAAAAAAAAAAATAGTTGTATTTAATTATTGCATTTCATGGCATGCATTAGAGAAAGTTTGCTTGGAATAAATAAAACATTAGTTATTTGATTTCATAACCCATCGAGTACTGATTTAACGAAATTTCGGCAGCATAACGACGCTAAAACAAGATTTCCCAAAATTTTCATACATAAGCACCTGATAGACAATATATATATACAAATAAGCATAATCGATAAAGGCTAACTAACGTTGTTACAACTAAATTACAATAAGTTATCAAGCATACAAAACTAACCACAAGTCACCAAAAACATCATAACACCATACTAGCAAGTCCAATTACAGAGAAAAGTTCAAAGAAAAATAATAATATAAACAACATAGAGACAAGTAAAAAGCTGATTTAGATGGGTGAGCTAAGTCCTTAAAGACCCTCGTCATCGTCTAGCTCTACTACTCCATCTCTCCTAGGCCTCGATCTAACATTTCGCCGACGGTCGTAGTAATCAAACCTTGAGTTCACTAGTTGTACATCCCTCCAGAGTCAGGAAAAATCCGCTGAAATAGCGTTGGCCTTGTGTCCAAATCCTCGCCCAATCTTAGGAGGGAACTCTCTAATGTAGCCTGCCTTTCTAAGATATTTTCCTCTCTAGTAACACTCTCATCTAGCCTCTCAGAAGCTGATCTTGCCCATCTTTCAAGGCCCTCATAGTAGTCATCATACTCTCAAAGTCAAATGCACCACTCTCAGGTGGAGGGGCTCTATACTGTGGGCCTGCAGCCCTCGAAAAGTCAGGATCAACATCTCTTGAATCAAGAGGGTCCTCCTCGAATTGAGGAACATAATCCTCATCCTCCTCACTAATTTCCTCCTCCTCCATGGGGACATCCTCCCTATGGGCATTCCCCCTGTCCCTGCCTCTTTAAGCTCCTGCTTTCTGAAGTACATCTATAAGAGCTTGGAGACCCATCCTTTATAGGTTTCCCCTATTAAATTTATCCGTTGGAGTCTTTCTCTCCTCACCACTCAAATCCACCCCAAAGAACTGAAAGATCCTGGGGAGGGTCCTACCATATGGGAAACCTCCATCCTCAGGGTGTGTGGTATGATGCTCCATAGTCTTAAGTATAACGTGGGGCAAACATAAGTGCTCAGCACCTCCCTCCAAGGCCTTAGAGATACAGAAGGTTATGTAGGCCGCTATGAAGCCTAATTGGTTGCGGTGACCTCTAAGGAGTAAATTAAACTGAACCAAGCGAGCAAATACACGAGCCTCTGGGTAAAATGTGGTCTCGGACTCTGGATGTACCTTATTGCCACAAATGGTCTTGTAAATGTGGTCCTGCGCCTCTGAACTTAAGGATGGGCCCACGGGCTTACTCCTTGGAGGATTGTAGAATTGATGCCCAACTGATGAAATATCTAAAATACTAGCAAGGGTGTCCATAGTCAAGCGAATGTTCACCCCCTTCACCATGCTGGTGATTGAGTACTCCCCATACTGGTAAGAGACCTTCAAATTACAGTAGAATCTTCGAACCAGTTGTTCATAGCATGGACGATCGATATTAAGGATGGACTGCCAACCCAGTGTAGTAAATCTCTCTTGAAGTTGAATCTTGTTGAAATCACTAATTACCACGGTCTTCTCCATCATCATAGACTTCTTTAGAAAGATCTGTCAATTAGTTTCCGCCCTCAAACTCCGGAAGAGTCCCTCATCATAGTCTAAAGGATCGATGGGGGCATGTCCTCGTTGCCTTGTGCGAAGGGTTGGGGAATTAGTCCCTACACTTTTTCATTTAGAAGTAGTGGCCCTACGTCGATTGGAAGAGGATGCAGGTTCCTTGCCCTTGCGAGAAGACATCCTAGCAAGAAAAGAGAAGGAATGATGATAAGTAAGGATGTTACATAACAAAGGAAGCAAATAGGTGGGTGAGCAAGCATATGTAAATGCACCTAAATACATAATGTGGATTATTATAAAAAGAGAAGTGGTTAAACCATGGAAAAATGAACAGGGGGAAGCCCCCAAAGCATGATATCCACTAGCATATTGCAAAATAGAAAATTATGAAGGCGTATGAAGCATGGCAAGTGAGAAGTGATGGAAAGCCTCATAAGAATTTCCTTAAGTGGGGTAATTGGTGTCAAATGATGGAAAACCCCAAATTTCAATGTGCAAGTTCAATCTAAGAAAATCAAAAATCCCATAATAGCATAGAACTTGAAGCTTACATGTCTATGAATGAATTGCCTATTATTATACCATCAAGATTATGCAAATAAATTTTCTATTATGACATTGAGGTGCAAGGAATGAAAGAGATTAAGTTGTCCACAAGTATGGAATGATGTGAAGAGAACCATAGAAACCCAGAATTTTTTTTTCAAGAAACCCAACACAAAGAGATGGATTTTTATGGAAAAGAGATGGATTTTCATGGGAAAGAGATGGGATTGCAAGCATATACAATTTTCCATGATCTCTCCAACATTGTAAATGCAAATCAAGGACAAGAAATTTTTTTTGAGTTGTTAGTTGGGGAGAAAAGGGTATTGATAGAAGAAAACCCCCAATTGGAGAAATTAGGGCATGGTTTGGGGATTTTCTCTCATAGATTGGGTAGTAAAGCCCAAAACTATGAATGAATCACAAAGAAAGTATCATATTCTCATGGAATGATTGTTCTATGGAAGGAAACATGAAAAAAGATCAAGTTTTGGGAGTATAAATGGATTCAACCTCCAAAATACATGTTCTAAGAAGGGACATGGAGAAGGGACTTACTTGAGAGTGAGAGGAGCTTGGATCTTCCAAAATCCGTGAAATCTTTGAGTGAAAATGCGAGTGGACACACCAAGAACCCTCCAAAAATCGCCCTGAGTGAGTAAAGGGGAAGAAATGGGAGAAAGAGGAGAAAAACAGGGGCTTAAAAAGCCCCTGTGCGTATTCGCCTTGGGTTGGACCGACGGGCCCGACCTGAGCTGCCCGCCGATGGGCAGCACGCCGGTTGGGAGAAAAAAAGAAAAAGAAAAAAGGGAGGTATTATATATGTATAGGATATTGATGAAAAAAAAAAGTTGAGTGGGACAATCGTCCTACTTGTCGAAGCACTAGCACCATATTTTCGGGATTTAGCTGTGGCTAGTTGCAAGACATCATACAATACCCCGTGTGTTGGCATATGATTTATGTGCCAATGTAAACTCTAAGGTACTTAACCAATGTTGTGTATGGTATGTTCCAGGTGCAAGGGCACGATGGTACGTACTAGATCCGGTAACAATGCACGAGGTACCTCACGTGGTCCTCGTCCGATCGGTCGACCACCAAATCTTAGAAGGTCCCGCTTGGTGGGGCAAACCCCACTCCCACAACCTCAAGAAACCTTTGATCAGGTTGTGGCACAAAGGGACCCACCTATGACTACACTTTCGGATCCTCCATCGGTCATCACTCCAGGTGATGTTGTAACCATAATCTAGCAGTCACAATAAGCCTTCCAGCAACAAATGCTCCAGCAGCAGCAGGCATTTATGGCTGCTATACATCAACAGTTAGACCTTCCTTAACCTGGTCAACATCCCCGAATAATTACACCACAAAACCCACCTGTAGGATCTGATATGGGGCCACAAGCTGGAGGTACACCTCCAATTCCGCCACTCAACATTCCTCCGTATATGGTGCCCCCTCCATACCCTTACTATACGGCATATGCACCCAATCACCCGCCGACGAATAACACGTCAAGGGTAGTGGAATCTTTCAAGAGGAATTTGTCACCTGTATTCTCTAAGGTGGGAAGTGATCCTCTAGAGCCGGACTAGTGGATCCAAGAACTGGAAAAGATATTTTAGGTAATTGAGTACACTGAGGCACAAAAGCTTATTTGTGCGGGGCTACAACTCAAGAATGAAGCCAACTCTTGGTGGCAAGCCTCTAAGCCTATATTGTTGGCCACACATCCGGAACCCACATGGGAGCAGTTCAAGGAGTTGTTTTTAGCCAACCATTACCCTCGTAGCTTCAGAGACCGTAATGAGACGGAATTCATGGCTTTAACTCAAGGGAATAAGACTATCCTTGAGTATCAACAGTAGTTTGAAAGCTTGTTCCATTTTACCCCTAGGCATATTAGGTCAGCTGAAGAAAAGACTGCAAGATTTCTGAAGGGATTAAAGGCATCTATTGGGTCAGTGCTCGAGGTCTTATATTTGACAGATTATGGCCAGATTGTACAAAAGGATAAAACCATAGACAATAAGTAAAAGGGAGAACAGTCCCTTGCACTTGGATTGTGGAAGAGGACTAATCCATTTCTGGACATGGGCAACTCATCCAAGGTATACCGTGGGTCATATAGTTCTGGGCCTATATACAGACAGCCCTATAGGCCATCTGGCTACCTCTCTCGACCAGGTGGTGGTCCGGGCTCTACATCTTTTCGCCCAAACACTAATACGGTGCCTACAGTCACAAGACCACCTGTCCATCTACGTCAGGTCAGGTACAAAAGGGCCCTGCCCCAGGCTCGGCGTCACAGATCCGTTGTTTTAATTGCCACTCCTATGGGCATTATGCTAAAGATTGTCAGATCAGACCAACCTTACCATCCAATCAGCCCTCAGTATACCGACCTCCCTTAACTCGGGGGAATCAACCGCAAGGAAGAATGTATGCCTTATCAGCTGAAGAAGCTGAGGCCAGTACGGAAGTGGTAGTAGGTACATTTTAATTTAAGATTTTTCTTATGTTAAATATCGATGACCTGCTGTACTTATATGCATTGTTGCACTAGGTGTTCTACCTATATCAGGTATACCAGCCTATGTCTTGTTTGATTCAGGAGCTACACACTCATTCATATATAAGAGATTTGCTGAGAAACTTGGTATGTCACCTAGGACACTAGATCATGGGATGATTGTTAGTATGCCTACCGGTAAAGTTACACAGTTGAAGGAGGTGTATGGGCCGTGCCCAGTGAAAATCAGTGGGAAGAAATTGGATGCACAACTCATTAAATTCAACATGCAGAATTTTGATGTTATACTAGGCATGGATTGGTTGTCGGCCCATCGAGCTAATGTGGTGTGTACCAAAAAATTAATTAGGGTGACAGATGATGAAGGAAAAGAATTGGTATACCAAGCAGATAAAATGAAACGAGCTAGAAGGGTCCTCGTCTCCGCTCTTCAAGCGGTAAAGTTGTTGGAAAGTGGATGTCAGGGTTACTTACCATAGGTACTTGATATTGATGCCAAGGTTATACCTCTAGAAGAGGTAAAGGTGGTTAAAGAATTTCTCGACGTCTTTCCAAATGATCTGATGCATCTATCGCCTGATAGAGAGTTAGAATTTACCATAGACTTGATTCCTGGAGCAGCTCCAGTGTCTAAAGCTCCATACAGGATGGCACCAGCCGAATTGAAGGAGTTACAGATGCAGTTGCAAGAATTATTAGAGAAGGAGTTTATTCGCCCAAGTGTTTCACCTTGGGGTGCCCCAGTATTGTTTGTTAAGAAAAAGGATGGCAGCTTGCGTATGTGCATCGATTACTGGGAATTAAATAAGCTAACCATTAAGAATCGGTATCCATTGCCACGCATTGGTGATTTGTTTGACCAACTACAAGGTGCAAAGGTATTTTCAAAGATAGACCTTAGATCAGGCTATTATCAGCTCAAGATAAAGAGCGGCGACATACCCAAGACAACGTTCAGGACTTGGTATGGTCACTATGAGTTCCTAGTGTTATCTTTTGGGTTAACCTATGCACTGGCAGCGTTCATGGATTTAATGAATCGAGTATTCCATGATGTTCTTGATAAATGGGTAATTATTTTTATTGATGACATCTTGATCTACTTGAAGACAGAAGAGGAGCACACTCAACACCTGAGGATGGTGTTACAGAGGCTGAGAGAACAACAATTGTTTGCCAAATACAGTAAATGTGAATTTTGGCTTGAGCAAGTTGGATTCCTGGGACACGTAGTGTCTGAGGCTGGAATCGAGGTGGATCCTGATAAGGTGAAAGCAGTAGTAGAGTGGGAAAGCCCTAAGAACGTTACTGAAATTAGAAGTTTCTTGGGTTTGGCCGGTTACTACCGGTGCTTCATTGAGAATTTTGCTTGGATCTCAGCACCAATGACTAAGTTAACCAAAAAGGGTGTGAAATTTGAATGGGTAGAGGAATGTGAGAAGAGTTTTCAAGAATTGAAGAAGAGGTTGGTGTCGGCCACTGTGTTGACCATCCCTAAAGGCACAGGTGGAATGACAGTTTACACTGACACTTCTAAGGTTGGGTTGGGTTGGGTTGTGTTCTCATGCAATGCAGTAAGGTGATAGCGTACACATCCCGACAACTAAAGGAATATGAGAAGAACTACCCCACTCATGACTTGGAACTAGCCGCAGTCATTTTTTCCCTAAAGATTTGGCGACATTATTTGTATGAGGAGAAGTGCGAGATATACAGTGATCACAAAATCCTTAAATACTTTTTCACCCAAAAAGATTTGAACATGAGGCAAAGGAGATGGATTGAGTTCATGAAGGATTATGACTACGACATTCAGTATCATCCCAGCAAGGCTAATGCAGTGGCAGATGCGTTGAGTCGGAAGGCACAGACAGTGTCACTCTCATGCTTAGCAGTTAGCCCACCACTCGTACAAGAGGCGATGCTAATGGATGAAACCCTCTTATACGAAGGTGCAACCTTAGAGCTTGAACATCAACTAGAAAACCTTAAATGGTTGACTGTGTCCCTGGCAGCTCTACAGGTGCATCTGTTTATTAGGCAAGAGGTGATAATGAAACAACCTTTGGATCTTGAATTACAACGGATCAGAGTTAAGATTCAAGATCAAATAATGAATGTCCCTGATTTCATTCTAGCCAGTGATGGAGCATTATTGTTTCGAGGTAGGTTGTGTGTGCCCAATGATTTGGAGATACAAGACAAGATAGTGCGGGAAGCACATAGCTCCGAGTACTCACTCCACCCAGGAAGTACAAAGATGTATAAAGACCTTAAACAAAATTACTGGTGGCCAAGCATGAGAATCACAATAGCCCTATATGTGGCGACTTGTCTTACAGGCCAAAAAGTAAGAGCTAAGAGGCATCAACCGTATGGTACTCTTCAGCCACTGCCAGTACCAGACTGAAAGTGGGATAGGATTATAATGGACTTTGTCACCGGACTACCATGCACACCTAAGGGGATGGATGCGATATGGGTGATAGTTGATCGGCTTACTAAGACTGCTCATTTCATTCCCATCAAGACCAAGTTCTCTATGGCCAAGTTAGCACAACTTTATATGGATAACATAGTGCGCTTGCATGGAGTGCCAGTGAGCATTGTGTCAGATAGGGACCTAAGGTTCACTTCCAGATTTTGAAAAAGCTTCTAGCATGCTTTGGGATCACAATTGAATTTGAGTACTGCTTTCCACCCACAGACTGATGGTCAGTCGGAGCGAACCATACAGATATTAGAAGACATGCTCAGGGCATGTGCAATGGAAATGTGTGGTAGTTGGGAATAATATATACCCCTTATGGAGTTTGCCTATAACAACAGTTACTAAGCTACAATTGGGATGGCTCCATATGAGGCATTATATGGTAGGAAGTGTAGAACTCCTCTGTATTGGAATGAGGTAGGCGAACACCGAATGTTAGGACCTGAAATAATACAGATGACTTGTGACAAGGTCGATGCTATTCGAGAAAGGATTAAGGCAGCTCAGTCACGTTAAAAGAGCTATGCAGACAACCGCAGGAAAGACATTGAGTTTCAAGCAGGAGAAAAGGTGTTTCTCAAGATTTCTCCTACAAAGGGGTTGCAAAGATTCCATAGAAAGGGTAAGTTGAGCTCGAGATACATTGGCCCATTTGAGATTTTAACTCGAGTTGGCTCAGTAGCCTACATGCTTGCTCTGCCACCTTCACTCGGGAATGTTTATAATATATTCCATGTATCCATGTTGAAGCGATACGTTCATGATCCATCGCATGTATTACCCGTGGAGCCAGAATATCTAAAAACTGATATGACCTATACAGAGCAGCCAGCCAAAATCTTGGACCGAAAAGTGAAAACCCTTTGCAACCGCTCCATTCCTTCGTAAAGGTGCGATGGGCTAATCATTCACTTGAAGAAGCATCTTGGGAGAAAGAGGATGAAATCCAAGCCAAGTATCCTCATCTTTTCGAACAACCAGGTATGCCAATTTCGAGGACGATATTTTCAAAAAGGGGGGTAAATGTGATACCCTACTTTTTAAACCTGGTCTAATTACATGGTTGAACCGGTTTAACCATGCAGGATACGAACCAGAGAGGGTTAAGGCGGGTTCCTTATGGACCATGATGGCAAGGGTGTAATACCCTACTTCTTAAACCCGATCTGATTACGTAGTTGACCCGGTTTAACCATACAGGACCAAAACCAGAGAGAGTTAAAGCGGATTCCTTATGGACTATGATGGCAAGGGTGACCTTAAACACCGACTGACTAGACAAGTCCAAGCCAGTGCCAGAAGAGACGGGAATACCCAAGCCGTGTGCCTGCACCTATCACAAGGCCATGTACGGATAAAGCAGGTATGTAGCCATATTTTAAGGTGCATACGTATATTACATCGTATGCCAAGAGTGAGATTCGTACCAAGGGCCGAATTCTGTCAAATTCCCAAGTTTTGTCCTCAGGTGGGTGGACAGGTGGGCGCATCCACCCACCTGAGTGACCCACCCATGTGAATTACTTAGTTATTTAAGAAGTATATATATAGCATTTATGTTTTTCTTTTCTTTTCTCATTTATGACACTCGTACGTTGGTGAGAAGAGTAAAGAGGAGAGAGAAAAGAAAGGAAAGAAGAAGAGAAGAGAAGGAAGAGGAAGAAGAGATGGATTTCAGCGGCGCCGAGGCTTGATCTTCCCATTTCAACACCGGAAGAGTGATCTCCAACACTAGATCTACATTTAGAGGTGAGCAAAGGCTGGGTTCCTTAAACTTTCACCATACCCAAGTAAAACCCTTGATTTGGGTGGGGTTTCTTGAGGTCTTGTAAATCTCCCTTGAGATGATGAATCTAAGGTTTGATAGATGATTTATGTATTGATTTTAAAGGATTTGAAGAAGGGTTTCCACGGTTGCAAGAGCATTGTTGATTTGAAGTGATTTTGGGGTTTTGAAGGTGTTCTTGAGCAAAGAAGGTAAGATGGCTTCCCATTCCTTAAATCTAACCTAGATCTAGGTTAGAACCATCTTATGAGACCTTGAATGTGTGAAGAATGGGTTTGGAAAAAGCCCCATTTGAATCCCCAAAGGTTGGGGGGAAGTTTAGGAAGAAACAACAGATTTTTTGCCAAGACCGGTGGGCCAGACCGGTGGGCCATTTGGCCCGCCTGTGGGCACCCGCCTGAGAGGGCAGGGCCCTTGGGCCCAACTGGTGGGCCGATCGGCGGGCCACCCTACCCGCCGGTCTTAGCAGGACCCTCGGGCCCAATCGACGGGTCAGACTGGCGGGCTGATCGGTGGGCTGATCGGTGGGCCGACCTACCCGTCGGTTCAGACCGGTGGGTCAGACAGGTGGGCTATCTGACCCACTTGAGAGGCTCCGAATGTGATTTTTTCGTCCGATTGCACCCAAATCAGACATGTGACCTTCTTTTAGGATTCTAAACATGATATTGTCATTGGATCATGTTAACCTTGATCCCAAAACGGTGAAATACTAACCCTGCTCACTCATGATAGGTTCACCAAATCCCACGCTTCTCGTACCAGATCTCACCCGTACCGAGTGTGAGTCCTTGTACACTACAGGTAAGTGGGGAGAGGACGTTTGGCCTTGTTTCAAGGCATTGTTTGGCATTCATTTAATTGTATCTAGTCTAGCCATGCCATCATGAGAATCTATGTAGATTAGTCATCCTCACACTGTTATGCATGGGTGTTGTGTTTATTTTCTAAATGCCAAGTGATGATATGCTTATGTGATGGATGTTGACATCATTGTGCATGATGCATTAATAAACTAGATGCCGTAGTCAGCTTGGAAACGAGTGCATTGGTGGCCCGTGGTATGGGACACGGTAGTACTATGCAATCGTACTATTGTCATATAGGAGCATGCGGTTTAGGATTATCACCTTCCCGTGCTACGACTCTTCCCAACAGGGGTTAAGGTGTTGGATTACCATTTGGGGGGAAGCAGTGGTTGCGGTTGTCGGGTCACTGTGGCGGTTAGACATTACGACCGGTTGGTCATTAGGACAGTCGGCAACCCCGGTGGTATATTCAAGAGGGTCAATCGTACTGCTTTTAAACTGCTGGAGTCAGCACCTTTAAATTCTGTCATTTATTTTATATTGAGAGCCGATGGTCGACATATTTTATTTTTCCAAGTACTCACGGTGGGCCTTCTCCGACAGTCCTATGGGCATATCACGGGATGGAGTTCGCGGCTCGTACCCGGAGTATACGCGTACTGTGGTTGTAGTAGCACTAAACCAAAGACTTACTAATGTTGCTTAGGTGGATGTGATTTAAAATGTATTGCATAGCATATAGTGCATATGATTGTGATTTGTTGTATGGACTACTGTGTGGTCCATCTTTCCACTTACTGAGCTAGTGAGCTCATCCCACGTGTACACCTCTTTTAGAAGATTTTGCAGGTCATCCATCAGAAGAGCACGGGTCGGGTCCCACAGTTGAGTTCCCTGAAGAGGACTGGTGTGCCCCTGAGGAGTTAGAGCATGACACTGATTGCTCATGCGAGAGTTGTGCTGCTGGACCGCAGTTCTGATACTGAGCTAAGCTCCACTTTTTATGTCGAGCTGAGCTCTGGGCTTTGATACCGAGCCGAGCTGTATACTCTGATTTTTGATGATTTCTTTTATGCACTTGATATGTGAATTGTAATCTTATTGTGTAAATATCATGCCTTCGGGCCCACATGTATTTAACTATTGTATCATAATTAGGGTATCAAGGATTATGGGAATATTCACAGGTAAACCAAGTCTTCCGCTGAACTGATGAGCTCTTTCTTAGTTGTGTGTATGCTATGGTGAAATACTGTATCAGATGATCCTGGCAAGTTTGGGTTAACCGGTGTTAACCGGTCACTGGCCCGGTTCTGTGTGAACGGGGTGTGACAACGGTGGTATCAGAGCGTGATGCTCTAGTCCACTCACAGCATACCATTAGAATCCCGTAGAATCTATAATAGGAAAATGGGATTGGGTTAATGTAAAAGCTTTAAAGAGTTAAAAGCGAAAGAAAGAAAGTATTAAAAATGGTTGCATTTAGTTATTGCATTCATGGCATGCGTGAGAGAAAATAAAAAGGTAAATTAACTGGTGTCATAACCCATCGAGTACAAGAGTTTAATGAAATTTCGGCAGCATAATGGCGCAAAATGAGATTTCCAAAAATTTTCACACAAACACCTGATAAACGATATATTTATATATTTAACAATGATCAAAAGTAACAGTAGACACCACAACTAACTACACAAGTATTCAAACATACAAATTCATCACAAACCACTATCAAAATACATTATCTCACAAATAATTCCAGTTACAAAGCAAGTACAAAGAATGAGAAAAGAAAGGAAAAATACAATAGGATAGACAACATGGAACAGGTGAGAAGCTGGTGTGGACGAGCTAAGTCCTCACTGATCATCGTCATCGTCGTCGTCTATTATTACTACGTTCGTCAGAGGTCTAGAGTTGACGTTGAGGCGATGGTCGTAGTAGTCAAACCACGAGTTCACCAGCCGTACCTCCCTCCGAAGTCGGCCAAAATCTGCTGAGATGGCATTGGCCGTGGTGTCCAAGTCCTGGCCCAATCTGGGGAAGGAATCCTCCAAGGTAGCCTGCCTCTCCAGGATGCGTTCCTCCCTGGAAGCACTCTCGTCCAGCCTTCTTAGCAGCTGACTTTGGCCATCCTTCAAAGCCCTCATGGTGGACATCATGCCCTCAAAATCATATGCACCACTCTCAGGTGGTGGGGCTCTATGCCGTGGGTCTGCAGCTCTGGTGAAGCCAAGATCAGCACCTCTTGACTCCTGAGGCACCTCCTCAAGGATGTCCTCATCCACCAAATCATTCCCCTCATCCTGAGGAACATAGTCCTCATCCTCCTCACTGGACTCCTCCTCCATGGGAACATCCTCCATAGGGGCAGCTCTCCTATCTCTACCTCTCTGAGCTCCTGCTCTCTGAGGTGTATCCATAAGGGTGTGAAGACCCATCCTTAAGAGGTTTCCCCTGTTGAACTTGTCCGCTGGAGTCTTCCCCTCCTCACCACTCAGGTCCACTCCGAAGAACTCGAAGATCCTAGTGAGGATCCTGCCATATGGAAATCCTCCATCCTCGGGGTGAGAAGTGTGGTGCTCTATGGTCTTGAGGATGACGTAGTGTAAGCACAAGTGCTCGTCACCTCCCTCTAAAGCCTTATAGATGCAGAAGGCTAAAAAGGCTGTCATGAAGCCCACCTGGTTCCGATGACCTCCTCTGGGGAGCAAGTTGAACTAGACCAGTCGGGCAAATACTTGAACCTCCGGGAAAAAGGATGTCTCAGACTCCGGACGGGCACTGCTGCCATAGATGGTCTCGTAGATGTAGTCTGGTGTCTCCAAACTCATGAATGGGCCTAGAGGCTTACTCCTGAGAGGACTGTAGTAATGGTGCCCGGCTGCAGAGATGCCCAAAATGTTGGCCAAGGTGTCCACGGTCAGCTGGATGTCCACCCCCTTCACCATGCTGACTATAGCATATTCCCCGTACCGATAGGAAACCTCCAGGTTACAGTAGAATCTACAAACCATCTGCTCGTAGCACGGACGGTCTACTTGGAGGATGGACTGCCAGCCCAGTGCTGTGAACCTCTCCCGGAGCTAAACCTTGTGGAAGTCATCGACTACCACGGCCTTCTCCATCATTACCGACCTCTTCAGGAAGGTCGGGCAGTTGGCTACTGCATCTGAACTATGAAAGAGCTCCTCATCGTAGTCGGAAGGATCAAATCGGGCAGGTCCGGGTCTTCCTGTGCAGGGGGCTGGAGAACTAGTTCCCGCACTCTTCCACTTAAAAGCGGTGGTCTTACACCGGGTGCCAGAGGATGCAGGCTCTTTGCCTTTGCGAGATGACATCCTGGCAAGAAAAGAGGAAAGCAGGGTGAGTAAAGAAAAAGAGAATAACAAAGCGAATAAAAAAGAGGGGTGAACAATAAGAGGAAGCCCCAAAACCCAATTTTCACAAAACAGAAAAGTGACAAGACAGAGAGTAGGGCAAAACATCAAGGTAACAAGGGGCAAGTAAAGCATGGCAAGTAGAGAATGATAGAAAAGAAAAACCCCAACTGTCATTGTGCAAGTTCAATCTAAGGAAGGAAAAATGGAAACACTCACATAGAGTGAAGCATGAAGCTTACATTCTCATGGGGGAAATGCCGTCATTCTACAATTTAGAATATGCAAAAACACATGCTAATGTGTTATTGAGGTCCACAAATACGAAAGGGTGTAAAGAAAATCAAAGAAAACCCAACACAAAAGATGGATTTTCATGGGAATATGGGATTTCACACACAAGGTACTTTCTATGATCTCTACAGTATGCTAAGTACAAATCAAACATAATGCATTGCAATTGAGTCATTAATTGGGAAAAAAAAGAGTAAGAATTGAAGAAATCCCCAAATTTGAGAAAACTAAGGCACGATTGGGTTTTTCTCAAAAATAGAGAAGTAAATCCTAACAAACTAGAAATAACCACAAGAGAAACATCACAATCACATGGAGACACTGTTCGATGGAAAGAAACATGGGAAAAGAATCTAGATTAAAGTCTACACATGAGTTCTACCCCCCAAGTAAAAATTCTGAGAAGAAAAGGAAGAAGAACTTACTTGTGAGTAGAAGAGTTGATCCTTCCCAAAAGCGCCAGATCGTTGAGTGAGATCGCGAGTGGAAGCGTCACAAAGCTCTCCAAAATCTTCTGGGAGGGAGAGAGAGAGAGAGAGAGAGAGAGAGAGAGAGAGAGAGAGAGAGAGAGAG
>NC_056559.1:20778283-20813698 GCF_013358625.1 Macadamia integrifolia
GATTATGACTGCAACATTCAGTATCATCCCGGCAAGGTGAATATAGTGGTAGATGCATTGAGTCGGAAGGCACAGACTGTGTCACTCTCATGCTTAGCAGTCAGCCCACCACTTGTGCAGGAGGCGACACTAATGGATGAAGCTCTCTTATATGAAGGTCTAACCTTAGAGTTTGAACGTCAACAAGAGAACATTAAATGGTTGACTGTATCCTTGACGGCTCTACAGGTGCATCCGGCTATTAGACAAGAGGTAATAATGAAACAACCTTTGGATCTTAAATTTCAGCGGATCAGAGTTAAGGTTCAAGATCAAACAATGAACGACCCAGATTTTGTTTTAGCCAGTGATGGGGCATTGATGTTTCGAGGCAGATTGTGTGTACCTGATGATTTGGATATACAAGACAAGATAATGCGAGAAGCACACAACTCCGAGTACTCACTCCACCCAGGAAGTACAAAGATGTACAAAGACCTCAAACAAAATTACTGGTGGCTAAGCATGAAAGTCATAATAACTCTGTATGTGGCAACTTGTCTTACATGCCAAAAAGTAAAAGCTGCGAGGCATCGACCTTATGGTACTCTTCAGCCACTCCCAGTACCAGAATGGAAGTGGGATAAGATTACAATGGACTTCGTCACCGGGCTACCATGTACACCTAAGGGGATGGATGCGATATGGGTGATCGTTGATTGGCTTACTAAGACTGCTTATTTCATTCCCATCAAGACCAAGTTCTCTATGGCCAAACTAGCACAACTTTACTTGGATAACGTAGTGCGCTTGCATGGAGTGCCAGTGAGTATTGTATCAGATAGGGACCCAAGGTTCACTTCCAGATTTTGGAAAAGCTTCTAGCGTGCCTTGGGATCACAGTTGAATTTGAGTACTGCTTTCCAGCCACAGACTGATGGTCAGTCAGAGCGAACCATACAAATATTAGAAGACATGCTCAGGGCATGTACAATGGAAATGTGTGGTAGTTGGGAAGAATATATACCCCTTATGGATTTTGCCTATAACAACAGTTACCAAGCTACAATTGGGATGGCTCCCTTGTATTGGGATGAGGTAGGTGAACGTCGAATGTTAGGACTTGAAATGATACAGATGACTTGTGACAAGGTCGATGTTATTCGAGAACGGATTAAAGCAGCTCAGTCCCGTCAAAAGAGCTATGCAGACACCTGCAGAAAAGACATCGAATTTCAGCCAGGAGAAAAGGTATTTCTCAAGATCTCTCCTACTAAAGGGTTGCAAAGGTTTCACAGAAAGGGGAAGTTGAGCCCAAGATACATTGGCCCATTTGAGAACCCTGTTCGGTTCACTTATGGCCCCACATGAATGAGAGAACTCAATAATTAGGATGTAGTGGCAGATTAGTAATTATTCCAACGTTCTCAAGTGCTTAGTCTCATAATAAACACTCCAATAATGAGTACAATGGCAGTCTTGTAGTAAAAAAGAAGTTCCAAAGGATGGTGGCAGTTTCATAATTATAAAAGTTTAACTATAAGAGACTACAACAAGTATGGAATAAGGCAACGTATGAGTGACAGGGCTAGCTTGGTAATGACGAGCAAAACAATGATATGAATTAATAATGAAAGAAGAGAAGGGTAAAACAGTGATAAGAGTTGAAGGGTTTAATTACCAAATAAGGATTGATTCCCTTCAACCTTCATCACTAACAGGATTCAGAGAAACCAGCTTTGACCAGGTAGGATCTCACCTTCGATAATCCTCAGCTAAGCCTGGAATTCCAAGGGAAGGTTCGAAACCTAATAGCCTCAGGATTCCAATGGATTTATGCCACAAAACAGCACTTAGAGGAGAACCGTGGCCCTTACAGACCAGATCTGGTCGGTAACAGAACCAGCAAGTTGCAGATGTGTAGTTCACTGCACTAATGACATCCAGGACATAACATTCTAGATTTCATATCGCCTTTGAAGGGGGCTGTCTTGGTTCCAGGTTTCAGGTAGCATAGTTGGATGAAGGTAAGACTTTGGTTCCGGTCTAGTTAGTTGTAGGAATCGTGAAAACATGGGATAGGGAGTGAGTTCCAGATACTCAAGTAAGAAAGCAACCAAAAGAAGAAGAAGAATCGCAAGTAGAAGAAAGAGGGTAGGGAAATAGCAACACTCCACAACCACGTAGGCTCTCAAAAATTATTCCACTCAAATTTTATACTCTAAATCTGAACTGCCTCCATCGATTATATGTCTAATATAAAGGAAAATCAAAACAATTAACAGAAACTACATGAAAGAAAACTATTCTAAAAATTGAAACTAACTAATTCCAAAAGAAACCCTACGTATCTACTTCTAAAACAAAGTGAATCAAATATACTAAGATTGCTTCCCTAATTATCAACTACCAACCCTTGCCAGTCCAAAAACTTGGTTTGGGTTGGTTGCATCTTGGCTTAGGCCTCTCCTCCATAGTGGGTCGGTTCGATCTAGCCAAACCAAGGCATCTACATCAAGAACAACTGCTAGATGTTGTGGTTGGCTCAGTAGCCTACATGGTTGCTCTGCCACCTTCGCTCGGGGATGTTCATAACGTATTTCATGTATCCATGCTGAAGCTATACGTTCATGATCCCTCTCATGTATTACCCGTGGAACCATAATACCTAGAAGCTGACATGACCTATACAGAGCAACCGGCTGAAATTTTGAACCGAAAGGTGAAGACCCTTCGCAACCGCTCCATTTCCTATGTAAAGGTGCGATGGGCTAATCATTCACTTAAAGAAGCGTCTTGGGAGAAAGAGGATGAAATCCAAGCCAAGTACCCTCATCTCTTTGAACAACCAGGTACGCCAATTTCGAGGATGAAATTTTCAGAAAGGGGGGGTAAATGTAATTCCCTACTTCTTAAACCCGATCTGATTACGCTGTTGACCCGGTTTAACCATGCAGGACCCGAACCGGAGAGAGTTAAAGCGGGTTCCTTATGGACTATGATGGCAAGGGTGACCTTAAACACCGGCTGGCCCGACAAGTTCGAACCAGCGCCAGAAGAGACGGAAATACCCAAGCCGTGTACATGCACCTATCACAAGGCCATGTACAGATAAAGCAGGTATGTAGCCGTATTTAAAAAAAAAAAGGTGCATATGTATATTACATCGTATGTCAAGAGTGAGATTCATGCCGAGGGCCGAATTCTATCAAAATCCCAAGTTTGGCCCTCAGGTGGGCGGACAGGTGGGTGCATCCACCCACCTGAGTGACCCACCCATGTGAATTACTTAGTTATTTAAGAATTATATACAACATTTATGTTTTTCTTTTCTTTTCTCATTTATGACACTCGTGTGTTGGTGAGAAGAGTAAAGAGGAGAGACAAAAGAAAGGAAAGAAGAAGAGAAGAGAAGGAAGCGGAAAAAGAGATGGATTTCAGTGGCGCCGAGGCTTGATCTTCCCATTCCGACTCCGGAAGAGTGATCTTCAATACTAAATCTACATTTAGAGGTGAGCAAAGGCTGAGTTCCTTAAACTTTCCCCATACCCAAGTAAAACTCTTGATTTGGGTAGGGTTTCTTGAGGTCTTGTAAATCCCCCTTGAGATGATGAATCTAAGGTTTGATAGATGATTTATGTGTTGATTTTGAAGGATTTGAAGAAGGGTTTCCACGGTTGCAAGAGCATTGTTGATTTGAAGTGATTTTGGGGTTTTAAAGGTGTTCTTGAGCAAAGAAGGTAAGATGGCTTCCCATTCCTTAAATCTAACCTAGATCTATGTTAGAACCATCTTATGAGACCTTGAATGTGTGAAGAATGGGTTTGGGAAAAGCTCCATTTGAATCCCCAAAGGTTGGGGGATGTCTGGGAAGAAACAGTAGGTTTCCCGCCAAGACCGGTGGGCCAGACTGGTGGGCCATCTGGCCCGCCTGTGGGCACCCGCCTGAGAGGGCAGGACCCTCGGGCCCAACCGGTGGGTCGACCAGTGGGCCGACCTACCCGCCGGTCCAGACTGGTGGGTCTGACCAGTGGGTCAGACAGGTGGGCTGTCTGACCCACCCGAGAAGCTCCAAATGTGATTTTTACATCCGATTGGACCCAAATCGGACGTGTGACCTTCTTTTAGGATTCTAAACATGATCTTGTCATTGGATCGTGTTAACCTTGATCCCAAAATGGTGAAATACTAACCCTGCTCACTCATGATAGGTTCACCAAATCCCACGCCACACAACAATCACATCTCATTTATTACATTAAGGAGTTGGTGAGAAGAGTAAAGAGGAGAGAAAAGAAGGGAGAAAAGAGAACGGAGAAGAAGAAAGGGGAAGGAAGAGGAAGAAGAAATGGATTTAAGCGGTGCCAAGGTTTGATCTTCCCATTCCGACACCGAAAGAATGATCCCCAACATGAGATCTACGATTGGAGGTGAGCAAAGGCTATGTTTCTTAAACTTTCACCAAAGCCAAGTAAAACCTTTGATTTGGGTAGAGTTCCTTGAGGTCTTGTAAATCCCCCTTGAGATGATGAATCTAAAGTTTAATAGATGGTCTATATGTTGATTTTAAAGGATTTGAAGAAGTGTTTACAAGATTGTGAAGCATTGGTGATTTCTTGAGCTAAGAAGTGATTTTGGGGTTTTAAAAGGGTTCTTGAGCAAAGAAGGTAAGATGGTTTTTCAATGCTTAAATCTAACTTAGATCTATGTTAGAATCATCTTATAAGACCTTGAATGTGTGAAAAATATGATTGAAAAAGCCCTATTTGATTTCTCAAAGGTTGAAAAAAGTTTCAAGGAAGAAGGTAAGTTTTTGCCCTCTTAGGTGGGCTGGGACCGGTGGGCCGAACAGCCCTCGGTCCCCACCGATGGGCCGATGGCCGGCCTGAGATGATCGTTGGGCCAATCGGTGGGCCGACCGGTGAGCCAACCAGCGGGTCGGCCTGCCCGCCTGAGATGATCGGCCCTTGGTCCCCACCAGCGGGCCGACCGCCCACCTGAGAAGACCGGTAGGCCGTGATAGGTGGGCTGTCCGACCCAACTGAGAGGCCCCCAATGTGATTTTTGTGTTCGAATGGACCCAAAATGGACGTGCAACCTTCTTTTATGATTCAAAACATGATTTAACCATCAAATCTTGTTAGTTTTGACCCCAAGGTGGTGAAATGCTAACCCCCTTCACTTATGATAGGTTCACAAAAATTTACGTTTCTCGCGTCGGATCTCACCCGTACCGGGCATGAGTCTTTGTACACAACATTGTAAGTGGGGAGAGGACGTTTGACTTTATTTTAAGGCTTGTTTGACATCATTCAATTGTATCTAGATTAGCCATGTCATCATGCAAATTATGTGTAACTTAGTCATCCTCATATGATTATGACATGTGTGTTGTGTTTTACATTCTCAATGCTAAATGATCAATGTGCTTATGTGATGAATGATGGGATCACTGCGCATGATGCATTATTAGACTAGATGCCGTAGTCGGCTTGGAAATGAGTGCATTGGTGGCCCGTGGAATAGGACGTGATGGCACTATGCAATCATATTATGTCATATAGGAGCATACGATTTAGGATTACCATCTTCCCGTGCTACGACCCTTCCCAACAGGGGTTGAGGTGTTGGGTTATCACTTGGGGGAAAGCAGTGGTCGCGGGTGTCGGGTCACTGTGGCGGTTAGACATACGCCCGGCTGGTCATTAGGACAGTCAGCAACCTCAGTGGTATATTCAAGAGGGCCAATCGTACTGCTTTTAAATTGTTGGGGTCAGCATCTTTACTTTCTGTCATTTACTTTTATGTTGAGAGCCAGTAGTCGGCATACTTTACTTTTTCGAGTACTCACGGTGGGCCTTCTCCCACAACCCTATGGGCGTATCGCCGGATGGAGTTCGCGGCTCGTACTAGGGGTGTCAACCGGTCGGGCCGGTTCGGTTTCGGTCGGGCTTAATCGGGCTTGAAGACTTTCAAAGGCTACACTGTGTCCGCCCATTTAACTAATCGGGCTTAGTTATTGAGGGCATGGTACACTTTATATTCGGTCGGTCGGTCTCGGGTTATAATCGGGCCACCTTAATCGGGCTTTAGTCGGGCCTTAACCGGGCTACGGACATGTTTAATGTTAAACGGACTTTAATCGGTTTTTAAACGGGCCCTCTTTAAAATGTGCTATTATATTCTGGCCCACTCATGCAAGCCCAAAAAAATGACAATAAATCAATAAATGATACCAAATATAACCATTATTTAAAATGTGAACATGTCTTTACTTTTTAGTTTTTATTCTTTAATTTGGGGGGTAAAATAGGTATTCTACAATCATTAAAGGGTCGGGCCAAGTCGGTGCACAATAGGCCGGTCTCGGTCGGGCGTTATTCGGTCGGTCTCGGTCGGGCGCCCTACGGTTCAAGTAGCAAAACCGAGACCGACCATTTATAAACGGATCGGGCTCAAGCCCGACACGTTTAATAAACGGTCCAGGCCGGGCCGGTCTATAAACGGTCGGTCCCGATCGGTTTAGCCGGTTCGGGCCACAAATTGACACCCCTAGCTTGTACCCAGAGCATACACGCACTATGGTTGTAGTAGCACCAAACCAAAGACTTAGTAATATAGTTTAAGTGGATGAGATTAAAATGAATGGCATAGCATATAGTGCATATGGATGTGATTGTTGTGTGGATTGTTGTGTGGTCCTTCTTTTCACTTACTGAGCCAGTGAGCTCATCTCACGTGCGTACCTCTTTTAGATGATTTTGCAGGTCACCAGCCTGAAGATCAAGGGTCAGGCCCCACAGTTGAGTTTCTCGATGAGGATTGGTGGGTCCCCGAGGAGTATGAGCACGGTACGGATTGCACATGCGAGGGCTGTGCTGCGAGATTGCAGTATTGACGCCGTATAGGGTTTTACTTTTTTATTCTTTTGGTGACCCCTTTTTGTGTACTTGATACGTGAATTTTTATTCTTTTTGTGTAAATATCATGCCTGCGAGCCCACATGTGTTTATCTATATACTACAATTTGGGTATCAAGTATATTGGGGGTATTTACAGGTAAATTAAGTCTTCTGTTGAACTTTTGAACGTTTATCTTAGATGTGTGTATGCTGTGGTTGGATACTGTATCAGATGATCCTAGAAGGTTTGGGTTAACCGGAGTTAACCCGGTCATCAGTCCGGTTCTGTGTGAACGGGGTGTGACACTACTATTCTAGATTTGTCTAAGCATGTAGTGGGATCATCCCCAAAAATTATTTGTAAATCCGACTAATCTCTCTATAAGAGGTCACTTTCTCATCGCTTTTTATATAAGATCGCTTTGTGGAGGCGTTTCTCTACCTTCTCTTAACCTTACATTTTTTTTTCCTAGGGATGAAGGACATTTACCTACCTTTTTCTTCCTCCTCTATTTGTCATATCCATTATTTCCGAATAAGTAAAAGAAATTTTAGTTGTAACCACATTAGTAATTTAAATGGGGCTGAACATTCGTGAACTTATAGGTTCCAAGATCTCTTATTCACATGTCAAATTTTTTCCTTTTTCTAACAATTAAATTCTTAAGAAAAGAAGAAAAAAAAAACTCATATTTTATGGTTATTGGAGCAGAAATGGGTGATCTCAATTGCAAAACCTATTCTAGAGAAGGCTATCGAAGATCTCCTCGACGAGGGCTTTTCCTCAGATGTCTTAACCATGGTGGATTTGCGTTACTCCTTTGGTCCTAATACATTCTCTATGAGCACTACAATCAATCGGAGAGTAGAGAAATGGTGTAACGAATTAGGTGTAAAGCAGCCAGAGCTTCAAGTTTTCTTAAATGATCTTCCTGGAAATGATTTCAATTCCCTGTTCAAATTCTTATCTGCAAATTATGAACAACTTAAGGGAGAAAGTGTTAATTCTTTTTTAGGGTTTCACATCCGACCCTAATTGATTCCCATTCAGACAACTAGAACACGATATTAAATAAAAACAAATGTTTTAGATCAAAACATAGAATATGTGTATTTGTCATCTAGTATACTGAAGATGATCGGTGTTAGTCACTTTCACTTTCGCTCTATTGGCTTGGCTATGGATCTTCTATAGCCCCTTAGACCTTCTTGGTTCTCTCACTTTAGTGGTAAAGTAGGAAAGAGTGAATAATGGCTTTAAGAACCCAAAACCTAGTATTTATAATACTGTTCTGAGCCCAAAACCCTAAACCACAATGGGTTGGGCCAGCATATCCCTAAACTTGAGAGTGGACTGACCCAGTTCATGCAATTTGACTCTTACCCATTTAATCAACCCGAATAATTAATTTAGTCCATAAATCCAACAATCTCCCACTTGGGCTACATTAATTATAATGATGTCTTTTAAATTGGTGTGGTCATAGAATCTTATTACATTAACCACTCTTACTGTGATTCAGTTGAAAAATCACTCACATCGAACAACAGCAGAAGATATACCTCAATATACGGCATACAACTTTTTGTTATTACAAATATAAGTAAATTTCTCAACACGAATCTATATAGGATATTAACATGAAAATATTGACATATTCTCAAATAACATTGTTGTCATTTCATATAGGTTCTTAACTATGATATTAACCTTCACTGTGGCAAATAGCCTTTGATCTAGGCTTAATATCTAACTGTGACTTTTCACCTTTCAACTGTGGCAAGCATTGCCTTTCAACTGTGGCAAGTACTACCTTTTAAACCGTGGCAATTACTACCTACAACTATGGCAAACGTTGCCTTTGAACTGTGGCAAGTTCTGCCTTTTAAATTGTGATAAAAATATTGCCTATAACTGAGGCAACTACTGCCTATGAAACATATTCAAATGAAATGATAAATCAATTAATAAATGGAATAACTGTGCATTATATAAATGCTAAAATATAATCATAATTTTTCAAACTCTACCCCAAAACATATGGCTAAGGTTTCAAAACATAAACAAATAATCGACAAGAAACAAAACTCCCACTAACCAAGCATTTCAAAACTTAATAATGCTCATGTTAGAACCATGATCTTTGAATACTTCCACTGGAAAAGCATTTGCAATAGGCATGTCAACAACCTATCAGTGACTAAAAGTTGTAACTGAAATTGTATCCCTATCCTTTAGGACAAAGATTCACTGGTCCTCCTATTTCTTGTATTAATTGTGAAAAATACACCAACTTTTGAAAATTTAATCACCTTTAGGTAAAAGAACTCATCAGTCAGTGTCATTTTCTAATATGTGATGACATCACCTTTTGAAAAATATCATCTTTACTGTCAAGAAAATAAAATTAAATTGAATGTCCACAAACTTTGATAACATCACCTTTGGGAAATGCCACATTTACTGTTGAGAAAACACAATCGAATTGAATGTATCACTTTGGTGGATTTCACTCAATCCTATTATGTTTTTCCCATTGAAAATATATCTGTGTATAACATATATTTGAATGTGTCATTAGGACATAAAAGTCATACAAGAGTCACAACCGTAACTACATTCCTATCCTTTGGGCTAAAAATACACTGGTCCTCTTGCAAATTCATATTTACTATGAAAAGAACAATAATTTTCGAGATATCCTCACCTTTGGGCTTAGAAACCTCTAGGTTACTGTTATTTTCTTTAACTTGGTTGTGATATCACGTTTGGGCAAATGTCACCAACTTTGCTGCCCCAAGGAAAATCATGGAAGAATAAGATGTGTCACTTTGGTGGATTCCACCTCGCCCTTTCATGGTCCCTAGAAATGTATTATGCAGCCAAGCATGTGCGGAAGTTTACACCCAGTTTGATTTCAACATTAGTCATTTATTATAAGGTATTCCAAATATGACATACAAACACAAAATGCCATTAATTTTCTATGTATGTCATTCATAAATGACTTTTCAATATCATGGTAAAAATAAACCAATGCAAAAACATGTATAAACAGAAATACAATTTTGAAGCCGCTATAGAAGCAAGACAAAGACAAAACACTATCACTGTTCCGAAATAATTAAGATACAAAAATCTGAGTCTCTTTTTCTTGCATTAAAAGCAATTCAAAATACTGAACATCCTCCCATTGATCGAACCATATAAATCATTTCAGAGTACATAAATCCATCCTTCCACTTATTTGACCAGTTCATTTATTTTTTCCCACAATATCTCAAGTATATGATAAAGTGATATCATGATGACCAATGGTATTTTGTAATTCACAAGACCTTGGGATTCTAAATGAACCAGAATTTAAACAAGCCTTTAAGTTACTATTCATTTAAGAACAAACAAAGAGGACTTAAGTTTTTTTTTTTTGGATCGATGTTTGGCAAAACCCAAACCGATCATTTTCCAAGTCAACGGGTCAAGTATTCGAGTCGACCCGACCCAACTGGCTCATCTTTGGTTTGGTTCAATGGCTTCTTTTTGGATTGATTGATTCATTTGAACCATAGTAATTCAATTAAGTCATGGGCTAAGCCCATTAAGTTTTAAATAAAACTCAATAACAACTTGGGCCATTAAATTCCAAGCCCAAAAAAAAAAAAAAAAAAAAAATGCAACACTTGCAGAACAAGAAAGAAGCCCAAATGAGTTTAAAAATAAAACCCATTCCAACTCCCAATGTTTGTACTTATTCAGGATAAACACATGACCCACCTTTTCAACTAAAAAGGCCAATCGAGCCTCACCATAGTTAAAGCCCAATATGGGTAGCATGTTTAAAAATCAGCCCAAGCCCAATTTGGGCTTCAAATTTAAAGTCCATTTTGTTTTAAACAAAGAAAACTCATTCTTATGCAAATTGTGAGCTTATCTATAAGGCTTAAGAAACAGTCCATAAAAACTCAAATTAAAACCGTTTAAATTAAAAACACTTTAAGTTACAATGGGCCTTAGCTCCATCATTATCCAATTATAACTTAGCCCAAGGCCCTTTAATTAGTTAAAGCCCATGTATGTTTTAAATCCATGGCTCAATAAAAACCCCAAAATAACTTGGCCCAGTACAACTTAGAATTGTTCTATTTAGTTATTATTAAAATATATACTAATACACCTTTACTTAGAGGGATAGTGTCAAAATAAAATCTCTTTGTTACCCACTTCACATAATAAAATACCTTTATAGCTGTTACCATCAAACAGGAAAACGAATTCCATTGAGATTCGTTTTTTACCATTTTTTTCTTTTTTTTCTTCAAAACAAACAAGTCGCCACCGACCTACAACTATTATGCAGATTTTTTTTTCTTAACATCTGTATACCATTCATCACGTAAAGTACACTGCCCTCCAAGGAGTCCAAAATTTCAAAACCACCTTTCCGAACTGAATTGGAGTCAATTTCCAATGTTGTATATATTATAATATTAATAAATTAAAATTTAGAATTACCTTTAAATCTCCATCCCTAACCTTTCTTATGTGGGAATGAGAAAAACCCTCCTCATTATCAATGATGAAAAAAATCGATGGGAAATCATTTATTACCCTCGGTCCCAACGAACACTCACCCATTCCGATGATCACCGTATTAGTATTCTTTTACAAAAAAAAAAAAAAAAAAACCCAATACTTTATAATTGAAAACCTTTATACGTCAAGGTTGATCAAATCTAAAACCAAATCAAATCGAAAAAAAAAAACGACAATTTCAAATTCATCGTTCAACAATTTAATCACTTCGTGATTTGAACGATTAATAAAAATTACAACTCTACCAATCGATTCTAATTCTATATGGGTTCTTCTGATACCACTTGTTAAATCTTATTTAGGGTTTCACATCCAACCCTAATTGATTCCCATACAGACAATTAGAACATGATATTAAATAAAAACAAATTTTTTAGAAAAAAATATAGAATATGTGTACTTGTCACCTAGTATGCTGAAGATGACTAGTGTTGGTCACTCCCACTTTCGCTCTATTGGTTTGACTAAAGATCTTCTACAGCCCCTTAGACCTCCTTGGTTCTCTTACTTTAGTGGTAAAGTAGGGAAGAGTGAATAATGGCTGTAGGGACTCAAAACCTAGTATTTATAATACTGTCCTGCACCCAAAATCCTAAACCACAATGTGTTGGCTAGCATATCCTCAAACTTGAGAGTGGACCGAACCGGTTCATGCAATTTGACTTTCACCAATTTAATCAATCCGAATAATTAATTTAGCCCATAAATCCAACAGAAAGGAGTAGCAGTGAGGGTAAGAAATGCTTTATTGCAGGTGTTGTTGGCTTCTTCCATGAAAGACTATTCCCCAATAATACCTTACACTTCGCCTATTGTTCCTACAGTGCGCACTAGCTCTCTCGGGTAAGTTTAAGTTTCATCACTTAGTCACCTAGCCATCAAAACCAGCAGATTAAGGTGCGGATTGGCATGGTTGAGTTGGTTGGAGAGGTGGCCCAAGCAAAACCTATGTGGCCCATCCCTAGCCAAGCAACTCAAGCAAACCTAATTTTTGAGACCCAAATGGGTGACCAAATTTTCCTACTACCTAGGCCCTGCTGCCATAATTGCAGGTGTTGAAATGGAATCCCACTTTGATTGAAGGGGTACTTTGAAAAGGGAAGTCTCGTGCTATCATTGGTTGGAGCTGTTAGCTTTAGGAAAGCTAGCCACATGCCCAACCTCTACCTTTTTTAAATATTAAAACTTAAAAAGGTATTTGCGAACCAAGAGTGAAAGGGGATAATTCCATTTTGGCACATGCGATTATAGGCAGTAAGAAAAAACTTTCTTTTGTGATCTTGTGGTCTGCTAGTCTACTAAATTTTAGCCTATCAAAAACCTTACCATATGGTAGGGAATGAGTGCAGACTTGGTAGTATTACATGGTTTGCATGTACAAAAAAACCCTTGCCAGTGTCAATTGATTTTTTTTTTTTTTTTTTTTTGAAGGTCTCTGAGGTACCGATACTTGATCCTTGATAGTTCCCAAGGTACAACATAAGATTTTGACCATTGAGGCAGCTAAGGGCATTGGTGATACTAGTGAATTGAGTTGAAATGAGCAATATAAGCTTGTGCTTTGCTAGCAACATGACCACCTATGAAATTGGATGATAGAATACAAAAGAAATATAAAATAAAGGTGAAAGTTTTCGATCACCAATGATGAAGAAGAAATCTCTTAATTCATGGGATCTAACCCTTTGATTGAACTTCTAAAATAATGAATTACTGATCATAGCTTTGAATTGGAACTCATTGATCATCAAAGGTTCCACCAGGTCTCACAAGTGAAGTAGGCTTGCCAATAAACAAGGGGAAGATCTATGTCTCCAATACTAACCCCCCTGCCGTCAAGAAAGCTTACCTGCAACAATTTCAAGAGGATTTTACTTTGTTCCTCAAGTTGCGATCAAAAGAGTTGGTCCCCAATGGTCTTAAGCTCTTGATACTTCATGGTAGGCAAGACTCCAACCCTTCCCCTACCTATGTTTGGGAACGATTAGCAGAGGCCCTCGGTGCTTTGGTTTCAGAGGTACTCCATACATATATCTTTGAGCTTTAAAAAACTCCATAAGCTTGCTAAACTATTTGTTTGATTGAGGAATTTCTTTGAATACACGGCAACAGGGACTAATTGAGGAAGAGAAGTTGGATTCTTGTAATGTGCCCTATTACACAGCAACATACGAGGAAGTACAAGAAATAATAGACAATGAGGGCTCCTTCGACACCAAACAAGTGGGAACATTTGGTCTTGATATTGGGTACAAAGAAGAGAAAGAAATGTCAATGCCGGCTAAGGGAAGAAATGTAGCTGTCAATATCAGAAGATTTACAGAACCCCTGATTTCTCACTAGTTTGGAAATGAGATTATAGAACCATTGTATGAGAAATTAACTCATTTAATAATTGATTACATGATCATGAAGCCGCCTCCTGAAATTGTTAGAATTAGCATCATTCTCAAGAGAAAGGGTTGGAAGTAATTGACATATATGTTGGACAGAGTCCTTAAGTTCCTAACAATAAGGTGGCCATTGAAGACTTATAATTATGGTAGAAAGTTTCAATATATGTAAGAAGTTTGGGTTGAGATTTCTTCTGTGTGTGAGATTGGCTCCTGGTTAAGGTGGATGTAACACCTCCTGTTGTATTTATATAAGTACTTAATTTATGTTACAAAATAAAGTTTCAAAATTTTGACATGTCCTCTTGTTTAAGTTTTACTTTTACTTTAAATTTTGGGTTTTGAGCTCAAAAGTGTCAGAGGGAAGTTTTGATCAAAACACATAAGCAAAAACCAAAGACTTGTCCAAAAGGACAAGGTGTTTATTCCCACATTGGTTTGAGAGGAGTGGAAATGTGGGCATATATACAGACTTGTTATTTAAGGGTGCAAGCTCCTTGGGGACGAACTCTCCCACTTCTCATGTGTGTGGGTGTTCCTGGGGTGCATTTTAATCTCCCGTGCTGAGCCGGGCCACTATCGGGGTCAAGGTCGAGGGATCTGCTTGATTCTTGCAATCATTTCATACAAAGTAAAATCACAACAAGAATCAAAATTTACTCCAATAGTACTCTGTTAAGTTTGTCTCGAATTTTTTACCCGTTTTGAAGAATGACCCAATCCGACTTATTTTGGTGGTGACTCGAATGTGATTTTTTTTTGAGATTTGAGATATAAACCCCATGGTACAGTTCGACCCGATCAACTGTGACCCGATGGATCGACCTATGACTTGGAGAAGTATATCAGGACTATCGTCTTGCTGAGCAAGCATTGTAATTTGGGGATTTTGTGTGGGTCAAAGGATTTTTATCTTTTTACACCAATTTTGAATTTTAAATTTAGATATGTATAGGTATCTATATGTACATACTCACCCATACATACAGGGAAGTGTCCAAACATAAACTGGTTTGAATGAATACAGAGAGGTGTCTATACGTGGACAGATGCCTTTGTACATGTATAGGTAGCACCCATATGAACATCTATATACATAGTATTCTATCCATGGAAAAATTAAAAACACGTTTTTTGGCAATTTACACTCTCTCTCTCCTTCTCTTCCTTCTTTGTTTGACCGTTGCATAAAATAGTATTACAAAACTGTGTTTAGTGAGCCTAGCCTTTCTCTCCCAAAGGATCAAAGTCTGTGTACAATCAGATAGAGATCAGAGGTTGTTTTATCTTCAAGGTAAAACACAAGAATCCCTAATTGTACTTCTGTAGGGGGATTTTCAGACCTTAAGGAGAGTATCATCTTCTGATACGACTCAACCTATCTTGGTTCATTTTTTTCAACATCAGTGACAGTCTGTTCCAATAGTTAAAGCTTTATTGTAGAACTTCCTGGGGAAAGTTGTTAAAGCAGAGATGAATTCTTTAAAAGGATGTTCCACCCACAACAATAAGAAACGACTGTTAATCAATAAACAGAGAAATTCTTCTTTAAGATAAAATAGTTTTAACCAAAATCAGACCTAGGAATCCAAACTTCTTCAAGGTCATCCTACATTGTTCTTTTCAACAACTTGTAAGCCTTTCTATCACTATTTCATCTCTCTCTCTCTCTCTCTCTCTCTCTCTCTACTTTAGATTAATGGTTCCTCTTAAGTAAATTGTTGTAGGGCATTCCCAGTGGGTTTCTGAAATACTTGAGAAAAGATAAGTGTGAGGGAGGAGAAGCTGTCTTGAGAAACAATGGCAAATCGTAGCGTGTGAGGGTTAATAAGTTCTGTTTTAAAGTGGGTTGGGTTGATTTTGCTCGAGATTGTCATTTTCTTATTGGGGATTTTTTTTTCTTCAAACATCAAGGTCGCATGGTGTTTGATGTTTTGGTGTTCAATCGTAGTGGCTATGAGAAAGAGTACCCATCACTACTGTAGAAACGCAACCCTAAAACAATGCAGAAGAAAATGGAAAAACAAGAACAAACAATTCATACAAGTTTACGAGGTTAGGCAAGATTGCCTACGTCCTCGGTTAGATGAGATTCTACTTCACTATCAATGGAAAATAGGATTACAGCGCTCGTCCTCACACCTCTCAATATTGCTTGCATTACAGAAAAAGTAAACCTCGCTACAAATATATAACAAAAAATCCTAATCAAGAAAGTACAAAACTTCCCTCAAATAAAAAAAATTTGAGCGGGGGCTGCACCCCCCTACACCCTGCTATGCAAGGGGGCCTCCTGCCCCCTTGCAACCCCCATGGTTCGCTTATCGACAAGCAGGACTTCCGTTCAATTTTGTCGAGACGCCTGCACCAGTACTCCTTAGATTAAACTATGACGGAATGCAAGACATTGTACAACAACAACTACTACATCCTCAAAATGAAATTAAGAGGGAAGCAAGGAAGTTTGAAAGTATTGGCAAAGAGCCAATTCTTGAGAAGAAAATCATTACTAAGTTCAAAGAAAAACCCCTTTCATCATTTTATTTTATTTTTTTTCTTATTATAGTTTCTCCTTGTTTTGGATTGAAGCCATCTTGATGATCTGGTTTTATATTTAGAATTGAAAGGTTAATTAAGTACTCATTCAGGAGCACTTAAGGCAGCTGCCAAAGAATATGCTGCCTCTTGCAAGTCTAAAATTCCATTTTGTGGTTCCTGTGACGAAATATAATCACACAAATTATACTCTGTTGAGTAGTGTGATTTTCTCTATGGTTTTGCATGAAACTTTGAAAAATGAGTGTTTTTTTTTTTTTTTTTTTTTTTTTTTTAATGGTCAATGATGATGGTGCTGCACAATGTATTCCAAGGTACTTTGCAATATCAAATGGTCCGACAGGAAAAAGCTTCGAAGTGATCCTCAAAGATCAAGAAGGTGAAGATAGGTGGTCTTGGCCCGTGCAATTAAGGCAAAAAATAGATGGTCGGGTGCAGTTAAGATCTGGTTGGCATAAGTTTGCAGTTGCGAATCGCCTTAATAAAGATCAACTTTGCATTTTCAGGCTCATTCCTCTGGTAACATGTATGTAATGAATCCTAAATGTTCTTAGAAAGGGTTTCCTTGGAAATATATGTTCTGGTCCTTAAAGAGTTTGGACTCAGTTTACTGATCACCTTCTTTCTGTTCTTTAACCTCTGATGATGATTCCAGACATGAAGATGGGAAGGTGGTCTTTGATGTCACAGTGGTAGACTCTAAAGCTTCAGCTGGGAGAAAATTTCCACCACTGGTTGATATGAGCAGCAAGGATACCCAGATTAAGGAGCCTAGCTAATTATAAACCTTCTTTTGTGACTTCTTTGAAGAATTTTACCCTTGTGCATTCTCTTTTGGTGAGAATTGGTATTTCCTTGGAGGGAAGAAAGCTCTGTTTGGTTGTTGAGAAACATTCAATTGTCCCTAGAAGATGCACTAGTAGGAGCTAGAAACAAAACGGTTTCCCAAACAGCCAAATCTAGCATTATTAGTTCATCATTTAATTACTTCCTGCATATATATCCTTCTAAGTCTGTTGGCGAACAAAGTGCTTAATTTTAATTTTTGTTGTTGCAGTATGTTCCGAGAGAATTTGCAAGGAACAATGATTTACAAGTAAAAAAGTGTTACTACAACATATCCCTGAAAGATCAAAAGGCCAAGACATTGGGGCTGAAACTAATTAAGGTCAAGAATAGCAGCGCGCGCGGCGATGTCTACTTAAGAGGTGATTGGCGTGAGATTCTCCTTGGAGGAAGGGGATACTATCAACTTGCAGCTCACCTCAAATGATGCCATGCACACTATGGAATTTCGCTTGCTTTAAATCTTGTTCCTGGCTTGTCATACATACATCCCAAAACTTTTCCAATGTCTAAATGATGCTATACTTGGATTTAATTCATTTTTTTTGAGCCCTTTTATTTCCATAAATACTACCTCTCTTTCACTGCTTCTCCTGTCAAAGGAGGCTGAGAGTGATGAATCTTCACGTACGTCAACTTCCTTGATCCGTGGATATGGCATCTATTAACTAAGGAGAGAGAAAATAGATGCCATATCTACGGACCAGGGACATTCACGTACATTCACATATGTGAAGATTCACTGGCCTCTAAAAGGCTTATAGCTACAATCAAATATATATATATAAGGATATGGTCATCCCGTTTTGATATATACAACCTGGTACTTGTCATAGGATAACAAATGGGACAATCAGTAACATCAGCATAGGAAGGTAGATTCTTATGAGCAAAGACAGCAAATGGGGTTCACAGGCAAGAAAGCCTAAAGAATATCTTTAGTACCAATACCATCAGCAGTTTTACAGAAAAGGGAAGGATTATAAAGGTCGTTGTTCCTCGATCCTCAGTGACATTTTACGTCAACAACTGAACTGGGTCATTTAGGGAATGGAAGCACAAGTTCATGCACTTAGGGGTCTTTGGCTGGATTCCTATGGCTTATCCTAAAAATTCATCTTCCATCACCTCATAGCTAATCCATCCCATTCATTCTCACATGTATGGAGGGAAGTGCAAATAGCTTTTACAAAAAGAAAAAATCTAAATGAACATAAGGAAGTAGATAAAAAAGGGCAGAAAAAAAAAAAGGTTTAAGTTTTTACATGCATCCAATGAAAACTTCTACATAAGCATGTCCAAATAAAGTCCGCAAGAGAGCTCATGCTCTATCGGTGCCTGATCCTCCGAGCCCAAGCTCGAGTTGTGCTATCCTCACCTAAAGCTGTGTAATGATCTCTACTTGATCCTACATGGCCTTTGGAGATAGATGTTAATGACTTAAGATATTATGGAATAATTCTTCATTAATCTTTGACATGTAGGATTTATTTTCTTATTTGTTCCAATTGACCATTGATTAGGTTTTATTATGGAAACTCAATATTTGATTTGATTGCAAATTATCTTGGATTCTATTAAGGATATCCACCATATTAGTTTGGTTGCAAATAGGGAAGACTTGCTCTCTAATTGATTGGCCTACCTTAATGGGAGATAGGCATTGTGTTATTAAAGGAGACTAGGTCTCCCCTTGTATAGTAACATATTAATCTCAACCATTAGAGAAGTGTATTGAGAAAATACCAAGGAAAGAAACCTACCTCCAAGAAGAAGAAGAATATTGGTCATTCGTGCAAGGATGACATCAATGGTTGCATCAAGCTCCGCTGGAAACAACTCGCTATCGACAGTGAATGGTATGTCGTTTCCCCTCTTGTATTGAAATGGTTCATAGTGTATTGGCAAGATCATTTATTATGATTTAGGAATTATTATGTTTTAAATTCTATCAGTGGTATCAAAGCTTTGGTTTGTCAATAGGTTATGGATCGTTTTAAAATTAAGATCAACCATGAAAGTATTATTTGATTGGAATAATTTTAAATTATTTATTATTGGGTGAACACCATTAAAGAGATTGAAATCAACCATGCCATAGGTTGAAATCAACCATTAAAGAGGCTGTAATAATTGATGAAGGTTCTATTCATATGATTTGGGTTGAGATTGAGATGGAGACTTTTCCATCATAATGTATATTTGGTTGGATTTTCTAAATTCTTTTAATGATATAAGTATTGAGCTTTTCTTATTTTATTTAAGGGAGAGGGATAGGTATGCTAGCCAGTTACCTTAGAATCTTGCGTGCTAGCGGGATTTTAACCGTAGGATATGATGATCTTAACTAAAACCATTGGATGGGAAAAAAAATCCCTAAACCTTCAATGTACGTTGTTACACATTGTTTTTAGTTTTCCTCTACCTCTCTCCCTTCCCTTGCAATTTCTCAGACCTGACATCCCTCTCTCTCTAGCACTTCCGCTCCGCTCAGGCCCTTCGCCTTGATACCTACAGCAGCCCCTTTGCCGCTTCATCCACCTCCAATAATGTTAAAGTATCACTTCTCCCTCCAACAATGTTGAAGTGTTTTATTTCTCAGAAAAAAATAAACCCTAACCATAAACCGACAGTTGCAACCTCAACAAAGAAGAATCTTCAATCTCGTAATCGGCGTATCGATCGACACAGATTCCTTCCATTGATTTGTATGATAGTTCTTCTGCATGAAGTTTTTTCTTTAGCTTTTTGTAAAGAAAGTGAAAGGAGAAGGGACTATGGACGAACTGTTATGAACTGAAAGTGGGACTTGATTGACATACCCAACCACTTCATTTGGAACACCATGATTGGTTTTTATTTTTCTTCATTTCGTTTAGTTAACCCAACAATGAACATGAACTAGAAAGTAGTGTTGGATTTATTGAATTTTATTCTCCAAATTTTCAAATTTTGAACATTTGAAGCTCTTTGACATAGGCCTTTTAATCCCCTTTTCTGTCCCATTGTTGCTGCAGAGTGTTGATTCAACTATGATAAATGTAACCCAACAAATATTAAAAATAAAGATTGACATAATTGTGGAAGAGAGTGAGAGTTGGAATCGGGGTTGGAGTCGGAGTCGGAGAAGAAGAGGGAGAGGGAGACGGAGACGGAGAAGAAGAGGGAGCCGTAGAGAAAGCAGTTGTGGACAACTTATGTAGAACAACAGGTATAGATGGATGAGATCATTTATGTCTGAGACGGTCAACAGGTGCTAGTATTCCTAATTCCAATGTAACCCACTAGCATTCCCACACTTTTCCCTTTTATTTAAATAGTGATGGGTTAGGTTTTTTTTTTTAAGCGATTTGGATATGGGTTTTAGCCCATATAATATTTAATTGAAATAAAAAATTGATTTAAACCCATTATTGTAACCTATTAAGCTCAATAGTCCATTAAAGAGGCTTATTTGATTCAAAACCAAAACATATTGAACCAAAGTAAATCAAATCAAATAGTGAACCAAAATAGGTTGGACTGAATCAGATCAAATTGGACCGGGTTGACCCATGACCAAGCCCTGCTTTTTAACCCCTTCGGGTCAGCCGGCTACCCACCGGAATCAGCTGCCGTCGTCAACTTTTCGGCGTTGACCGAAATATTCCGACAAGATTCTGTTTTTAAAAAAGAAAAACCTTTTGTGAATTGAAATAGAAATTTACCTATAAATCTATTTGTTTTGATTTATATATATTTCTGTTTTTGTTTCAAGAAACAGTTTTCTGTTTTCTGTTATGGAATAGTTTTCTGTTTCTGTTCTGGAATAGTTTTCTGTTTCTATTCTTTATGTCATAAATTTTTTTTTAACATGTGTTTTATTTATTTGTGTTCTATTTATGTTAGTGTATGTTTTCTATTTCTATTTATGAAAACAAATATATTTATGCGATGAAACTTTAAGTAATAAGAAAATATATATTAGGGACACAAACTTAATCCTTTTGTGATGAAATTATCTATAGAATCATTAAATAACCACTTTCGTTGTGATTATGTATTCATTTAGAATCTGATTTTGATTCCGTCTTTTCCTATATTTGCTATTATGGGAGAACTTTATGATAACATATTAATGACCCTAGTTGCATTAAACTTTGGGATAGTTAAATTAATAGTTTAATGATGTTATAAATTATTAGATGTTGAAATTTTAGGAATAAAACTAAGAAAACTAGTGATTCGATTTCTGCCAAAGCGGATCAATCATGAAAATTTAAGGTGATTGAACTAAAAATAAATGTATCCAAACATCATTAAATAAATGACATCATAAAACCTTATTTTAAGGCATTAATGACATTCACATGGTTGAGAAGAGTGGGAGTATCCAAAGGTACACACTTCTCTCAATTGTGTTGAATTTTACTGTTAGCCTAAAATATAAGTGAAATTTTATCCCATAATTATTATAATTAATTTAGCATATTAGGTCATGCAATTAGGTTGAACGGGAGTATCCAAAGGTACACGTTTCATCGTGGTTGTGATGGCCATAACCGTTAACCCTAAACGTAACTGTGATAACATCAAATTAAAGATAAAACTATAAGACATTATGATGAATCATTAGTCTAATAGTTGGGTTGGAATGAAAGTGTCCAAAGGCATACATTTTTTGCTTGACTGTTTAGATAGATTTCTAGTCATATTTAGTACTATTTGTGATTCCGTTATAAACAAGAACAAGATTATTATGTATTCTTCAATTTATATCATATTTGGAATCATATTCTTGTAATTTCTGATTCTATTAATGATTGTTTATTATTTTTATTTTAGTTTCTATTAGTTTGGAAGACTATTTATGAAAGAAATAAGTATAAATTGATGTATGTATGCAATGTTAAGAACTCTTTATGTTGAATGTATGCTAAGTGAAAGTACATCACCATTGAAGTTAAAATAAGTATAGGACATTAATGATTATGCAATTAAGTTGAATAGGAGTATCTAAAGGTACACATTCTTCTTAGTTGTATGGATTATATCTTTGGTTCTAGACTTAAAGAGTGATATATATATATATATATTTCAATTAAAAGAGTTTAAGATATTAATAATCGTGCAATTGGGTTGAATGGGAGTATCCAAAGGTATACATTCTTTTTAGTTGTATGGATTATATATTTTAGTCCTAGACATTATTGTGGGATACATTCAATTTAAATTGAAATCATATAGGGATTTAGAGCATTAATGATCATATAGTTGGGTTGAATGGGAGTATTCAAAGGTACACATTCTTCTTAATTGTATGGATTGTATTGTTTGCTCTATACATAAAAATATAATAGATTCAATTTAAATGAAAAATTTATGGTCTTATGATGATTATTATATAACAGTCAAAGATTGAATGAGAACATCCAAAAGTATACATTGTTGAATGACTGAGTTGATCTATATTCAAAAGCCTAGAGATCAAGATAGAATGTGAGTATCTAAATGTATGTCTTTCTTGATCATTTAAATGCCTTAAATATTTTTGCCCTAAGGATGACTTGTAGGTGTCTTCTAATATCTATGAAGTGAACCACTAGCATGTTACTATCTCGATCCCGAAGGATAGATTGTAATGATGCAATAGGTTGCTTTATTACCGTTAAAACTCAAAGGCTAATATTATAGTAGACATGTGTTATTTATTTCTCTTTAATAAGAATTCTATCTATCATGTTCCCTATAATAAATCATTCATTGCTTAGATTATGTTAAATTTATTTTCTCAAAAGTTTGGACCCTTTAAGATCTATCATTATATAAACGAAAGTGGAACTTAGATTAGATCCTAAGAATGTGTGTCCAAAATAAATTGAGACTGAAGTAAAATAAAAAATGAATGATTCTCTACACATTAGAATATAGAAAATTACACCTAGAAATATAGTGAATCCTTCACAAAGATTTTAAATTTGATAATGGGAAGTGATACTTCCAGAAAGAATGTTAGATAAGGATTGGTTTGAAAAAAATAAGTAATAATGTAAATCCTTGTATGTTTTCAAACCAATATTAACTAATCTCTTGTGATGTTTGAAAGATTCACTAGGGTGTTATTGTTAATCTTCCATGTAAGAATACCTCATGATATTGAATCCAAAAAAAATGTGGGAGTAGAGTCTAATTGAATTTAAAAGAATGTAGAGTAAAGTCTAGTGAAAACCTGATAGATGCTAGAGTTCGAGTAATTGATACTCGTAGACTCATTATTGATAATGGATTCCAAGCAGACCTTATGAATACTCTATATGTTCTAAACTTATCTGTACTTGACTCTGTCATGTACAACTTTAATTTGGTGAATAAAGTTGTAATGTTTGTAAAGATAATAATCTAATTTATACTAAATATTTATATAGTGATCTTTATAAAATTATTTTGGATTATATTTCTTTTTTAGAAACTCTCTTCTTACTTTGTATATAAGTGTTGGATCAAAACATGAATCCAACAATGTTGATTCCTCGCCCTTATAACATAAATGCTTAGGTCATATATCTAGACCTAGAAAAGAGAGATTATTGAAGGAAAGAATAATGTCAAATCTTGACTTCACTAATTTCACTATTTGCTTAGATTACATTAAAAAAAAATATAAGCAATCTAAGTAAAATATAGTAACTGTTATAAAGATTATTGTATTTATCCAATTCTTTAAGATGAAGGGTATAACTCCCCAATACATAATTCTTGGTACACTTGGCAATGCAGAAGATGCAATCGTACCCTTATGAAATTGGTACGTAGCATGATAGGAAAATACTTCATTGTTTGAATTTCATAAAATAAAATTTGACCTTAAAATCATAAATTATTATTTTATGGGTAATTATTAGTGGTCAAATTGCTGTATCTTTGAAAGCACTCGTAATACCAGAATTGTGTAAATATGAATAGCTAGATTTTTAGAGGATGATAAAATTAGTGAGAGTGAGAAACCATGTAATGTGGTGTTTGAGAAATATCAGATTTCGCTACTGATGTTTGTATATCATTATAGTATTGTTCCACAAACTATTAAAAATAATCATGTGAATAAACTATGAAAGATGTAACACTCTATGATGTAGTTATCACAAAGAATACTATGAATATTCTTCAACCAAGATTTATGTTGGTCCTTTGAAAGTTAAGAGGTCTGCTATTCCGGATGGTTGTATAGTATATCTCCAAGAATCAGAGTTCGATATTAGAATCAAGAATGACATAATTTTCACATGCCATTATGATGTAGATTTTCTTCACAGTGGATAGTTGCCATAAAACATGAGATGAAATCAGTTAGTAACAACGATGTTTGGGAATTCATTTAAACTACCTAAGAATTTAAGATGATTTGTTAGATGTATTTAAAACTAATCACGACTCGAAAGATAATAGTGAAAGATATAAAGCCAGACTAATTGTAATGATTTCACTCAAAAAAAAAAAAAAAAACAGGGCATTGATTACTATGAAAACTTCTCTCTTGTTTCTAAGAAAGATTATCTTATGACCATTTTAGCATTAGTGGTTTCTTATGACCTGAAGCTTCACCAAATGGATGTGAAAAGTTTATTCTCGAATAAAGACTTAAATGAGAAAATCTACATAAACATGTATAAAGAATTTAATAAATAAGGAAGATTTAGTGTGTATATAAATATATGTAAGAAATTCGTATACAGGGTTAAACAAGCTTCCTAATAGTGGTATATATCATATTTAACCACATTTTCTTTTATTTCCTTCAGATTTGTTGTGAACATCTTTATAGATGTATATATCTGAAACTCAGTGAGAGCATGCTTATATTTCTGATTTTGTATATGAATAATCTTATTTAGATGAGCAATAGAAAATTGTTTCTCTTAAGAACTTATAAATGCAAGATATATGTTTAGCTTCTTTTGTTATCGACTTAAAAATATATTATCATATATCTCGTCAATTATCTAGGCCATCACAAGAAACCTATATTAATAAAGTTTAGAGGGATACAATATATAGATTTGTTGATCAAGTGTTGTATCTATAATATAATATGATAAAATTGATTTAAGGTAGTGCCCATAGAATATTCAGAATGTATATAATATTTTAGCACTCGTCATGACATTAGTTCCATAATGGGCAACTATGTGATTGAAGGTAATAAGATACCTTTAGGAAACTAAAAATTACATGCTTACCTATAGAGGATCTGATTATTTGGAAGTGATCAAATATAAGGACTCTGATTATGTATGATGTCTCGATGTAGAAAGTCTATATGTAGACATGAGTTTTTACTAAATGGTGAGGCAGTTTCTTTGAAGTTTAAGAAGCATTATTGACTATTTACTTTTATTTTGAAAGCAGAGTTCGTGGCATACTTTGAGGCCACATGTATAGCAATATTATCATTATCTTAGGACTTCCGGCTATTGACGCCATTTGGAATCGCTGAGAATATATTGAGACAATATTACAACTGTGAATTACTCCAAGAATAATAAGCATTTTTGTAAAGAAATTTTTTTTTAAAGTTTAATACGGTTTTATAAATGTAATTCAGAAACAAGAGTGCATATTGTATATATCATGACCAATATGATGATTATGATTAAGGCATAAGTGCACCAAAGTCTTACATAGACTGATAAATGATACATAACTGATACTGTGATTATGGAAGGAAGTGTGTCAACTGATAAATGATACATAACTACCATAGTTCCTATCAATAGTTTCATTCATTCAAGGTATTATTGAATGTGACCAACGGATAAGGTGTTTTATTAAAATGGCCACATTGAGTTGCTTTCTAAAATTGTTGGAATCCAAGAATTGTCATTTTAACAAATAAATCTTTTAACTTGTTTTTCATAAATAAAACCTGGGTTGCTGTGAACTGGTCAAATGGTTTAAGTGGGAGATTATAGGATTTATTTCCTTATTTATCCCAATTGACCATTAATTGGGTTCTATTATGGAAACCCAATATTTGATTTGATTGCAAATTATCTTGGATTCTATTAAGGATACCCATCATATTAGTTTGGTTGCAAATATGAAAGACTTGCTCTCTAATTGATTGACGTACCTTAATGGGAGATAGACATTGTGTTATTAAAGGAGACTAGGTCCCCCCTTGTACAGTAACGTAGTAATTTCACCCATCAGAGAAGTGCATTGAGAAAATATCAATGGGAGAAACCTACCTCTAAGAAGAAGAAGAAGGTTGCTCATTCGTGCAAGAATGACATCAATGGCTGTATCAAGCTCCGTTGGAAACAACTCACTATCGACGGTGAACGGTATGTCATTTCCTCTCTTGTATTGAAATGGTTCATAGTGTATTGGCAAGATCCTTTATTATGATTTAGGAATTATTATGTTTTAAATTCCATCATGACAATCATGATAGATATAAATACAAGCGTGTAATATAAACTGATGCAAGTGTGAAATACATGGAAATCTAATATATGTACATGATAAGAATCCATGTGAGAATGGTAAGGTGAGTCATAGGAATCCTTGCATGGATGGTAATATGAATCATTGAAATCCTTATGTGGATGGTAAAATGAGTTATGAGATCCGTATATGTCTGGAAAGATATTATTCGGTTGATACACCCCCTCAAGGTGATTCAATGCACTAAATCTTTATTTTCTCCCAGAGGAATTGAAACCGTGTTGTAGAGACCTTTAGTCGTGATATCGACAATTTGATCTATGGTGGAGATGAATTGAACCTGGAGCTCCCATTTGGCCATCTTGTCATGCACGAAATGGAAGTCTATTTCAACATGCTTTGTACGTGCATGAAAAAACTGGATTGACCGACAGATTTTTAGCCCCTATATTATCACAACATAAAATGGGAGCATGAGGTAAGCGAAAACCAAGCTCACCAAACAAGGATTGTAGCTAGGTAAGCTAAGCTGAAGCATCATCAAGGGCCTTGTACTTAGATTCTGTGGATGACAAGCCATAATCTTATTGTTTCAAGAAGATTAAGAAAAAAGATTATCACCAAGAAAGATAGCATATCCTCCGGTTGATTTCCGATCATCAAAGTTACCAGCCTATTCAGCATTCGAGTAGGCTTGCAGTTGCAAGGTAGTAGACCTATTGAGAAGTAGCCCATGTGTGCTAGTTTATTTTAAATAACAAAAAATGTGTTTGACATGGGACTAGTGATCTTCAGTTGGGGCATGCACGAACTGACATGCACGGTTGGCAACATAAGCCATGTCAGGATGTGTAAGGGTGATGGATTGAAGAGCCCCAACAATGGACCAATAACAAGTCACATCAGCAAGACAAACAACCCCTATAGCCGACAACTTTCAATGGTAGAAATTGGTGTTTGAACTGGTTTACACGCAGTCATTGCCACTCTTTTCGAAAGACCAAGTATGTATCAGTGTTGAGAGAGAAGTATGCCTCAGAAGTCTGGAAGGGCTTTAATTCTCAGAAAATAATGCAATGATCCCAAATCTTTAATGGAAAACTCTGAGGAAAGAGTCTGAATGATCAAAACGTGGATAGTCACCGTACCACGGTGATAAATGAAGAGTGAGGGATTCATTTGGGAGGCCACATATTTAAACTTGACTAAAAATTGTGAGAGATGATGGAACCAAGCACGAGGGGCCTATTTTAGGACATATAAGGAGTGTCGGAGGCAACAAACATGATTGGATTTAGTGGGATCCTCAAACCTAGTGAGTTGTAGCATATAGACCACCTCATTTAGTGTGCCATGAAGAAGGGGATTACTTACAACCCACTACCTAATTTTCCAACCCTTGGAAATGATAGATGATAAAATGGTACAAGATTGAATGTCTTAGTATAATCGATCCCTTGTTGTTGCCAAAATCCTTTGGCGTTGAAGTGAGCCTTATTTCACTCTAAGGAACCATCAACTTTTCGCTTTACTCAATATACCCATTTGCATTCAAACGAATTCATATTAGGGTGGTAAGGAACTAATGATCAGGTGCCATTTTGCAATAAATCGTTAAATTCTTCTATTATAGCTGCACGCCAATTAGGAATGTGGTTAGCCTGTGTAAAACATGTAGGCTTTGTAATGGGGTTAGGGGATGCTATATTAATATTGGGATTGGTACATGGGAGAAGTTCTATTAGATGGCCACATAAGGTGGGAGGGAGAGGGAGAATAGGGGGTGGTAACATATGGGTCCATTAGAGATGTAGTTTTAGCAGGTATAGGGGAAGGGGGAAGAAATAAACCAGAGTTAGACCCAGGGGAGATGTTGATGTAGCCCAAGCTTGGCTACTGGAAACAATAGGACCGGGAGAGTGACTTGCACACTCTGAAACTCAGCGACAACCACAAGCAGAAATTCTAGTTCTATACCTGTTCAGGAAAATAGTCGTAACTTACTCAATATAGGTCAAAATGACCTGATATTAAAGCTAAAATTTCGAGGACTCTTTTTTCTACAAATTTTATGTTTTGGGTTTTCTCAGATAAGTAATCTAAAAGGGTGAAAATTGGGGTGGAAGAGAGAGAACATGAATAGGAAAAATTCTAGGATTGGGTAGAAAATGAAAGAAAATATTGAATCTTCAATGGTTGTTCTTCCAGGCCTTTAAAGAAAACCAATGACATCAATTCTTCTAGATTGATGGTTACCACTCTTCAAGGATGCAGACTTGAGAAAAGCTCCTACTCTTCAAGGAATGAGTAAAAACTCTTTAAGGTTTTCAAGGTATGAACTCTTCAAGGTTCAAGGGAATTGCACTTAGGAAAAATTTCATTTATCAATAATCTATGTATATTCTACAATAGATTTGATAGCCTCATATAGGCAAGCAAAAAAAAAAAAAAAAACTACTACAAAATCCCAACCCTTGATTGCAATTGATTTTCTATGATTGAGATTACACATAAAAGGTTAAGTCAAATCTAGAAACTAGAAGCTAATAAAAGCAAAATATTTCCAATATTTGTTGTTGTCCCAATGTGCCTTGATGCAAGATCCAATGAATTAGTATGTTCCAAGGGTCCTTGACGCAAGATCCAATGAATTAGTATGTTCTAACGGTCCTTGATGCAAGCTCCAATGAATTAGTATGTTCCAAGGGTCCTTGATGCAAGCTCCAATGCATGGGAAATGGCAGAGTCAAAGATGGGAGACTTGGACTGATTCTTGGTCTTGGGCTAGACTTTATGTGTTGGTCGGCCTGCATCACTCTCCCATTCTTTAAAAGAATTCATCCTTAAATTCTCACCCACCCTAAAATGTCCTCGTGCGCCACTAGGATTAGATGGGAATAAGATAGCATCTCCATTTGATTTGTTGAATGCACAAAACTGACTATGCAATTTGGTCATAAGTTGGTTGATCGTCTCCATTTTGATATACATAAACAAAATTGGTTTAAATATGTCATTTTTAGTTTGATCATATAACACATCCATATTTGGTTTGTTGATATCGCTTATGATGCAAACAAACTTAACTCTAAATGAAGACCTAGACATCTCCAAAAATGGATCAGCATACTCAACTTGAGGAACCGATGAACTCTTTGTCATATCTATCATGATGAACTTTGTCATCACCATTGACTCCTTCATGTGAGAATTTGAAAAAGAATCATTAGACACAAGAAATAATTCATGGTCTTCAAGTACACATTCTGAAACAAATTCTGATTCAAGTATTTCAAAACTTCTATCTTCATTGACTTCCTCATCCGGGTACTCATTGTACTTGGGAGGTTCTCTGAAATCAACCTGGATATTAAAGTGATCATCTTCGATAACACTTGGCTTCGATTGAACTTTATTTGGTGAAGTGTAATCACTTGCCTCAGAAATAATAGATGAACAGTTCAAAAATTTCTATCAATTGAAATCAATTTCGAGAATTTTGGTCTGTTGTCATTGATGCTTCTTGCACGAACATATTTTTAACTCTTTGAAAGATTGAAAGTAAGTTTTAAATGTCTCCTTAATAGGATCTCTGACCATCATGGAGTTTTCTTCAAATGTTCAATCTCAAGAATCAAGTCAACCACTTGGTGCTGAAATTGTAACATCTCGACCTCAAAAGCTAATTTAGCAATATGTTATCGATGTTAAAAAATTTCATCTCTACCCCTTGTTTGAATTGAAGGTATGACTCTCTCCTCAAATCTCTGATACCAAATGATGTAATCTCCCTCACGGGATTGCTCGAATACAAAGATCGAGAGAGTAAACTTTGTAGATAAAACCAATTCCGGACAGAATGACCTTCTGCTAGTAATTTAGGGATATATCTCTACTTTGATATCGAATTGGGGTGATTCAAATTGAAAATTAAAGATGAGAAGTGGGGCTAAAACCTTTGTGAAATAATAATTGTTAAGATTATGGATGAAAAATGAATTAAAAGGGATGTCAAGTTACTACACTTGCACAGTCCGAATCTAAAAATAATTGCTTCAAAAATTCAACTCTTCTAGGTTGGATCTTCGAGGGGTGTGACTTCAACTCTTCGAGGTTGAAGGCCAGCTCTTTTAGGCTGATTGAAAATTCAATCTCTTCAAGAATAGGTGAAACACAACTTGATTTCATAAGAAGAACTTTTCGAGGTTCCTAAGAAGCTTTGAGTAACTTTAAAATTTTTCTTTGATTCAATTGTCTTGTCTTGTCTTTACAACTCAAAATGTGTCCTCTTTATATCAAACTACAACCTTTAACCTAGGAGACTACAATAATCTTTTAGAATTTCAAGTTGTGACATGGACCAATCACAAAATATATTAAAAAATAAAATCTCAATAGAAATCTTAAAAATAGAAAATGTAGTTGAGGTCTTCCATTTGTTGAAGTCTCTCATGCTTTGATTTAAGATTTGAGGTCTTCCAATGCCTTGATGCAAGACTCAATACTTTAATTCTTGTTCTAAGATGAGTAGTGACTTCCAAGTAGGCTTTCTTTGTAGCTTTCAATGGAAGAGAAGCTTCTTGACTTAGCGAAGAGCAAGAAGAGCTTAAAAGAATCTCTTAGGGACTCCTAATGGTGGATTTGGCAAAAAGTGTTTTAACCCTAAAAGCTCCTATGATATCTCAATCGTTGATTCCATTTTACTTTTTACAGCTGAGATTGAACATTTACATTGCATAATAAATTTAAGAAATATTAATCATGGGCTAAAGTAAATCCTAGGCCTTAGGCTAAACTTCATGTGTTGCTCAGGCCTGCATCATTCTCCCATTCTTCAAAAGAATTTATCCTCGAATTCTCGCCCACCCTAAAATGTCTTCGTGCGCCACCAGGATCAAATGGGAACAAGATAGCATCTCCATTTGATTTGTTGAATGCACAAAACTGACCATGCAATTTGGTCACGGGGTGGTTGATCATCTCGATTTTGATATATATGAACAAAATTGGTTCATATATGTCATTTTTAGCTTGATCATATAACGCATCCATATTTGGTTTGTTGATATTGCTCATGAGACAAACAAACTTAACTCTAAGTGAAGGCGTAGACATCTCCAAAAATGGATCAACATACTCAACTTGAGGAATCGATGAACTCTTTGTCACATCTATCATAATGAACTTTGTCATCACCATTGCCTCCTTTCATGTGGAAATCTGAAAAAGAATCGTTAGACACAAGAGATAATTCATGGTCTTCAATTACACATTCTGAAGCAAATTCTAGTTTAAGTATTTCAAAACTTCAATCTTCATTGACTTCCTCATCCTAGTACTCATCGTACTTGGGGGGCTCTCTTAATTCAACATGGATATTAAAGTGATTGTCTTCGATAACACTTGGTTTAGATTGAACTTTGTTTGGTGAAGTATAATCACTATCCTCAGAAATGATAGATGAATTGTTCAAAATTTCTCCATCGATTGAAATCGATTTTGAGAATTTTGATTTTTTGTCATTGATGCTTCTTGCACGAACATATTTTTTACTCTTTGAAATATTAAAAACAATCTTGATATGTCTTCTTAATCGAAATTTTGAACGACGTGAAGTTTTCTTCAATCGTTTAATTTTAAGAATCAAACCAACCACTTGATGCTGAAATTGCAACATCTTGACCTCAAAAGCTAATTTAGCAATATGTTGTTGATGTTGAAAATTAACATCTCTATCCCTTGTTTGAATTGAAGGTATGGTTCTCTCCTACAAAGCTCTAATATCAAATGATGTAGCCCAAGATTGGCTACTGGAAACAATAGGACTGAGAGAATGACTTGTACACGCTGAAACTCAGTGACAATCACAAGCAGAAATTCTAGTTCTGCACCTTCTCATGAAAATAGCCATAACTTACTCAATATAGGTCTGAATAACCTGGTTCTAAAGCCAAACTTTTGAGGATTCTTTTCTCTACAAACTTTGTGTTTTAGGTTTTCTCAGATAAGCAATCTAACAAGGTGGAAATTGGGGTGGAAGAGAGAGAACGTGAATAGGCAGAATTTTAGGATTGGGTAGAGAAAGAAAGAAAAGATTGAAACTCAATGACAATCACAAGCAGAAGTTCTAGTTCTGCACCTTCTCAGGAAAATAGCCATAACTTACTCAATATCGGTCTGAATAACCTGATTCTAAAGCCAAAATTTTGAGGATTCTTTTCTCTACAAAATTTGTGTTTTAGGTTTTCTCAGATAAGCAATCTAACAAGGTAGAAATTGGGGTGGAAGAGAGAGAACGTGAATAGGCAGAATTCTAGGATTGGGTCGAAAAAGAAAGAAAAGATTGAATCTTAAATGGTTGCTCTTCCAAGCCTTCAAAGAAGATCAATGACCTAAATTATTCTAGATTGATGGCTATAATTCTTCAAGGATGCAGACTTCAGAAAACCTCCTACTCTTCAAGGTTTTCAAGGTATGAACTCTTCAAGGTTCAAGGGAATTGCACTTAGGTAAAATTTCATTTATCAATAATCTATGTATGTTCTACAATAGATTTGATAGTCTTATATAGGCAAGCAAAAGAAAATCGAAAAAAAAAGCTACTACGAAATCCCAACCCTTGATTGCAATTGATTTTCTACGATTGAGATTACACATAAAAGCTTAAATCAAATCTAGAAACTAGAAGCGAATAAAAACAAAATATTTTCAATATTTGTTGTGGTCCCAATGTGCTTTGATGCAAGCTCCAATGAATTAGTATGTCCCAAGGGTCCTTGATGCAAGCTCCAATGAATTAGTATGTTCCAAGGGCCCTTAATGCAAGCTCCAATGTATGGGAAACGACAGAGTCAAAGATGAGAGACTCGGACTGGTTATTGGTCTTGGGCTAGACTTCATATGTTTGTCGGCCTGCATTAGATGTAGAGGGGGAGGGAGAAGGGAAAGGGAAAGGGAGCATTGATGGTGAGGGAGGTAAGGGAAACGTAGAGGATACTAGAATTTTGGGTGAGGGTGAAGAACATGTATTGATGGGGGCAGCATCCCAAGGGGAGGGGATACGGGGAGTGGGTGGAGGACCCAATATGGAGGGTTTGGCAAATGGAAAAGACGTTTCGTCAATGCGTCATGTATAGGTTCAATGGGAAACCAAATTTATACAGCGAAAACCCACATGGGATGGATTGTACCCAAGAAATACATAGGGGGAGGAGTGGTATTCTATCATATGCCTATTGTAAGGCCAAAGAAATGGAAAACATAGGCACCCAAAAACCTGAAGAAATTTGTAGTCTGGTACTTTATTGTGCACAAGTTGACAGGGGGAGATGTTGCTAGTGATGCGAGAACCCAAGGGGGTAGCACAATTGGTGAGCAACGAACTTGGTACGAGCTGTAAACTCAGACGTCCTAAGTTCGACTCCCACTAGGCACACCTTGGGCCACTCACACAGGGGGTGTTTAATGCTTTTAAATTTACTTTCAGTGAAATTTTAATGGTTCTCATTCAACCTCGGTATAACCAGGTAGATGCGGTTGTGGGGTCAGTATGGGTCCGTGGGACTAGTCAAGCCGAAGGCTTGGATACCTGTCGTTAGCAAAAAAAAAAAAAAAAAAAAAAAAAAGTGTATTATTTGCAGATGGGATGCCATTTCTACGTAGAGTTCAAGGACGCATTGTAAAACTCATGCTAAGCAACAATGAGTGAAGATCGGATCAGGTTGAGCGAGGAGGAGGGAATGATATCCCTCAATCCGTCTTCAGAGCACGAAAAATATGATAATAAAATCATATCCCATATTTCTTGACTTCTAATCTTTCCAATCACAAGAAGGAAAACTTCCTCGAAAATGGATGAGATAAGCTAGCTCATGAGCATGGAGTCTTGTTGCTTCCATACAGCAGCAACGGTTGGATCAATAGGGCAAGGAACGGAACCATCGAGATGGCCATAGAGATTCTACCTATGGAGAAAGGGGATGAGCTGGGTCTGCCAAAACAAAAAATTTCTTGGATGTTAGCTTTAGAGAAATAAAATGGTGAGCTTGGTTAATAGAAGGGGAGGGAGAGGGTGGTGGGGCAAGAGATGATGGAGAGAAAGTGGTGTAGCACTGGTAGGAGATTTCGTTTTTAGCACATGAGAAGGGAGGGAGATAGAGAGGAGAGAGACGCAAACCTAAGCCTTGGAAGTTGGTGGCATGGGGAGGGGGGGGGAGGAATGGCACATTGGAGCTTTTTGGCTTATGTACCGTAATGACTAAGATATCGTGGAAATAATTCTTCATTAATCTTTGACAATCAGGATAGACAATAGTTGTCTAGCAACATTATGGGAAATTAACTTCTCTATCAGGATTAGGGAGGAAGCAGAGCCCACGGTGGTTGCACCTACAAAGCAAGGGATGTGAGACCTAGAAACTGAGGGCACCAAAGTACCAAGCTAGGACATTGACCTAACACTCACTCCCTCAAGTACCATGCTAGACCATCAGATCATGGAACAATACCCGAGAGTGGGTCAATCGAGCTAGGCAGCTCGTGGTCCTGATCAGGAACTCGGACCCTGGAATGGATTCCAAACAACTGGTAAAGATACATACTAATAATTGCAAAGGAAGGTGGAAAGTCTGAGTACTGGACCACCATTTCTCCCCTAGAACTCAGATGACATCAACATCTAGTTTGCGGGCATTCCAGTCTCTAAATTATGGGAACTTTA
>NC_056559.1:20813718-20833041 GCF_013358625.1 Macadamia integrifolia
CACACATTAGTAAAAATTAGGGGAAATTACCTAGATCCACTAGATAAGAAAATAAATTACAAAATAAGTAGGTTTCAAATTTATTTTACAATTAACTAGTTTTAACTTTGAAAATATTTACTCAATCCCCAAAATTAGTTATTGCTCGTGTGGTTCAAAAAAAAAAAAATTAAACTTCCTAAAATACCTCAACCTCAATTCTTTTATTTTTATTCAATTCATTTTTAATCGCATGTGAGACCTACTTCCTCCTACCCTCTCCTCTTCCGCCTCTTCTCCTTCCTTCTCCACAAAGGCCACACCCTCCATCCTTCAGAATCAAGAGACGGGTGGGATGGATGGCCAGAAAAGAATAACATTGTTTATACCTATAAACAAAATTAGGTATAAATTATATAAAATAATTACCCTTGTGGTGGTGAGGATGTGGTTGCAATTGGGTTTCACCTCACATATTGGGACAAGAAATTGTGTCTCTGGTGAAGGGAAGAAGGCAGACCGAGCATCATTCATGGCAGTTGCAGACGCATTCCAGAAAGGAGTGTAGTTGGAGAAGTGCAATTGATTAGTAAAGGGTTGATGCAGCTTTGGCGGTGAAGTTTTCAGGAAGGGTGAGAATTTAGGCCAAGATGGTGACAGTGAGGGCAACGACAATGTGAATTCACCGGTGTTAATGCAATAGCTTGGAGATGGATTGTTAATGGATCGATGAGTCTCAAAGGGGAATCTTTGATGTTGATGGAGTTGGGTCTCTAGTGGATCAAATAAACCTTGTACTTCAAATCTTGCCGAAGTGGAAGATGATGCCTAGTTCAAATCTTGCCAAAGTGGATGGTCCGATGTGCTTTATACCAGTCCTCATTTTGCTGTTGTTTTTGAATCTCAACTCAATTGGGATCTACCTCATGTGAGGAACCACTAGGCATGCTACCATCTTCCTTTTGTTAGAATATTTCATGTGGGCTTTTATTAATTGGGATTTTTGTATTTTAATAAAATCAAGCTAATTATATGGTCTAATTAAGTGAAACATACGAGCTTTAATTAATTTAATATGGGCTGGATATTGTAGGCTTTAGTTAACCATTGGACTTGTGATTAGTGGATTCATTGGAAAACTTTACAAATAGAGAGCTAGGCCCCTCCTCTAGCCTTAATCTTATTCACAACGTACATTTTGGAGAGAGGGAGAAAGAGAAAGAGATAGAATTTCTTGTGACTTCTTCCCTTGTGTGTTTAGGTTCCTCATCTAGCCAATGATCATAAGGGAATAGAGGAGAAGTACGTTGCTATGTGGATTAGAATGTTTTCTGTTACGCTTTGCTTTACTATGGATCCCAACCAAGGTACGTTTTTATTGATTATAGTTTATGTCCCATTGTTCTTGGTGTTCTCAATCTATCTATGGTGATTTATGGGTCTAAGGATTATATCTTGTGGAGAGATTTTAATCCTACATGTGGTATCAGAGCCACCATAGATTAGGCTTAGAACTAAAATTATGTTTTCAAGGGATAGATTAAAGTTTTTGAATTGAATCCAATGATTACGAGTGATTAGGTTTAAAACCCTAATCAAATTTATGAGTGATGGATTATAGTTTTTAGATTGGATCCATGAATTAAAGATGATTAGCTTTTTAAAGCTCTAATCGATTAGGGATGATTATTTTTGAAACCCTAATTGATTAGGGATGATTATTTTAAAATCCTAATTGATTAAGAAGGATTATTTTGAAACCCTAATTGATTAAGGATGATTATTTTGAAACCCTAATTGATTAAGGATTATTAGGTTTAAAACCCTGATTATTGAGGATGAATAGTATCCATGGTGCTGTTCATGAGATTAAAAATAAATGAGAAAATATCCTAATAGATGATTAAAGTATTAAACAATGTTATTAGTATCTAATGTAATATTAGGGATAATTTTTAGTCTCTTATCTTCAAGTCTAAAATTATATATTATTTGGTTTGATGTGAGTGATATTAAGTATGTCCCGGTATGAGAGAGTTTCATAAATTTAATTAAATTATAGCCACCAAAGTGCTCTTCTTGATTGAATCTATGGAATATCGGTCTTATACGGTAGTGGGATGTCTTTAGTTCTAACGCATAGTCATATACCCAAAGGAGGTGATTGTGTGTTAGTACTTAGAGGGTCACATAGATAGCATATAGTTGAGAATTGGTTAACCCAAGTAGTCTATACACCCAAAGGTGATAGCCTATCAAATGTTGGAATATGTTTTCATGGCCGCTGATATGTGGAGAGTTCTACAATTGCATATTATGAATTCAGTCCAAAGGTGTTTACATAATGATGTTTGTGAACTCTCAATTTGTGTACTTGTATATTTTTTAGTTACACGGTACTCACATTATGCTAATGATATACATTGTTTATTTTTCTGTTCATTTTTTTGTTAACAATAATATGGTTACTATTGAGGTTCTTACTGAGTCCAATTGTAAGAAATGGAAAGAGGATGTATTGTTTGCTATGAAAATGGTAGATGTTCACTCATCCCTTATTATGAATAAACCAGTGCATCTAACTGATCAGAGCACTGATGATGAAAAACTTGGTGCATGTTGCATGGGTAAAGAGCAATCGTATCTGTTTACTGTCCATAAAGAGGTCGATCAAAGATCACCCAAAAAGTGGTTTGCCTACTAATTGCACTGCTAAGGAGATGATGGATGCAGTGGCACTCAGGTACCGAGATTCATCGAATGTTAAAATAAGAACTCTTCTGTAAGAACTTTTCAATTTGAGGTATGATGGTTTTGGAGGTGTTAAGGACTATATCATTCGGATAGTGGATTACCAAATCAAACTTAAAGCCTAAGATATTTCTGTTCCTGACCATTGTATTATCCATCAAGCCTTAAATACCCTTCCTTCTGAATTTGGGATCACCAAAACCAATTATAACTCCTAAGATGAAACTTGGACCATTAATGACTTGATCTCTAGAGTTGTTACTAAGGAAGAAAAACTGAAGAAGGAGAAAATCCACACAATCTTGTTTGCTTCTAGCTCCAGTTTTTATAAAGGTAAATAGCCTAAATCTCATATAATAAAGTTTCTTAGGAAACCAATAAGGAGTCTGGTCAATCTAGCAATTTGAATCATAAAAAATCCTCTTTTAAGAAGGACGATGGTCATTGTTTCCTTTGTAAGAAAAAAAAGGTCATATGAAGAAGGAATGGCCTAAATACACGACTTGGTTATCTAAACGTGAGCATGTAGGTAATGATTCTTTAGCACTTGTTTGTGAATCCAACTTATCAAAGTCCCATCCAGTTCTTCGTGGCTAAATAGCGGTGTAACTAACCATGTTGCTTTTATCATATGGGGATTCATAAACCGGAGAAAACCAAAGGATGAATCAAAGCTCACAGTGGGGAACAACGAATAAGCTAACATAGAATTCGTGGGAGATGTCATTTTAATTCTAGACTCTGATTTTAAATTGATATTAGGAAACGCTTTTTATATATCGTACTTTCGGCAGAATTTGATTTTCGTTTCAGTTTTAAACTTGTGTAGTTACCATTTTGAAATAAAGAACGTTATAGTTAATTTGTTCTTCAATTTAAATAAGGTTGATTACTGTACTATGTCTAATGGATTATATAGATTGTGTTTAGCTCCTCATGATAATTATGTCTCTTATAATATTGAAAGAATTGTTTCCAAAATGCATAAAAGGCTTGGTCATATCTCTAGGGAAAGAGTTGAAATGTTGATAAATTCTAACATCCTGCCCACTCTTGAAGTTGACCTAGAGACATGTGTAAACTATTGTAAAGAAAAAATGACCAAGATAAAGAAGAAGTCAGTAGTCCTTAGTTCTGACCTATTGGAGGTTATTCACACTGACATAAGTGGGCCCTATACAACTACATTATGTAGAAATTTTTATTTCATCACATTTATTGATGATTATTCCCAATATGGTTATCTATTCTTAATTAAGGAAAAGTCTGGGTCTCTTGATAAATTTAAAATTTTTAAGACTAAAGTCGAAAAATAGTTTAAAAGAGTCATCAAGGTTGTTAGATCTGACCGGGGTGGTGAGTATTATGGTAGACATGGCGATGTTGGACAACTTAAAGGCCCGTTTACCAAATACTTGGAGGATTCTGAGATAGTGGGTCAATTTATTATAACTGGGAGTCTTGAGCAGAATGGGGTGATTGAAAGGCGTAATCACACCCATATAGATATGATGAGAAGTATGGTTAGTAGGTCAAATTTACCATAGTTTTTATAGGGTGAGACTTTGAAAATGGCCATTTACATCCTTAACCGAATCCTTACTAAAGTTGTTCCATTAACTCCTTTTGAGTTATGGACTAGACGGAAGCCTAGTTTGAACCATCTTAGAGTTTGGGGTTGTCCTACAGAAGTAAGGTTGTATAATCCAACTTTTAGTAAGTTGGACTCCATAACTACTCGTTGCTACTTTGTTGCTTACCCTGATCATTAGATAGGGTATCAATTTTATAACCCTTATGGAGGTACTAGAATTATGGAATCACAGACAGCAAAGTTTCTGGAACTTGACTTGGCCGAGAAGGGTAGTTGTTCTCAGACTATAGAGAAAAGTAGTAAAGTTTGGACGATTGTATCATTTACTCTACCTATTCAGATGGATGTAGAGCCTACTACATCGGTTGCTGCATCTGTTAAGATAGAGGATCATATTGTTGATATAGCTCCTACTGAGGTCCCTCAGGTGTAGGATGTGGTTGTGGAGGCTCCACTCTGGAGATCCTCTAGGGAGAGGAGGTCAACCATACCATCGGACTACATGGTCTATTTGGGAGAACATGACTACATCATCGGTTGTGTGATTGATCCAGTTTCTTATTCATATGCTATTTCTAGTCCTCACCTCAATCAGATTTGTGGTTAGATGCAATGAAAGATGAGATAAAATCGATGAAACATAATGGTGTTTGGGAGCTTGTTGAATTACCTAAAGGTTTTACGGTGAATGGTTTTGATCATCTTGTATATAGACTTAATAAGTTTATTTATGAGCTCAAGCAAGCTTCTAGGCAATGGTACTTTAAGTTTGATAGCGTTGTGACTTCATTCAATTTTGTCAAAAACCAAGTAGATCAGTGTATATATTATAAGGTCAATAGAAGCAGATTTATTTTCCTTATACTTTACGTGGATGATATCTTGCTTGCAAGCAGTGATCTAAGACTATTGCACGAGACAAAGCAATTGTTATCTAGGGAGTTTGACATGAAGGACCTTGGTGATGCCTCTTTTATCCTTGGCATTGAGATCCATAGGGTTCGTTCTCGTCGACTGTTAAATATTTCTCATAGGGCATATATTGATCATGTTCTGGAGAGTTTCAATATACTATATTGTAAATCTAGGAATATTCCAATTCTCAATGATGATAATTACACGGTTCACCCGGTTTAACCATGCAGGACCCGAACCAGAGAGGGTTAAGGAGGGTTCCTTATGGACCATGATGGCAAGGGTGACTTTGAACACGGGTTGACCAAACAAGTCTGAGTTAGTGCCAGAGGAGACGGGCGTACCCAAGCCGTGCACATGCACATATCATAAGACCATGTACGGATAATGCTAGTATGTAGCTGTATCCTAAAGTACATACGTATAATATACCGTGTGCCAAGAGTCGAATTCCATCAAAATCTCACTTGTTGGCCAATTTTTGGCCCTCAGGTGGGCGGTCACAGGTGGGCGCATCCGCCCACCTAAGTGACCCACCCATGTGGTTACTAGTGGTTTTAAAAAGTATAAATAGTATTATTATGTTTTTCATTTTCTCATTTATTACATTAAGAGGTTTGGTGAGAAGAGTAAAGAGGAGAGAGAAAAGAAGGGAGAAAAGAGAATGTAGAAGAAGAAAGGGGAAGGAAGAGGAGGAAGGAAAGGAGTTAAGCAGCGCCAAAGTTTGATCTTTTCATTCCAACGCCGGAAGAGTGACCCCCAACATGAGATCTACGATTGGAGGTGAGCAAAGGCTATGTTTCTTAAACTTTCACCAAACCCAAGTAAAACCCTTGATTTGGGAAGAGTTCCTTGAGATCTTGTAAATCTCCATTGAGATGATGAATCTAAGGTTTAATAGATGGTCTATGTGTTGATTTTGAAGGATTTGAAGAAGTGTTTACAATGTTAGAGAAGCATTGGTGATTTCTTTTAGCAAGGAAGTGATTTTTGGGGTTTTGATAGAGTTCTTGAGCAAAGAAGGTAAGATGGCTTTTCAATCCTTAAATATAACTTAGATCTAGGTTAGAATCATCTTATAAGACCTTGAATGTGTGGAAAATGTGATTGGAAAAGTCCCATTTGATTCCCCAAAGGTTGGGAAAAGTTTCAGGGAAAAAGGGCATTTTTCCCCCTCTCAGGTGGGCTGAGATTGGTGGGCCGCACAACCCGCCTGAGGGCACCCGCCTGAGGGGGCAGGCCCTCGGTTAGGACCAGTGGGCTGATCGGTGAGCCGATCGGTGGGCCGACCTGCCCACCTGAGAAGACCGGTGGGCTGTCTGACCCACCCGAGAGGCCCCCAACATGATTTTTGTGTCCGAATGGAACCAAAACGGACGTGCAACCTTCTTTTATGATTGTAAATATGATTTTGTCATCAAATCTTGTTAGTTTTGACCCCAAAGTGGGGAAATGCTAATCTCATTCACTTATGATAGGTTCACTAAAATTTACGTTTTTCACGCCGGATTTCACTCGTACCGGGCATGAGTTTTTGTACACGACAAGTAAGTGGGGAGAGGACGTTTGATTTTACTTTAAGGCTTGTTTGGCATCATTCAATTGTATCTAGACTAGCCATGTCATCATGCAAATTATGTGTAGCTTAGTCATTCTCATATGATTATGACATGTGTGTTGTGTTTTACTTTCTCAATGCTAAATGATTGATGTGCTTATGTGATGAATGATGGGATCACTATGTAGACTAGATGCCATAGTCGACTTGAAAACGAGTGCATTGGTGGTCCGTGGAATGGGACGCGGTGGTACTATGCAATCGTACTATGTCATATAGGAGTATGCGGTTTAGGGTTATCATCTTCCTGTGCTACGACCCTTCCCAACAGGGGTTGAGGTGTTGGATTATCACTTGGGGGGAAGCAGTGGTCGCAGGTGTCGGGTCACTGTGGCGGTTAGACATACGCCCGACTGGTCATTTGGACAGTCGACAACCTCAGTGGTACATTCAAGAGGGTAAATCGTACTGCTTTTAAATTGCTGGAGTCAGCACCTTTACTTTCTGTCATTTACTTTTATGTTGAGAGACAATAGTCGACATACTTTACTTTTTCGAGTACTCATGGTGGGCCTTCTCTAACAGCCCTATGAGTGTATCGCGAGATGGAGTTCGCGGCTCGTACCAGGAGTATACGCCCACTGTGGTTGTAGTAGCACCAAACCAAAGACTTAGTAATGTTGTTTAGATGGATGAGATTTAAAATGAATTGCATAATATATAGTGTATATGGATGTGATTATGGTTTGGATTGTTGTGTGGTCCTTCTTTTCACTTACTGAGCTAGTGAGCTCATCCTACGTGTACACCCCTTTTAGATGATTTTGCAGGTCACCCGCCTGAAGATCAAGGGTCGGGCCCCACAGTTGAGTTCCCCGATGAGGATTGGTGGGTCCCCAAGGAGTATGAGCACGGTAGAGATTACACGTGTGAGGGTTGTGCTGCGGGACCGCAGTATTGACGCCGTACAGGGTTTTACTTTTTGATTCTTTTGGTGACCCCTTTTTGTGTACTTGATGCATGAATTGTTATTCTTTTTGTGTAAATATCAAGCCTGCGGGCCCACATGTATTTATCTATATACTACAATTTGGGTATCAAGTATATTGGGGGTATTTACAGGCAAATTGAGTCTTCCGCTGGACTTTTGAATGATTATCTTAGTTGTGTATATGCTGTGGTTGGGTACTGTATCAGATGATCCTGGTAGGTTTGGGTTAACCGGAGTTAACCCGATCACCGGTCTGGTTCTGTGAGAATGGGGTGTGACAGTGCAACCTTAAAACTGCAAAACACACTGTCATCATAATCCTCAAACTCCTCGGATAGGTCTCTAGCAGGTCGAGCCCAGGAAGCAGAGGAGCTGGAAGCATAAACCCTCTTTCTCCTGCTGGAAGCATGGCCGCTTCTAGATGAGGAAGCTACTCCTTTGCCCTTGCGAGATGACATTCTAAAAAGTTGGAAAAGGATGAAAGAAAGGTACAAATCAAAAGTCGTAAAGAGTGATTAGTGGAAACGACAACTCTAACAAAACACATTGAGTGGGAAGTGGTTTTTTGACAAATAAAGAGGAGAGAATATATAGTGAAGAGCCACAATCATAATGTAATGAAACGCATATAAGTGTGTTTTGACAAATATAAGTGTGGTAGATTGCCAAAACCACACTATTGACGAGTAAATATCATAAAGTCATGACACTTGAAGCATCATACAAGTATGATATAAGAGAGGAAAGCAATTATGAAATGCATAGATATAAATAAATACCAAATTGGAAACCATTGAGGAAATTGACAGATTTTTCAAAAAGAAGAGTAAATGGGAAAATTTTCACTAGTGTAGTATGACCTAGCATATCAAGTGCAATTACAAAATCATTGGCAATGACATGTGAGAAAAGGGAATAATTTTATGAAAAATGTGTGTAATTGGCATATTGATGTCAAACAAGTGAAAGCCCCAAATTTCCCAAGAACACTAACCTAGAAATGGGGCTAAACTCATGCCAAGTGTGGAAAGTGATGCATATGTACAATGTAGCTTTCTTGCCACTAATGTATAACTAAATATGAATGTATAGGCTCATTCAATCTTACATTGTGCAAGGAAGAAAAGGAAAAAGGGGGAAAACCCTAAAACAACAAAGATTTTGGGAAAATAGGGATTTCAGTTCATATAGATGATATAAGTGATGATTAGAGATAAGAAACTCCAAAGAAACAACCAATCCACATACTACATTCAATTCATTTTGAAGAAATCAAAGGAAAATGGAGTTTTGAGATATTGAGCAAAGCAAACAAAAAAAAATCCCAAAAAGAAAGAGGTAAATCCTACTTACTTGAGGTTGAATGGAGAATAGAGATTGTAGATCCAAGGGAGAGGCGTGAGTAAGGTTGGAAATGGTGCTCTTAGACGCTTCTTGGGTGCTATGGGCGATTTGGAGAAGAGAAGAAGAAGAAGAGGGAAATGAAAGGTTTTGAAAATGTGGGCTTTTCTGCCCTTAAAATAGAATCCACGACAAAACTAGCGGGTCGGCACCAGCGGGTCATAAAAATGACCCACCCACCAGTGTAGGTTTTTGGGCTGAAAATCCTTGATTTTTTGGGGATTTGATTTTTAAACCTTGTAAATCCTATTTTTATGAAAATTATGAGATGATGCGCAATTAATTTCCATGCATACCTATGTGAAGTGAGTATGATACCATATGGAATGCAATGTGCGGTATGCGTACTATGATGATCAAATGCACCAAGATTGTGTAACGGGAGGCATGATGTGAAATTGATTTGTGCTTACATGAAATAAATGTGGCACTTAAATGTACCAAATCTTGATGCAATCCAAGCACGAAGCATCATGGTGTGAATTAGGTCCGGCAGTAATGCAAGAGGGGCCCCATGTGGTTCCCGTCCTGTTGGAAACCACCTAACCCATGGGAACCTCAACCACGGGTGAGTCCTAGGCAAGAAGATATAGTTGAGGGCTCACCTACCCCTAAAATTTTGGATCCTCCTCCTGTAGTTACTCCGAGTGATGTCGTGGCTCTTATCCAACAGTCGCAACAGGCTTTCTGGCAATAGCTACTCCAACAACAACAGACTTTCATGAATGCTGTACAGCAACAACTGCATCCTATGTATATGGGTCAACATCCTTGTGGGGTACCTTTCCTATAAAATCCTCCTGTTGTATCCAGTGTTGGAGTATAATCGGGGGGTGCTTCTCCTCGAGTGCCACCTGTTGAGACACAAGGGAGTGCATTACCTGCAGTACCACCACAAGATCAACCTGGAGGTACTCCACTTGGGGTTACTCCACAGTTTCCTCGTTATGGCACTCCACCATATATTGTGCCTCCCCCATACCAGTAGTATCCGGCATATCCTCCATACTATCCACCAGCAACCACTACTACAAGGCTAGTGGAATCATTTATGAGACACTTGCCACCTATCTTCACTAAGGTGGATAGTGATCCTCTAGAGCCGGATCGGTCGATCTAAGAAATGGAAAAGATATTTGAGGTGGTAGAATGTACAGATCCTCAGAAACTCATCTGTGCCGGGTCCCACTGACAAAACCCCAGTGGGGGATTGGTGGGTCCCCAAAGAATTCGAACACAGTGACAGCTGCCCATGGGAGGGTCATGTTGTAGGGCAACAGTGATAGATACTATTGATTGTACTCTTTTTTATTCTTTTGGTATATTTTCCTTTTTGTGCTCTCGGTAATTAAATTGTTATTTCTTATGTAAATATCATGCCTACGGACCCACATGTCAATACTTTATGTATAACAATTTGGGTATCAAGAGTATATGAGAAATTACAGGTAATCATTTATGACAAGACTTCCGCTGTAGTATATTATCATATCCCATTGATCACTTATGGTTGGTTGTGCTATGGTTACCGTATCAGATGATCCTGGTGGTTTTGGGTTACCTGGAGGGAACCCGATCATTGGTCTGGTTCTATGTGAACAGGGCATGACATTTGCCTTCATTAGTCCTTGAAGAATGTCTTCTACTTCCACTGCTTCTTGCTGATTAGTTTTGGTAGCACCTGACTCTAGAAACCTAAACTTACCTTATGAGAGGATTCCAAAGGCCCACCCTGAATCTGACTGCAAAATATTAGAGGTACTAGCACAAACTAAAATTGTATATGTCAAAAAAGGAAGAGTAGAGCTTTGATTCATACTTGCTGGATCATCTATATGAATGAGAGCAAATATATTTAGTGTTCCATTATCAAGATTACGATCAGTGATCCATTGTTGAATATTTTTTAAGACAATGACAGGGTTAGGTGGCACATGAGATAGCAAAACATCATTCATGTGTTTCCAAATGAAATATACAGTAAATGCAAAGATATTAAATAGTCAAGTTCAATTCGAAGAAGATATTTTTTTGTGAAAGAAAAAATGCTTCACTACCTACACAAACGAGAAAGTGTTAAGGTTCTGCAACTGGAGACCCAATGGTCCTGCCATCCAAATGTGTGATGTGAAATCACAATGTAAGAAGAGTTGTTCTACTGATTCTGAATGATGATTGCAAAATGGACAAGTGTTGGTGATATCCTATCATTTACCCAAAAGATCTCTGACTGGGATCCCATTGTGTAGTGTACACCAAAATAACATTGTGAATTTAGGATGGATTTTTAGTTTCCACAAAAATTTCCACCAAATTCCAGGTAAAATTCTCGAGCTTCGATGGTTAATGGAGTCAAATTTGGATTGGATAAAATAGGCTCCAGAATGGGTAGTTAAAGCCTACATTTGTTGTTAGAGACCATATCCATCGATCATTCTGATTTGATGCAGTGATTCTACCAAAGTTAGTGGGAATAATTGAATGTAAAGATTGTATGAGTAAAGTCGTATTCCAGGAGTTACCCTGTAATACCCCGGTTCTTAAACCCGGTCTGATTTCACGGTTGAACCGGTTTAACCATGCAGGAACCGAGCCAGAGGAAATTAGAGCGGGTTCCTTATGGGCTATGATGACACAGGTGACCTTAAACACCGGCTGGCTCAACAAGTCCGAGCCAGTGCCAGAAGAGATGGGAGTGCCCAAGCCGTGTACATGCACCTACCATAAGGCCATGTACGGATAAAGCAAGTATTATAGCCGTATTTTAAGGTATATACGTATGCTACATCGTATGCCAGGGGTGGGGTTTCCGCCGAGGCCCGAACTCTGCCAAAATCCCAAGTTTTGGCCCTCAGGTGGGCGGACAGGTGGGTGCACCTACCCACCTGAGTGACCCATCCATGTGCACTATTCACTTATTTAGGAAATATATATATATATAGCATTTATGTTTTCTTTTCTTTTCATTTATGACACCCGTACGTTGGTGAGAATAGAAAAGAGGAGAGAGAAAAGAAAGGGAAGAAGGGAAGAGAAGGAAGAGGAAGAAGAGAAGGATTTTGGCGGCGCCGAAGCTTGATCTTCCCATTCCGACGCCGGAAGAGTGATCTTCAACTCTAGATCTACAGTTAGAGGTAAGCAAAGTTGGGTTTTGTGAACATTCACCATACCCAAGCTTTAAACCCTTGATTCGAGTATGGTTTCTTGAGATCTTGTAAATCCCCTTTGAAATGATGAATCTAAGGTTTAATAGATGATTTATGTGTTGATCTTGAAGGATTTGAAGAGATATTGACAAGGGGGAAGAAGCATTGTGGGTTTGAAGTGATTTGGAGGGTTTGAGGTTGTTCTTGAGCAAAGAAGGTAAGATGGTTTCCCATCACTTGAATCTAACCTAGATCTAGGTTAGAACCATCCTATAGGACCTTGAAGGTGTGAAGAATGGGTTGGAAAAGCCCCATTTGAATCCCCAAAGAATGGAGAAAGTTGGGAAGAAACAGGGTGTTTCCCGCCAAGACCGGTGGGTGCAACCGGTGGGCCCCTACCCGCCTGTGGGCACCCACCTGAGAAGGCAGGGGGGCCTTCGGGCACAACCGACGGGCCCAACCGGTGGCCCATCCTACCCGCCGGTCCTAGCAGGGGCCCCTGGCCCAACCGGCGGGTGGAACCGATGGGCCATACCAGCGGGCCCCTACCCGCCGGTCCCAACCGGTGGGTAGGACCGATGGGCCAGACTGCTCACCTGTCTGACCCACCCATGTGGCCCCGAGGGTGATCCTTATATCCGATTGGACCCAAATCGGACGTGTGACCTTCTTTTGACATTCTAAACATGATTTTATCATCGGATCGTGTTAATTTTGATTCTAAAATGGTGAAGTACTAACCCCGCTCAATTATGTTAGGCTCACCAAATCCTACCCGATTCGCACCGGATCTCACTCGTACCGTACGGGAATCCTTGTCCGCTACAAGTAAGTGGGGAGAGGACGTTTGGCCTTGTTTCAAGGCATTGTTTGGCATTCATTTAAATCTAGTCTAGTCATGCCATCATGAATATGCTATATAGATTAGTCATTCCTCACATTGTTATGCATATGTGTTATGTTTACTTTCTAAATGCCAATTGAATGAGATGTTTATATGTTGAATGTAGACATCATGGTGCATGATGCATTGATAGACTAGATGCCGTAGTCGGCTTGGAAACGAATGCATTGGTGGCCCGTGGAATGGGACACGGAGGCACTATGCAATCGTACTGTTGTCATATAGGGGCATGCGGTATTAGGATTTTCACCATCCCGTGCTACGACCCTTCCCAACAGGGGTTAAGGTGTTAGGTTATCATTTGGGGGGAAGCAGTGGTCGCGGTCGTCGGGTCACTGTGGCGGTTAGACATAACGCCCGACGGGTCATGTAGGACAGTCGGCAACCCCGGTGATACATTCAAGAGGGCCAATCGTATTGCTTTTAAATTGCTGGAGTCAGCACCTTTATTTTCAATCATTTACATTTCTGTTGAGAGCCGATGGACGGCATTGTCTTTACTTTTCTGAGTACTCACGGTGGGCCTTCTCCGACAGCCCTATAGGCGTATCGCGGGAGGGAGTTCACGGCTCGTACCCGGAGTATACGCGCACTGTGGTTGTAGTAGCACTAAAAACCAAGGACTTAGTAATGTTGTTTAGGTGGATGTGATTTAAAATGTATAGCATGGCATGTAGTGCATATGATGTGTTGTGATGTGTGGACTGCTGTGTGGTCCATCTTACCACTTACTGAGCTAGTGAGCTCATCCCACGTATATGCCCCTTTTTAGATGATTTTACAGGTCATACATCTGAGGAGCACGGGGTGGGTCCCACAGTCGAGTTTCCTGAAGAGGACTGGTGGACCCCTGGGGAGTTAGAGCACGGCACTGACTGCTCGTGCGAAAGCTGTGCTGCGGGACAATAGTTCTGAGGCCGAGCTGAGCTCCACCTTTGAGGCCGTGCTGAGCTCCACTTCTGAGGCCGAGCTGAGCTCTTCTATGTGATGCCGAGCTGGGCACAACCCTTGATGCCGAGCTGAGCTCTAGCCATGATACCGAGCCGAGCTGTGTAGTCTGATTGTTTTGGTGGATTCCCTTATGTACTTGATATTTGAACTTTATTTTTATTGTGTAAATATCATGCCTTCGGGCCCAAATGTATATAATTATTGTATCACTATCCGGGTATCAAGTATTATGGGATTATTCACAGGTAAAACTTAGTCTTCTGCTGATCTGATGAGTTTATATTAGTTGTGTGTATGCTGTGGTGGAATACAGTATCTGATGATCTTGGCAGGTTTGGGTTAACCGGTGTTAACTCGGTCACTGGCCCAGTTCAGTGTGAACGGGGTGTGACATACCCTGTATGATCGTAGTCACCTTTTCCAATGGATTAATCCCAATTGTCACATTCAGTAATGAAGCCAAAGAATCTTGGATGATCCAAGGATCATACCAGATAAAGGTGTTTCTGCCATAACCTATTTTGGATTTGACACATTGCCTAAGACAAGGAATAATTGATGCCACACTATTCCAAACCCAAGATCCACGTTGTTTAAGGACTTTTGGATGAAATAAATATTTGTTATGGTAGTATTTGGAGCGGAGTTGTGCCCAAATTGAATTGGGTTAGGATAGCAATCTCCATCCTAGCTTCAGAAGAAGAGCTTGGTTATGGGTTGTGGCATCCCTAATACCTAAATCCCCAAGTTTTTGGGGTTGGCATATTCTTTTCCATGAAATATGATGTAGCTTTCTCGAGCCATTGGAGGTACCTCCACTCCAAAAACAAACACAGATTGAGTCCATGCTCTTACAATTTTTGGCCAGGAATGCAAAACAGGACATCAAGTAGGAGGGGATGGAGTACAAAGTTGACTAAGTTAGTATTTTCTGACCTGCATATGATATCATATGAGCCTTCCAAACATTGAGGCAGTCATTAACTCTGTCAACAACCTTATAGACTGGAAACTCTAGATCTAGGGTGTAACTTGTTTGTGCCAAGGCAGATTGCATTGCTGGTGATTTCTTTGATTTCAATAATGGAGCTTAATCGGATGCGATCATTGTTAGGCACATTCTTGCTAAAAAAATAACCTACTTTTATCAAAATTGATATGCTGCCCTGAAAGGTCAGAGAAAGAGAAAAGGTCTAGCACAACTTTAATTGTCAGCAGGTCCCTAGTAGTTTCTCGACAAAAGATGAATATATCGTCCGCAAAATGTAAATGGGATACCTCAGGAGCATTCCAAGCAACTTTTATCCCTTTAAAGGGATTAAGGTCTCTATAGGTGGATAGAATCCTAGAGACTACTTCCATAACAATTATAAAAAGGAAGGGGCTCAGAGAGCAACCCTGTCAAATACCTCAAGATAGCTCAAAAAAATCAAAGGAAGAGCCCTCTAACAGCATGTTACCAATGATATGAGGTAACTGATTAGGTCACACCAATGTTCCTCAAATCCCAAGAACTCAAAAATTGCTCAGATGATGCTCCATTCGACCGTGTCATAAGCTTTTGACATATCAAGTTTGATGGCAACAAAACCTGTCTTACCCTTTTCCGTCTTTAGGAAATGGAAAATCTCATGAGCGATGATGATATTATCGAAAATTTGGCAGCTTGGAATGAAAGCTGCCTGAAATGGTGAGATGAAACTCAAAAGGATTGGTCTCAATCTGTTAGCTATGATTTTGGCAATGATTTTATAGGAAACATTGCATAGGCTAATCGGTCAAAATTCCTCAACCCTGGAAGCGTCATCTCTCTTGGGGATCATACAAATTAATGTATGATTTATTCTAGATGGAAAGAACAATTAGAGTAAAATTCCTTGACAAATTTAGTGATGTCAGATCCAACCACATTCCAGAATTTCTGATAAAAGCAAGCCTGGAAACCATCTGCCCAGTGGCTTTATATAAGCCTATTGCAAAGACTGCCTTCTTTATTTCCGTATCTTCTATGATGAAATTAACAAATTCTACATCAGAATCTAGAAGAATCTTTGGAAATAAAAATTCCACAAAGGAAGGGTTAAGTGGATTGGAAGTATTATACAGGTCATTCAGGAACAAGGCAAATCTCAAGCAATGCTTTGTATGTCATCAATCAGTTCATTATTGTCATTCCAAAGAAATTCTATTCTTTTCTTCCTGATATGGTGTTTTGAAATTGCATGATAGAAGTGGGTGTTTCTATCACAATCAAAAATATGAAGATGTCTGAATTTTTGGAACCAAAATACCTCCTCTACATCAAATATCCACTGCAACTATTGGATGTTCTCACTTAATTGTGAGTAGTGGCTATCCACCATAGGATGCGATTCCAGAGATATAATTTTTTTGAAGTAGCCACGCTTAAGGGTGTCAATGTATCTAATGGTCGAGTGATTCCATCTGGAAAGCAGTTGACTAAAATTGGACAATTTGGTCTTGAAATTATCATCTTTATACAACTGCCATGTTATATAATAGAAAGATGACAAGTCAGGGTGATGGGACCAAGCATCTTGATAGTGGAATAATTTTTTGAAACATGGTATGGTCCCTTTGAGGTTGATTACAATAGGGTTATGATTAGATCCAGTTGACGTGAATTTGGCTACTGAAGCATTGGTTCATCGTTTGGTTACAGAGGCCAGTCCTTGCTCCAACGCCCCTTCTGCATCCCTCCTCGCCGTAGGCAGTCTCTTGCACCTATCCTGGCGTCCTCCATCTACTAGGATGCTTCCTTTTCCAATAGGCCTTAAGCCCTGGGATTGGGAGTTCTAGTTCTTGATTATGGTGGGCCCAGGGTTTGATTCACTACCTTCTCGATGAGTCCTTCCCGTCACCAGTTAAAGCTTTAGCTATTGTGAAGGATATTAAAGGCCTTCTTCGGTTCCTTGAGGCTTTTACTTGTTGCTTATTAATAGAGATGAGAATGTTCATGCCCATGCTATTTCTAAATGGGTCTGGCTCTACCCTCGTTTAGGTATGTGGAGACACTCCTTTTTGGATGACCTCCTAAACATTGTAGCTTCCTTTTTGCCCAATGTGGTTAATGAATCCCTCCATGAGGGACTTTTGCATTACAAAAAAACATATTGGCCCTGCTCTCAAACTCCAATCCATAAATTGTCACTTGTTAGTGACTTGATTCCATACTTTAACATGTTTGGATTGCCATCAACTTCCAGTGATCAAGGATGGAACGCTACCAAATGGCCTTGAGCTCAGGGTATTAATTGGTACGGTTTTGGTTAATTGATTTGAATTTAGTTTTGGAACGATTCAAGACACAAAATATAGAAATCAAAACTAAACCAAACCAAGAATAGGAACACATTTTAAAAATTGAAACCGAATTGACTCAGTTCAGTCGGTTTTATATTGGGTTCTTTATTCGGTTTCATGTTAAGTTTAGATCCTATTTTATGTGTTTGGGTCAAATTTATATATTTTCACTAACAAGAAAGCCCTTATTTGTTAGGGTCATGTCCACCAAACTTTTGTCAAACATTAAAAAGAATAGAATTTATCATCCACATTGATTGAAGGATAGTTAAAAAACAATATATTTTATCCAGTTCCTTATTCAGTTAAAAAATAAGTATTTCAGTTCAGCTCAACAGTTTATTTATAAAACTGGAATTGAACGGAATTGAGAAAAGATTCCCATCTTTTGAAACCAAAATAAATTGATTTACTTTGGTTCAGTTTTAAACAAACAATTTTGGTTTTTGCTTTCAGTTTCAATTCTAAATTGGCATCCTTTCTTGAATAGACCATGGGTCCTCATTCGAATCCCTCTACAAATTGAGTCCATGCGTAGATGTTTGAGATTTAAAATTTAACCGCAGGCATACGGATCAGTGTAGCTACGGGTCGAACACAGGGAGAGCAGCCACTTTATTTTTTTATTTCTTTTAATAATGCGAAAGTGAACTGATTAATGGTTGTGATCTAATTCTAATTACCGTCCTACAACATATGTATCTAAAATAACGTCCTAACCATTCGTCATCTAAGAATTTAAAGACGCAAGCCACGCAATTAAAATTAAATAAATAAATAACTGAAAGTAAACAACCCACGCAATTAAAAAAATAAATAAATAAATAAAGGAAAAAAAATGCTGAAATAAAAATAAAGTAAAAGAAAGGAAATAAAGCTAGAGAGACTCACAAGTAGGTTTCTCTACTTAGCCCAAGGGATGCATCATAATATGAGCTTCCCTACTTGACCAAAGAGTCACTCTTACAAGGCTTACTCTACTTGGCTTTAGGGAAAGGGAGACAGTTAAAATAAAAGCAATAAATTGATGGTTCTATGGCTAGGAGGGGCAAAGCCAACACATACACTAGCCATGAACCTTGGGGGAAAGGGATAGCAATAATGTAACGACTGAAAATAAAAATCCTAAATTAAGAAAGAAAGGGTAGTCAGAAGAGGGAATGAGAGGGGGGAGAGAAGACTACTGAAGGAGCCTACTTACTTGAATCAATGCTTGAACTTGAAAAAAAAATTGCTCCACGGCTCGTGATCTTGTCACCTAGATCTAAGCCTAGAACTATAACTTAAAAAATTACAACTCAATTGCATAAATCATAAACAAAAAGAACTGAATAAAAATAAAAGAGTGCTTGCATTAATTGAAATAAAAAAAAACTATTACAAAAGTGATTAAAGCAAAAATAGAGAAGAACTAAAACTAAAGAGAGAAAGATGAAGAGAGAGAGCAACTAAAGAAAACTAGAAGAAGAATGAATTGTGTCTCCTCCTCTTACATGAGTTGTATTTATAGGGAATGGAGAGGTAGGGTAACAATTTTCTCTTTCCTAAAAGAGAGAAACCCACAATTGATTGTGAGATCTTTTGAGACCAAAAGTGCTAAGGTGGAGGAGAGAGAAGAGAGAAATAAATTTCCTATAATTTTTTTCTTATTTTCTTTCCTTTTTTTTCTAATTTATTTTTCTTCTTTTTCTCTCTCCTAGGGACGATTTTCTTCCTTCTTGCTTTATGTGATTTGGACAATCTTTTGGTGGATGATGATGTGAAGGAGAGAGAAGATTTGGACAATCTTTATTTCTCCTCTTTTTTTTT
>NC_056559.1:20833061-20850121 GCF_013358625.1 Macadamia integrifolia
TTCAAAAAAAAAAAAAAAATTAAACTTCCTAAAATACCTCAACCTCAATTCTTTTATTTTTATTCAATTCATTTTTAATCGCATGTGGGACCTACTTCCTCCTACCCTCTCCTCTTCTGCCTCTTCTCCTTCCTTCTCCACAAAGGCCGCACCCTCCATCCTTCAGAATCAAGAGATGGGTGGGATGGATGGCCAAAAAAGAATAACATTGTTTATACCTATAAACAAAATTAGGTATAAATTATATAAAATAATTACCCTTGTGGTGGTGAGGATGTGGCTGCAATTGGGTTTCACCTCACATGTTGGGGCAAGAAATTGTGTCTCTGGTGAAGGGAAGAAGGCAGACCGAGCATCATTCATGGCAGTTGCAGACGCATTCCAGAAAGGAGTGTAGTTGGAGAAGTGCAACTGATTAGTAAATGGTTGATGTAGCTTTGGTGGTGAAGTTTTCAGGAAGGGTGAGAATTTAGGCCAAGACGGTGACAGTGAGGGCAACGACAATGTGAATTCACCGGTGTTAATGCAATAGCTTGGAGATGGATTGTTAATGGATCGATGAGTCTCAAAGGGGAATCTTTGATGTTGATGGAGTTGGGTCTCTAGTGGATCAAATAAACCTTGTACTTCAAATCTTGCCGAAGTGGAAGATGATGCCTAGTTCAATCTTGCCAAAGTGGATGGTCCGATGTGCTTTATACCAGTCCTCATTTTGCTGTTGTTTTTGAATCTCAACTCAATTGGGATCTACCTCATGTAAGGAACCACTAGGCATGCTACCATCTTCTTTCTGTTAGAATATTTCATGTGGGATTTTATTAATTGGGATTTTTGTACTTTAATAAAATCAAGCTAATTATATGGTCTAATTAAGTGAAACATACGAGCTTTAATTAATTTAATATGAGCTGGATATTGTAAGCTTTAGTTAACCATTGGACTTGTGATTAGTGGATCCATTGGAAAACTTTACAAATAGAGAGCTAGGCCCCTCCTCTAACCTTAATCTTATTCACAACGTACATTCTGGAGAGAGGGAGAAAGAGAAAGAGACAGAATTTCTTGTGACTTCCTCCCTTGTGCGTTTAGGTTCCTCATCTAACCAGTGATCATAGGGGAATAGAGGAGAAGTACTTTGCTATATGGATTAGAATGTTTTCTATTACGCTTTGCTTTACTATGGATCCCAGCCAAGGTACGTTTTTATTGATTATAGTTTATGTCCCATTGTTCTTGGTGTTCTTAATCTATCTATGGTGATTTATAGGTCTAAGGATTATATCTTGTGGAGAGATTTTAATCCTACATGTGGTATCAGAGCCACCATAGATTAGGCTTAGAACTAAAATTACGTTTGGAAGGGATAGATTAAAGTTTCTGAATTGAATCCATTGATTATGGATGATTAGTTTTAAAACCCTAATCAAATTTATTAGTGATGAATTATAGTTTTTAGATTGGATCCATGAATTAAAGATGATTAGTTTTTTGAAGCTCTAATCGGATGATTATTTTTGAAACCCTAATTGATTAGGGATGATTATTTTAAAATCCTAATTGCTTAAGAATGATTATTTTGAAACCCTAATTGATTAAGGATGATTATTTTGAAACCCTAATTGATTAAGGATTATTAGGTTTAAAACCCTAATTATTGAGGATGAATAGTATCCATGGTGCTGTTCATAGGATTAAAAATAAATGAAGAAATATCCTAATAGATAATTAAAGTATTAAACAATGTTATTAGTATCTAATGTAATTTTAGGGATAATTTTTAGTCCCTTATCTTCAAGTCCAAAATTACATATTATTTGGTTTGATATGAGTGATATTAAGTATGTCCCAGCATGAGAGAGTTTCATAAATTTAATTAAATTATAGCCACCAAAATGCTCTTCTTGATTGAATCTGTGAAATATCGGTCTTATACGGTAGTGGATGTCTTTAGTTCTAATGCATAGTCATATACCCAAAGGAGGTGATTGTGTGTTAGTACTTAGAGGGTCACATAGACAGCATATAGTTGAGAATTGGTTAACCCAAGTAGTCTATACACCCAAAGGTGATAGCCTATCAAATGTTGGAATATGTTTTCATGGCCGCTGATATGTGGAGAATTCTACAATTGAATATTATGAATTCAACCCAAAGGTGTTTACATAATGATGTTTGTGAACTCTCAATTTGTGTACTTATATATTTTTTAGTTACACGGTACTCACATTATGCTAATGATATACATTATTTATTTTTCTGTCCCCTTTTCTGTTAACAATAATATGGTTACTACTGAGGTTCTTACTGAGTCCAATTGTAAGAAATGAAAAGATGATGTATTGATTGCCATGAAAATGGTAGATGTTCATTTATCCCTTATTATGAATAAACCAGTACATTTAACTGATCAGAGCACTGATGATGAAAAATTGGTGCATGTTGCATGGGTAAAGAGCAATCATATCTGTTTACTGTCCATAAAGAGGTCGATTAAAGATCACCCAAAATTGGTTTGCCTACTGATTGCACTGCTAAGGAGATGATGGATGCAGTGGCACTCAGGTACCGAGTTTCATTGAATGTTGAAGTAAGAACTCTTCTGCAAGAACTTTTCAATTTGAGGTATGATGGTTCTGGAGGTGTTAAGGACTATATCATTCGGATGTTACCAAACCAAACTTAAAGCCTAAGATATTTCTCTTCCTGACCATTGTATTATCCATCAAGCCTTAAATACCCTTCAGTCTGAATTTAGGATCACCAAAACCAATTATAACTCCTAAGATAAAACCTGGACCATTAATGACTTGATCTCTAGAGTTGTTACTAAGGAAGAAAAACTGAAGAAGGAGAAAATCCACACATTCTTGTTTGCTTCTAGCTCCAGTTTTTATAAAGGTAAATAGCCTAAATCTCATACTAATAAAGTTTCTTAGGAAACCAATAAGGAGTCTGGTCAATCTAGCAATTTGGGTCATAAGAAATCCTCTTTTAAGAAGGACGATGGTCATTGTTTCCTTTGTAAGAAAAAAAAGGTCATATGAAGAAGGAATGCCCTAAATACATGGCTTGGTTATCTAAACGTGAGCATGTAGGTAATGATTCTTTAGCACTTGTTTGTGAATCCAACTTATTAGAAGTCCCATCCAATTCTTCGTGGCTAGATAGTGGTGTAACTAACCATAATGCTTTTACCATATGGGGATTCATAAATCGGAAGAAACCAAAGGATGAATCAAAGCTCACTGTGGGGAACAACGAATAAGCTAACATAGAATTCGTGGGAAATGTCATTTTAATTCTAGGCTCTGATTTTAAATTAATATTAAGAAACACTTTTTATATATCGTCCTTTAGGCAGGATTTGATTTTCGTTTCAGTTTTAAACTTGTGTAGTTACCATTTTGAAATAAAGAACGTTATAGTTAATGTGTTCTTCAATTTAAATAAGGTTGATTACTGTACTATGTCTAATGATTATATAGATTGTGTTTAGCTCCTCATGATATTTATGTCTCTTATAATATTGAAAGAATTGTTTCCAAAAGGCATAAAAGGCTTGGTCATATCTCTAGGGAAAGAGTTGAAATGTTGATAAATTTTAACATCATGCCCACTCTTGAAGGTGACCTAGAGACATGTGTAAACTGTTGTAAAGAAAAAATGACCAAGATAAAGAAGACATTGGTAGTCCTTAGTTCTGACCTATTGGAGGTTGTTCACACTGACATCAGTGGGCCCTATACAACTACATTATGTAGCAATTTTTATTTCATCACATTTATTGATGATTATTCCCAATATGGTTATCTGTTCTTAATTAAGGAAAAGTCTGAGTCTCTTGATAAATTTAAGATTTTTAAGACTAAAGTTGAAAAATAGTTTAAAAGAGTCATCAAGTTTGTTAGATCTGACCGGGGTGGTGAGTATTATGGTAGACATGGCGATGTTGGACAACTTAAAGGCCTATTTACCAAATACTTGGAGGATTCTGAGATAGTGGGTCAATTTACTATAACTGTGAGTCTTGAGTAGAATGGGGTGACCGAAAGGCGTAATCACACCCTTATAGATATGGTGAGAAGTATGGTTAGTAGGTCAAATTTACCTTAGTTTTTATAGGGTGAGACTTTGAAAATGGCCATTTACATCCTTAACCGAATCCTTACTAAAGTTGTTCCATTAACTCATTTTGAGTTATGGACTAGACAGAAGCCTAGTTTGAACCATCTTAGAGTTTGGGGTTGTCCTACAGAAGTAAGGTTGTATAATCCAACTTTGAGTAAGTTGGCCTCCATAACTACTCGTTGCTACTTTGTTGCTTACCCTGATCATTCGATAGGGTATCGATTTTATAACCCTTACGGAGGTACTAGAATTGTGGAATCACAGACAGCAAAGTTTCTAGAACTTGACTTGATCGAGAAGGGTAGTTGTCTCAGACTATAGAGAAAAGTAGTAAGGTTGGGATGATTGTATCATTTACTCTACCTATTCAGATGGATGTAACGCCTGCTACATCGGTTGCTACACCTATTAAGATACAGGATTATATTGTTGATATAGCTCCTACTGAGGTCCCTCAGATGTAGGATGTGGTTGTGGAGGCTCCACTCTGGAGTTCCTCCAGGGAGAGGAGGTCAACCATACCATCGGACTACATGGTCTATTTGGGAGAACATGACTACAACATCGGTTGTGTGATTGATCCATATTCTTATTCATATGCTATTTCTAGTCCTCACCTCAGTCAGATTTGTGGTTAGATGCAATGAAAGATGAGATAAAATCGATGAAACATAATGGTGTTTGGGATTGGGAGCTTGTTGAATTACCTGAAGGTTTTACGGTGAATGGTCTTGATCATCTTGTATATAGACTTAATAAGTTTATTTATGAGCTCAAGCAAGCTTCTAGGCAATGGTACTTTAAGTTTGATAGTGTTGTGACTTCATTCAATTTGTCAAAAACTAGGTAGATCAGTGTATATATTATAAGGTCAGTAGGAGCAGATTTATTTTCCTTACACTTTATGTGGATGATATCTTGCTTGCAAGCAGTGATCTAAGACTGTTGCATGAGACAAAGCAATTGTTATCTAGGGAGTTTGACATGAAGGACCTTGGTGATGCCTCTTTTATCCTTGGCATTGAGATCCATAGGGTTCGTTCTCGTCGACTGTTAGGTATTTCTCATAGGGCATATATTGATCATGTTCTGGAGAGGTTCAATATACTAGATTGTAAATCTAGGAATATTCCAATTCTCAAGGATGATAAACTGAGCTTATTACAATGCCCTAAAAGTAATATTTAGAGAGATTTAACGAAGAAAGTACCCTATACTAGTGCATTTGGAAGTATCATGTATGCTCAAGTTTGTACTAGACCAGATATTACTTTTGCAACAAGAGTTCTAGGCAGATATCAGTCAGACCCTAGTCATGATCATCGGGTTGCTGCCAAGAAGGTTTTAAGGTACTTAAAAGAGACAAAGAATTATATGTTGATTTGCAGACATGTTCAGAACCTATAGCTAGTAGGGTACACAAACTCTGACTTTGCTAGTTGTCAGGATGACAGGAAGTCCACATCAGGATATATTTTCTTAATGGCAGGTGGGGCAGTATCGTGAAAAATACAAAAAAAAAAATTGATAATTTCTTCGACTATGCAAGTAGAATTTGTAGCATGCTATGGAGCAGCTACTCAAGCAATTTGACTTAGGAACCTCATAAAAGAGTTGATAATATTTGATTTTGTGGCTAGACCCATCTAGTTGTACTGTGATAACAGCTTTGCCATGTTGTTCATTAACAACAATAAAGGTATCATAGGGTCCAAGCATATAGAGGTCAAATATTTAACCATAAAAGAAAAGGTTAAAAAAAGTGACATTACAATGGAGCATATTGGTACAAATGATATGGTAGTTGGTCCCCTGACTAAAGGCCTTTGTCCTTGTGTTTTTGAGAGACATGTCATTAACATGGGCTTAGGAGCATCATGAGATGCGGTTGTTTAGTGGCAGATATTTTATTTTGCTCTATCATGTAATAAAATTTTCATCTGTACTTTTACCTTTTGGTAATTTTTTGGATTATATATTAACTGTCTTTTGCATGCAATTCTATTTGTTAAAATGTAATTTTGTTATAATTGTTGTATTTAACACGTGGGTGTTTTATATGTTGGCATGTTATATATATAAATGTTTGAAGTCTTAAGGTATGTGTTAACCTTGAGCAAAGGCTGAGATATTGAGTTACTAACCTTAAGGTATGTCTTATAACACATAAAGTATAACTCGAGTTATTGAAGATAAGGCATACAAGTTCGTTAGAACCCTAAAGAATTTTCTCTAATGTGGTTGTACCATTTTAAGGGAGAGAAAATTGGACTGACAAGGGGATAACATATATGAAACTATTATGTAGGTGTTATCCAGTTGCCACACTATCATATTGAATCTACGTTAGTAGAGTTGAGAGCTCTCACGACCATGGAAGGTCCTGTGTCGTTTACAAGATGCAGTACTGCCATGATTCGGTGTTTGAGACTCTATGGGACATGATTGACTATTAGAAATGTCTCTAGAAAATTTTAAAGACACGTGCATTAAGGAGATGATTAGCCTAAGATTGCCTTTTAAGGACAAAATAAGTTTTCAAAAATTGATAACAACTAATATAGCCCAAGTGGGAGAATGTTAGATTGTTTCATGTGGGCTTTTATTAATTGGGGTTTTTGTGCTTTAATAAAACCAATCTAACTATATGGTCTAATTAAGTGAGACATCATGGGCTTTAATTAATTTAATATGGGTTGACTAGTGTGGGCTTTAGTTAACCATTGGACTTGTGATGATTGGGTCTATTGGAAAACTTTATAAATAGAGAGCTAGGTCACTCCTCTAACCCTAATCTTATTCACAAAGTACATTCTGGAGAAAAAAGGAGAAAGAGAAAGAGATAAGGTTTCTTGTGGCTTCCTCCCTTATGTGTTTAGGTTCCTCATCTAGCCAGTGATCATAGGATAATAGAGGAGTACCTTGCTACGTAGATCAGAAGGTTTTCCTCTGTGCTTTGCTTTACTATGGATCTCAAACAAGGTATGCTTTAATTGATTATAGTTTATGTCCCATTGTTCTTGATGTTCTTAATCTATCTATGGTGATTTATGGGTCTAAGGTTATATCTTGTAGAAAGATTTTAATCCTACACCTTCTACTGCTAAACTTCTATATAGATGGTTTCCCTTTAATTGAAATGAAGAATTGCTGGAAACGGATGTCCATTGACATCAGGCTCTCAATTCATAACTACAAGACTAGTCTCTAATGAACACCCCCCCATCTTGGAAACAACATGATATTGTAGGATTGTGACAGATCAAGGTGTGGTTAATCATTAGCATTCTCGACTATAAATTATGTGATGAACTTGTCTCGATGGAAGAGAATACATGTCTAGCATGAAATTGCATTCTTATAGTTTTACGTGACGTTGCAGACATGGTGGAAGAGAAGACGTGTTGGTCAAGGGCCTCAAAGGTTCCGGATTGAGCAACTCTGCCCGTCCCACTCTGTTGCCAACCGTAACGTAAATCTGGAATTGATCGAGTAAGAATCCTGGTTTTATTAAAGCATTTAAAAGGAATTGGTGCATTGGTTGTGGACTCATGTTGGACAACTTCAAATCCACTTCGGCAAGATTTAAACTTAAGTCATTTTTAACCATGGAATTGAAATTAGTCTCTGTACTTCTTCCACTACCCTGACTGCAAGAACCATATATGATAATAAAGAAATAAGAAAAGGCAGAAGAGTGGAGGGAGGGTGCGGCCTTTGTGGAGAAGGAAGGAAGGAGAAGAGGCGAAAGAGGAGAGGGGAGCAAGAAGTAGGTCCCACATGAGATTAAAAATAAATTAAATAAAAATAAAAGAATTGAGGTTGGGGTATTTTAGGAAGTTTACTTTTATTTTTTCTTAAACTGCACGAGCAATAACTAATTTTGGGGATTGAGTAAATATTTTCAAAGTTGCAACTAGTCAATGTAAAACAAATTTGAAACCTATTGATCTTGTAATTTATTTTCTTATCTAGTGGATCTAAGTAATTTCCCTTAAAAATTACACGTGCAAATGCACGTGCTTCCTCAGTGCTTTTTAATGGATGCTCTTACATATGCATGTAATGTAATGTACCCTATCACAATCAAAATCTGTGCATTGAAATTATTTTTTTATTTCATAGTTCTTTTGTTCTTGGACTTCTTTTTGTTGGTATAGTTTCAATTTTCTTTGTTTACCTATGCATGTAGAATACAAATTTTTTAAATATTGGAATTGTTGTAGGCCCTTATTGTTGATTGAGAGTCCGAATAGTCGATGGTTTCAATTATAGTAGAGATTTTTATTTATTTATTTATTTATTTTCATATTTTGCAATCTAAGTGATATCATGCAGTGATTGAAGGAAAGAAAAATTTTAGGTAAGAACAATATTGCTTCTGCTATGTCCTCTTAGAAGTTTTGAGTCTAGTTGGAGTGTTGGACATTGAGACTTTTATTCAATTCGGGACAAAAGAAGGAATATGACTGAGACAGAGGAAGATGGTGTGACGTGCCTGGAGGGGACAAGCAACAGTGCCCACCGGATAGAGGGAAACAGCGTCTGATCACGAAATTTTGGCACCCTTTGTGTGCCTCCACCCCTCCGCCTGATGTGGTTCCTGTAACTGATGCGGAGCAAGAAGAGAATGATGCGAGGGAGGGTGAGAGTAACAGTGATGTTAGACAGTCTGCGGATCGGCAAGCATGCAAATCCTATGCAACTGTGACTAAGGAGACACTCCTTGGTGTGGATGGCCTTCCTAATCTGATTTGCACCGGATCTTTGACAAGGGTAGTGATTCCGCAGGAAGCTTATGAAGAGAAACTGGAGTCTTTCTCCTTTGCATTGATAGGCAAAATGAACTTCAGGTATGTCTCTATGGACGATATAAGAAGAGAGGTGTCAGTTGCCTAGAAGCTGAAGGGGAAAGTGAACCTTTCCCCTCTAGGGAAGGGATTTATTCTTTTTTGGTTTGAGGAGGGAGATATGTCTTCAATATGGAGAAGAGGCCCGGTCAAAGTAGGGGCTCAGATCATTCGATTCTAGAGATGGAGACCAGAGTTTAATATTAATGATAATTATTCTCAAACCAAGCTCATCTGGATTCATTTCCTTGAGCTTCCCATGGAATATTGGCATGAGAAAATTCTCTTGACCATGGCAAAGGCAGCAGGAAGGCCTGTGGCCCTAGAGAATAAAACTTTAAATGCAACGATGGGCAATTATGCGAGAGTTCTCATTGAGATGGAGCATAAAGGATCCAGAGTTGAGGAGATGCAAGTAGAACGGAGACATCCAGGAAAAGAGATGATTTTCTGGTTCACTCAGCGAATCATCTATAAAGACGATATGGTAAGATGCTTTTCTTGCAAGAAGCTGGGACACTATGCTAACTAATACAGAGGAAAGATGGTGGGGAAGGAGGACACTGAGCAGGTTTCTCACCAGGTCGGCAGTGGTCAGAACTCCACAGCAGGGAAGGGTGCTAGTGCAGGGAGAGAGAATTCTCCAAATATGGCAGGAGATTCTCAATCCTTACCAATATGGTAGCTACGGTTAATGGAAATAGTTCCCATACCAGCCACGATTTGGTGGTGCATTTAAATGGTAAAGAATATCTCTCTATGGAGAATATTCCTTAAAATAAGGTGGCAGTGCAGGATCCGATGGGTGTTAAAGCACAGGTGGATAACCCATTAGGTGTCGAGGACCTTGGGTCGACCCATTCCTCTAGTCCGTATGAGTCTGAAACATGGGACTCAGACAAGGAGAGTGACCATAGGGAGGGTGCCACAACTGTAAGGGAAGCAGAGATAGAGAGGGGGGACTTGCACATAGTGCATGCTCTGCGGCCTTGACATAAAGTGAACTACAAAACCGGTGGAAGAGGGGGAAGGAGGGGCAAAGGCCAAGTTTGGGAGGGGGCTGAGAACACTGTGACAGAGATCTCTCAATTGTGCCTGGTGGAAGGCCGTGTGGTTATTCACCATCAGGAAGCGGCAGAAATTGATAGAATCATGCAGCATGTTAAAGAGGCTGAAAGGCTTCGAATGAATTCTTCTTGGAAGGAGCAGAATGATAAATTTGCTCACAACTCCACCTCCATGTAATTGCCTATGAAGGTTTTCTTCTGGAATATCAGAGGAATTAAGAAGGTGGTAGGTAGGAATGCCTTACGTCACTTTATTAAGGATAGGGCGCCGGACATCATTTGTATTGCAGAGCCTATGATTGAAGTAAGTGCTTTTCCTAATTTATTTTTTTTTAATAGACTGGTATTCAATAGCTCTTTCATTCACAATAGTAGAGCAGGGAAGCCCTCTAATTTATGGATTATATGGAAAAGAAACTTCACCACCCTACTGTTGTCTCTGAGTCAAAGCAGCACATCTCAATCTCTCTTATGTGGGAATCAAAATGGTTTCAAATTTCTTTCATCCATGCCAGTAGTTTCAGAGTGGAAAGAAGGGAGCTATGGTTGAGGCTAGTGGCCGATCTCCCCCAGCCTTTGATCCCTTAGGCTATCATTGGGGATTTTAATGCGACACTGCTATCTCATAAGAAAAGGGGGCCAGGGAACTTTAGTATAGGCTCAACTGCTGAGTTTGGGGCCATAGTGGACGTGTGTGGGATGGCCCAAATGCCATCTTCTGGGAGAAAATTTACATGGTCCAATAATAGACATAGAGGCAATGTCGCGGCGGTCCTGGACAAATGCTTTTGTAATGAAGAGTGGATCGATTCTTTCCAGGATTGTGCTGAACGGGTGCTCCCTAGAATTGCATCTGATCACTCCCCTTTATTGTTCATCTCAACTCTGTCTCAACGCCCCACAAACTGTCCCTTTCAATTTCATAAATTCTAGATGGAACATGGGGGGTTTGAGAAGGTTGTTGCCACATCATGGGAAGAGTGGATTTCAGGTAATCTGATTTATGTTCTAATGCTGAAACGCAAAAGGCTGAAGGCTGTGCTTAGAAATTGGGAGAGAGATGCCTTCCCGAACTTCAATAAAGCGCTTGAGGAAGCTAAGGAGAGACTAGCGCAGGTGCAGCAGAACATTGAAATAAATGGGCTGGATGATCATCTTTTTGCTTTAGAGGCTGATGCGAAGGCCTCTCTGATAAAAAAGCCTTGGAAAACCATGAAAATCTTTGCACTGAAAAGGCTAAAGTTAAATAGATGAAGCAAGGGGATCGCAATTCTAGGTTCTTCCATTTGTCTGCAAAAATGCGAAGACTCAGAAACTCTATAAGATACCTCAAAAAACCAGATGGCACATTGGTGGAAGGTCAAGACCAGATAGGGAATTATGCCGCTAATTCCTATGAATAGTTCTATAAAGCTGAGCCTTTAGTGGAGCATATGGAGATTCTTGATTCCATCCCAGTGGTTCTTCACCAAGTTGATTGTTATTTGCTTGAAGTCTTGCCAGGGAATGAAGAAATTAAAAGCATAATTTGAGACCTGGACCCTAATAGCTCTCCAGGGTCGGATGTTTTTCTGGAGCTTTCTTTAGAAGATGCTGGAATATTATGGAGAAAGAGGTTTGTAACGCAGTTAAATACATTTTTAGTTCTAGCCCGCTGCCTAATGGTGTGAACAATAATTTTCTGGTGCTTATTCCCAAGGAGAAGGGAGCCTCTTCTCTAGACAAATTCCGGCCATTGTGTATGGGGAATTTTTATTGCAAAATTTTATCCAAAATTATGGCGATGAGGCTTGAAAATTTTCTTCCTAGACTGATATTTGAAGAACAGGAAGCCTTCCAGAAAGGAAAGCTAATTCATTCTAACATCAGTGTGGCTTTAGAGCTGGCAAATATGATGTTTGCTTCGATGAGAGGGGGAGGTCTGGGCTTAAAAATGGACATCAGAAAAGCATATGATACTATCTCGTGATCTTTTATTTTTTAGGTGTTGCGTCGATTTGGGTTCACAGAGAAGTGGATAACGTCGTTGAACCGGATTTTGCTATCCACCAAGATATAGGTATTGATTAATGGTGGTCCGCAAGGATTCTCTGGAGTGGAGCAAGGCCTGAGGCAAGGGGATCCAATATCTCCCATGCTTTTTATTTTTGCAGAGGAAGTGGTCTCCAGAGGTCTGAAGCAACTGATACAGGAAAATAAATTGAAGCCGATTCAATGTCCACAAGGTGCCAACACTCCAGCTCATATCCTCTTTACTGATGATATATTTATCTTCTCCAATGCTTCAATGAGGTATGTGAGGAATCTTAAGGATTTTCTTCTCAAGTATCAAGAATTCTCAGGGCAGGGCATCATCTTAGAAAAAAGTAAGTTATTTTTGGGGAAAATTTCTCACCCTAGGAAACAAAGAATTTCAGATACTTTAGGCATTCCTATGTGTACCTTCCCAACAAGGTACCTAGCTGTGGAAATCTTCAAGGGAAGAATGAAAAAAGTTACCTTGTTGTCGATCATGGACAAGGTCAAGGGGAGATTGGCTGGATGGAAAGGGAAGCTACTTTCAATGGCTGGCAGGGTGGAATTGGTCAAGATAGTAATTTCGAGAATGCTGTCCCACAGCTTCTCTGTATACTGGTGGCCGGCATCTCTAGTGGCTTGATGGAGAAATGGATGCGTAATTTTATTTGGACAGGTGATGTTGACACAGTCAAGGTTGTCACAGTGAAGTGGGACTCTCTGTGTAAGCCTAAGGATGAGGGAGGCCTGGGGCTTAGGAGGCTTTGAGATTCCAATAAAGCAATGCTATGTAAGATGGTATGGAGAATTAAAACTGAGAAGACAGTGGCTTCTACCTTTCTTAGAGCTCACTTCTTAAAGAAGGATGGAAGATCTCTCAAAAAATGCAATGCCTCCTCAATAATAGCAGGAATCAGGAAGGTATGGAACTTTGGGGAGGACAAGGAGTGATGGATCATTGGGAATGGGCAGCTCACAAATTTCTTGAATGATAAATGATGGGGTCCTAATTCCATTATGGAAGTGTTATCTCTGGACTGCACTCATAGCATACCCACTTCAGCCACAGTAAGGGAGTTTATTAGAAATGGGGAATGGCGCCTCCTTGAGGTTGTAACTCCTCTACTTCATGAGATCTTTACTTAGATTAAAAAGATCAAAATTCCGCATTTACAGATGGAGGATTTCAGGGCCTGTCGCTAATGCCCTCAGGGGCTTTTTCTTCAAGTTCGGCTTGGGAGAATGTTAGAGTGAAGTCGTCGAAGGTGCACTAGTCGACATTGATTTGGCGAAAGAACCTCCCCCCAAGACACTCAGTATTTGGATGGAGAGTGGCACATGGTAGAATCCCCACGGATGACTTGGTCCGCCAAAAAGGTGTTTGTTCCCTATCCAGATGTGACATGTGCGGCAAGGCTGAAGAAAGCACGTCTCATATTTTCTTATACTGTCCTTTCTCTATATAGATCTGGAAGCAATTCTTAGATTTGTTTGAGGTCATGTGGGTTGATCACCCAACCATTTAGGTGTTGTTCAAGTGGTGGAAGTGGAGGGATCGAGCTATACAGATTAAGAAACCATGGAAGATGGGGTTGCTAATCATCATCAATCAGGTTTGGTGGGAAAGGAATAAGAGAAGGCTGGAAAATAAAGAAAGGACAGCGAGGTATGTTTTTCAAAGTATCAGGCAAGAGATTCAACTCTGCTGCGAAGGGTCAAGTGAAGAAGTTTGTTCAGTATCGGACCTGATTTCCTGTAGGAAGCTTGGCTTAAGTATCAAAAATCCTAACTCCCCTCCCCCTCTTGAGGTTCACTAGTGTAAGCCTCCCCGGGATTGGATCAAGATCAATTTTGATGGTAGCTCGCTTAGTAATCCAGGCAATGCAGGTGCTGGTGGAGTCCTAAGAAACAATGAAGGCAAGGTAATTGATTCTTTTAGCATTCTTCTGGGAGTCAAGCAGATATATGAAGCTGAATTTGAGGCGGTGTTGGAGGGTATTTTGCTCACTAGACAATATAACGCCAGGGGTGCTTGGATTGAGTCTGACTCAGCATCGGTGGTTTCAGCAGTCCAGAGAAGGGAGATTCCATGGTTCGTCCTGCAAAAATGGAGATCTACCATCCCCTTCCTGGAGTTAGTGCAATGGAAGATCACACACTGTTTTCGTGAAGCCAATGTAGTGGCTGATTACCTGGCTAGGCAAGTATCCAAATCTAGCACAAAAGAATTCTCGGTGGTGTTCCTTTACCATGCTGTTACTGAGTTAGCCTCTGATGCATTGGACAAGCATCGCTTTCGATTCTGCTAAGTCTTTCGCTTGCTTTCTCTACTGATTGCCATGCCGAAGGTGGAGATTGCAAGTTGGCTTAGTGGTCTCGGCCAGTCCATTTTCTTTCTCTTTGTATTTTTGCTCCCCATTTTTTAATAAAATTACTCTTTTAGCAAAACAAAAAAAAAGTGATATCATGCAGTTTACCAAAGTGTTTCTAAAGATTACTCTTCTATGAGTATCTAAATCTAAATCAGTAAAAAAATATGAATTATTTCTTTCAAATCCCTTTGCCATTGTTGTGAATAAATAGATGTTTTTCTACTTCTCTTTCTCTCTCACACAGTTCTCTTCTCAGTTCACTTCACTCCCCACCCACTCCCTCGACCTGTCTCCGACCGAATCCCATCTCGAATGTGTGAGAGCAATAATGACTTTACAATGCTAGCACTGAGCATCAGCGGTTGAACCCACTCTTAAAACGATGATTGGAAGTTGGACTTCTCTGCAACTTTGTCAACACTGTGAAAGATGTCAGAAATGAAATATCTCTCTAAATTCCTTGTCATTGTCAACATTTAAGTTGAAGATACTTTGGAATTTCTCAATTCTTAGGATAGACTATTACTTTTTTTTTTCCTATTAATCTTTATTTTTATAACAATTTTCTATAGATCTTTATTTATCAAATTCAACCACATTTCTCCATCTTATCTACCTACTTATTTTGTGATTTCTGCTCATTGCAGCGTCTCCTTAGAATGCTCTAATTAGCTATCTTTCTTGTTTCAAAGGCAATTTTCCTTCCAAACACTATTCTAAGTAGTCCTCTTCTTTTTGTTTCCTTTCTCCAACCCTTTTTTTTTTTTTTTTTAATGAATTCAATTATTTTTGCCTATTTGGTGGAACTTGTGATATGGATATTTGAAAGTATATAATGGTGGATGAGAGTTAGGAGAAATAACTATTTTACTATTTCATTGACTCGGTTTCAGTGGTTAACTTGCTTTTAAAGGTGTGATTCCCTAGTACATGAGATAAAGATGGAGGGGATTTATTCCATTTCTAGACTCTGTTATGTGGAAAGTTATTCATTATTTTCAAGAAGCCAACTCTATTGCAGATTTCCTGGCAAAGCCTGCAGCAAGATTTGAGACGTCAAATCTAGTGATTACTTGGCCTGCCTTAGTGTCGATGGAATTAGAGCTGGATGCTTTGCATACACCGCATTGTAGATTTATTTAATGTTATTACATCATATTTTTGGAAGTTAGCTTTTCTTGGTTACCTTTCCTGTTGATGGCAATGCCGAAGGTGGGGAAGGTTGATCAAGTTTTCTAACTTTTTGTGTAGCTGTTTTCTGCTTTTTAGTATGTTCTATTGTACTCTATATTTTTTTATTTTTTAATACAAAGGATTTTCTAGCAAAAAAAAAAAGGGAACCCATTGAAGGACCCAATTCTATTGCTTAATGGTGGACCAGGCTGTTGTAGCTTTGATGGTTTTGTGTATGAGAAAGGTTATTAACTCATTAAACTTTCTCAGTCCTAACCATTTTTAGTTTGAATTTTCGTTGGAACTATAGGTTTGGTGGTTTTTTGTATGAGAAATGGTGCAAACTCAAGACCTCCAGTTAGGAAAGAGAAGTAGATAACAACTAAAAGGTGTGAACTCAAGACCTCCTAGTGAGCATGGACTTTGTATACATCACAGCTCAGCAACTGCACTAGGCAATTGTTATTTACTTTGCGCTCTTAATAATATTGCGGTTTGTCATAAAATCATGACTAGCTCAGACCACACCCCTATTTTTGTCTTCCTAGGCCAAGAAATCTGGTAAGAGTTTTGCTTTTAAGGCCAATTGAGAGGGGCACCTTGATCTCTATAGTGTTATAGCTAGCTCTTGGAGTGCATCGCAGGATTTCTGTATTTTAAACAATATGGAACCTATAGTAGCCTCTGAACATAATTTTCCTATTTGTTGGTATTTTACTCGTATAAATTAAGCTATCTTCCAAATTGAAGCCTTCGAAGTTCCTGATTTGGATGGTATGCCAACAGAATTTTATCATTCCCATTGAGATATTGTTGGCAAGGACGTCATTTCCATTCTTTTGTGGTTCTTCCAAACCAGGCATATGCTTAAACATTTTAATCGAGCTGCAATTGTTCTAATCTCCAAGAAAACCCAGAGGATATTGTTGGCACGGAATCGTTCACTAATGTGTTACAGTCAATTGACCGTGCTGAAGGTTGCGTGGGCGTGCCAGAATCCTTCTTGGTCAGATTCACTTGTAAATCTAACTTCAATCGAATGACTTAGGTTCTCCTCTTGCCTTGATCGCTCCAGGGACTTTGAAAACCAAAATTAACAATGGACAAAAGGAATAAAGCAATAGTATATTCTTCTAAAGGAGTTTTGAATATAAAACACTAGAGTCCAATGTATGGGTTCTGTAAAGAATATTTGAGATCAAGGATTAAAGTATCGGTATCGGTCGCCGTATCGATCGGCTAAAATTAAGATACGTATCGGAGAGTATCGTATCGTATCGGAGATACACTAAGATACGCTAAAGATACACACATAAATGGATAGGAAATATTTTTTTAAACACTTTTGCATAAAGAATTTGTTAAAAAAAGCTATTGATAACATGTATTATGCATAAACACTAAATTGAGGGTATCGTACTAAGAATTCAAGGTTTGTAGTTGTCCCATAAATG